>NC_091174.1:14229908-14232408 GCF_040958095.1 Procambarus clarkii
TACCCAACAGCAATTACCGGGAAAAGTTGAGTGAAGTGACTTATGTCCCGCAACCTCGCACAGACACAGACATTTCCATTGATTGATATAGAATCCAATATCAAATTTATTGATATAGAATACATTAATTCCGTCCCTTCAACCTGGAACAGATCCGTGTGTTCGAGGCTGAAGGCCAGATGCCTGGGCTACCTTCACCCAAATGTTCTCAGTAAGTGCCCAACATGATTGGGTATTTTAAGAGAGAACAGCTTGCCGCTGTCACATGTTGACTCTGTGACTCTGGCTGCTGTTATGAACCTCGGCCACATCATAACATACATCCTCTTCTCTTATTAGAGTTAGTCCTCTGGACTGACACTGGAGGCATGACATGGTTTACAAGGTACACCACAGTTGGTCTGGAGAAGGAGATACCTGAGTTGAGGCATTGTTTGGCACAGAGCAACATCTTAGCGTGAAGATGGTGACTTCGGAAAACGGTCTGGGGAAGGAATGAGATGGATGAGGTCACAATTAGCCAATAGGAGAAAGGCAGGGTGGTGACGTAACTAGAGTTGAGAGTCGTTGACTGGCTGGAATCTTACTGCTGTGTGGGAGGTCAGAGGGAAGACTCGCTTTTGCTGCTCTGCCCTTTCAAGGTGGAAACTTTATTAGCATCAGCCAAAAAGAGGCCAGGAGTGTTGAGAGAAGGAAGAGCAGAGGGCAGCTGATGTGTCTACCGTCCTCCTGCACCCTGGAGCAGTGGGTTCGAGCCAAGATGAAGGACGTGCCTGAGACTATTGTCAAACCTGTGTTTCCTGTCCAGTAAGTGGATGAGGTATTATGGTGAGCTAGGAAGCTTGCACACGCGTGTTTACCCCACACACAAGTCACACAAGAGCATTAGAGGCGGCAAAAGGGGTGGAAGAGAGTCAAGGGGAGAGGAGCAGACCTTCAGGCACCATTCTGATTTAGCAGATGATGTGCAGTCACCACCCAGAGTGAGAGTAAGGACTATTGCTGTGATTTGCTATGTGTAGTGGAAAGGATTATAGGATGGTTCTAGTTGACACACAATGGCCTCCATGACCAGTATATATAATGAGGAAGGAGTGATATAAGTGATGAATTTTAAAGTGTCTTTGTCAGATAGAGAGTGGCAGTGGTTGGGCACTACACCGTGGAGGACAGGCGGGCTACAGACGCAAGTACCATGAAAGAAAGGAGAGTGGGTCAACATGAGAGAGGAGGGAGTATAAGGAGTTTGTGGAAGGAGGAGGGCAATGTATTAGTGGATAAGAGGCCATAAGGAGAGGCTAAGAATAACTAGTGTGTATCAAGAGGTTTGGTGTGTTTATGGTATGTTAATACTTCCCGTGATTGTGTTGATGATGTATTGTATTGTACGATTGAATAGTTCCGCACCACAAGCTATTGTTGCTGACTTGAGCACACCGGTCGTGGGGGCGTCGAGGTGGGGAAATGTGGAGTTGAATAACCAAAGTATTCCTTGTTATGATTGCTTAATACTTATACATTCATTTACTTAATGTCTTGTACTTTTACAATTGAAACCTCTTTCCCTCTTCCAATCTCCGTCTTTGTTTCTCTCTGTCTTAGAAAATATAGTATGAAAAGATGAACAATTCTCAAAAGCTCTACGGAGAAGTCCCCGACTTCAGGCTTCATAAAAATCGCAGCGGGTAGCTTTAGATGCCGATTTTTTCCTGAAGGGAAGCAATGTGGCCCTCCTGGAGCAGCCTGTGACCGTCACATACCACCCATGTGTCATCTTGAAAAATTGGGTGAAGCTAGCCATACACGTCTGGGCTCCAGCATTAATCTAACAGACAGCCATTAGGCTCTATATATTTAGATATAATTTCAATAATAACTAAAACGTAATATTTAAATATCTTACCTAGCGTATTCATCAAATAATTATCGGAGAGTGAGAGCTGAAGACGTCGTATCCTGGAGTTAAGTTTCTGTGTTCTTTGTTAGGATTTTTCTGGTGATGGTCTGGTTGTGAGAAGAGATTATATGTTCCTTAATGGAGCCCTGTTGCTTATGCATTGTTAATTGCCTGGAAAGAGACGTTGTTGTCTTGCCTATATACTGAGTTCTTTGGGGCTTACAGTCCCCAAGTGGGCATTTAAAGGCATAGACGACGTTGGTCTCCTTTAAGGCGTTCTGCTTTGTGTCTGGAGAGTTTTTCATGAGTAGGCTGGCCGTTTTTTTGGTTTTATAGTAAATCGTCAATTGTATCTTCTGATTTTTGTCTTTAGGGATAACGTTCTTATTAACAATATCTTTCAGGATCCTTTCCTCCGTTTTATGAGCTGTCGAAAAGAAGTTCCTGTAAAATAGTCTAATAGGGGGTAAAGGTGTTGTGTTGTCTCTTCAGAGGTTGCATGGCGTTTCACCTTTCTTTTTATGTTGTCTTCAACGAAACCATTGGAGAAGCCGTTGTTGACTAGGACCTGCCTTACCCTACAGAGTTCTTCATCGACTTGCT
>NC_091174.1:14234908-14247408 GCF_040958095.1 Procambarus clarkii
ACTTTTAGGGTTAAGTTCTGTTGAAATTCTAAAAGTTTTTCCGTGTGTGAGTTTGGCTTTCTCAATGGAACCATTTGGCGCCTGGCTGAGAGACAGACAGACGGAGATATTGGCTGGAGGAGACTGACAGGAGGAGAGACTGACAGGTGTTAACCCTTAAACTTAAAATGTTCCTTTGAACTAACACTAATTACATGCCAGATTTCAGAGATGTGTTATGTAACGCCCAATACCATCTAGCTCTTCACTTATTTGCTGCCTAGACTCTTGTAATCTGTGTTCAATAATACAGACTCGCAGGATGTGTCTCCTTGTAATAAAGACCAAACACTTTGCAAACACATAACAAAAGTATTACTAAGATGCCCATAACTTAGTAAGAATTCAGGTGCATTGTGTCAACACAATGTTCAATAGAGGTGGGCGCTCCTGTCTTGTGTTCATACATTGTTATTACACATGGATATGTTTCAGTCCACCATCATATGACCCCCAGTATGTGTGTCCGAGGCTGGAGACTGGAGGCTTGCGGCTAGTCTCATTGAATGTTGTGTCCTGACTGGTGGATGTTGGTCAACTCCCACACATTGCTTGAGGTCGGCCCCATTGCACCCTCCACCTTTTTTAGGAGATTCAGCCCTGACAGCATCCTGTCGTGACGTCGGCAGATGTGAAATGTTCGACGCAGAGTCCATAGAGTTATGTACGTTTTTGTTATTACATAATTGAGATATAGACATGCAAAATGCATATTCTGAGGGCACATCTCCTGTGCTAGGATATATATATATATATATATATATATATATATATATATATATATATATATATATATATATATATATATATATATATATATATATATATATGCGAACAAGCCTGAATGGTCCCCAGGACATATGCAACTGAAAACTCACACCCCAGAAGTGACTCGAACCCATACTCCCAGAAGCAACGCATCTGGTATGTACAAGACGCCTTAATCCACTTGACCATCACGACCGGACATAATGAGGTGATAGCCGAGGCTATTTGAACCACCCCACCGCCGGCACTCGGATAGTTATCTTGGGCATAGCATTTTACCAAATCACCTCATTCTTTGGGGCAACACGTGAGGAACACAAATGCGAACAAGCCTGAATGGTCCCCAGGACATATGCAACTGAAAACTCACAACCCCAGAAGTGACTCGAACCCATACTCCCAGAAGCAACGCATCTGGTATGTACAAGACGCCTTAATCCACTTGACCATCACGACCGGACATAATGAGGTGATAGCCTCGGCTATCACCTCATTATGTCCGGTCGTGATGGTCAAGTGGATTAAGGCGTCTTGTACATACCAGATGCGTTGCTTCTGGGAGTATGGGTTCGAGTCACTTCTGGGGTGTGAGTTTTCAGTTGCATATGTCCTGGGGACCATTCAGGCTTGTTCGCATTTGTGTTCCTCACGTGTTGCCCCAAAGAATGAGGTGATTTGGTAAAATGCTATGCCCAAGATAACTATCCGAGTGCCGGCGGTGGGGTGGTTCAAATAGCCTCGGCTATCACCTCATTATGTCCGGTCGTGATGGTCAAGTGGATTAAGGCGTCTTGTACATACCAGATGCGTTGCTTCTGGGAGTATGGGTTCGAGTCACTTCTGGGGTGTGAGTTTTCAGTTATATATATATATATATATATATGTCGTACCTAGTAGCCAGAACTCACTTCTCAGCCTACTATTCAAGGCCCGATTTGCCTAATAAGCCTAGTTTTCCTGAATTAATATATTTACTATAATTTTTTTCTTATGAAATGATAAAGCTACCCTTTTTACTATGTATGAGGTCAATTTTTTTTATTGGAGATAAAATTAACGTAGATATATGACCGAACCTAACCAACCCTACCTAACCTAACCTAACCTATATATATAGGTAAGGTTAGGTTAGGTAGCCAAAAAAAGCTAGGTTAGGTTAGGTTAGGTAGGTTAGGCAGACGAAAAAACATTAATTCATGAAAACTTGGCTTATTAGGCAAATCGGGCCTTGCATAGTAGGCTGAGAAGTGAGTTCTGGCTACTAGGTACGACATATATATATATATATATATATATATATATATATATATATATATATATATATATATATATATATATATATATATATATATATATATATTACATGTGTTAATATATGACTGCACTGCATGCAATATGCATATACTGTAAAGGTATATAACCTGTATATCATGCACATCAGTTGAAAATCCTGCACAATGTCGAATGATTTATGTACTTCACATGGTTTAAGAGTCAAATGAGATTATGGGCTCACCGGATCAAGTCGAAACAGGAAACAGAGCGAGAGAGAGAGAGAGAGAGAGAGAGAGGGGGGGGGGAGGGGACACGAGAGCAGTAAGGGGGGAGGGGGGGAGGGGACACGAGAGCAGCAAGGGGGGGAGGAGGGGGGGTTAATGTCCCATCTGACCGTTGGAGCGTATTTCTGACATCTGATGAATTTCACAGTTTACGTTGAAAATAATATTTTTCCCCCGTGCTGTTGGAGGACGAGCGAGTCCCCCGTCACGCCCCGGTGTTGGGAAGCAACGCTCTCCTCTTTTGTGGGGCCAGGAAGCCGTGTCTGGTTGAGGTAGGGAGCCGTGTCTGGTTGAGACAGGGAGCCGTGTCTGGTTGAGGCAGGGAGCCGTGTCTGGTTGAGGCAGGAAGCTGTGTCTGGTTGAGGCAGGGAGTCGTGTCTGGTTGAGACAGGGAGCCGTGTCTGGTTGAGGCAGGGAGCCGTGTCTGGTTGAGACAGGGAGCCGTGTCTGGTTGAGACAGGGAGCCGTGTCTGGTTGAGACAGGGAGCCGTGTCTGGTTGAGACAGGGAGCCGTGTCTGGTTGAGGCAGGGAGCCGTGTCTGGTTGAGGCAGGGAGCCGTGTCTGGTTGAGACAGGGAGCCGTGTCTGGTTGAGGCAGGGAGCCGTGTCTGGTTGAGGCAGGGAGCCGTGTCTGGTTGAGACAGGGAGTCGTGTCTGGTTGAGGCAGGGAGCCGTGTCTGGTTGAGGCAGGAAGCCCTGTCTGGTTGAGACAGGGAGCCCTGTCTGGTTGAGACAGGGGGCCGTGTCTGGTTGAGACAGGGAGCCGTGTCTGGTTGAGACAGGGAGCCGTGTCTGGTTGAGGCAGGGAGCCGTGTCTGGTTGAGGCAGGGAGCCGTGTCTGGTTGAGACAGGGAGCCGTGTCTGGTTGAGACAGGGAGCCGTGTCTGGTTGAGGCAGGGGGCCGTGTCTGGTTGAGACAGGGAGCCGTGTCTGGTTGAGACAGGGAGCCGTGTCTGGTTGAGGCAGGGAGCCGTGTCTGGTTGAGACAGGGAGCCGTGTCTGGTTGAGACAGGGAGCCGTGTCTGGTTGAGACAGGGAGCTGTGTCTGCTTGAGGCAGACAGAGAGTCATATTTGATTGAAAGAAGCAGGGAGGTATGTTTGATTTAGCGTGTGTGTGTGTGTGTGTGTGTGTGTGTGTGTGTGTGTGTGTGTGTATGTGTGTGTGTGTGTGTGTGTGTGTGTGTGTGTGTGTGTGTGTGTGTGTGTGTGTGTGTACATACACATGTGTGTGTGTGTTGCCTCAGGAGCGTGACTGTAGCGATCAGATCACTCATTAGAGCGCGCGATCAGATTACCTCCGAGTGTAGACGTCTGGAGATCAGATCACTCGTTAGCGAGTATAGTCAAAACACTCCAGGAGGTCCTAACGGGAGCCAATCAAACGAGGTCATTACTGCTTGGTGACAACACCTCCCCCCCGCCCTGGGACATTAGGTGACACCACCCCCCCCCCCCCCCCGCCCTGAGACACTTGGTGACACCACCCTGACAAGGGACAAGAAACGTTTTTAAAACATTGTTGACTAAATGGTTTGGTAACGAGAAGGTGTAGGGAGGGAAGGAGGAGGTTATAGAGATGGATGGGGGAGGGAAGCTGTACAATTATGATGGGGCTGAGGGAGATAATTGACTAAAGTTTTCTATCCCGTCTATTTTGGGTCTGTTCATGTTGGTACTATTATGTAGTGGTTGACTTGTTAGCATACTGCCCCCTGTGGCACTGGCAGGGTGCCTGTGTCATGGTAAAAGAGGTACTGCAGGTGTCCGGAGTTTTCGGGGGTGCGCGGAGTTGTATTAGGGGGTGCTTAGGGGAGTTTAGGGGGTGTTAAGAGAGCTCAAGCGGTAAGATGCGGTGGCTTGGCGCGTGGTAGTGTGCGCTCACCTGTTTCTGCTTGCGGGGGTTGAGCTCTGGCTCTTTGGTCCCGCCTCATCAACTGGTGTACATGTTCCTGAGCCTACTGAGCTCTGTCATATCTACATTTGAAACTGTGTATGGAGTCAGCCTCCAACAAATCACTGCCTAATGCATTCCATTTACTGTGTGTGTGTGTGTGTGTGTGTGTGTGTGTGTGTGTGTGTGTGTGTGTGTGTGTGTGTGTGTGTGTGTATGTGTGTGCGTGCGTGTGTGCGCGCGCGCGTGCGTGTGTGTGTGTGTGTGTGTGTGTGTGTGTGTGTGTGTGTGTGTGTGTGTGTGTGTGTGTGTGTGTGTGTGTGTGTGTGTGTGTGTGTGTGTGTGTCTGTGTGTCTGTGTGTGTGTGTGTGCGCGCGCGCGTGCGTGCGTGCGTGCGTGCGTGTATTCACCTAGATGTGCTTGCAGGGTCGAGCTAGACTCATAGTCCCGCCTTCCCAACGTTCTTAGATTAACGTAATGACTCATTTCTCACGCTTTATCATACGTTCATTTAAAACTTTGAATCTGATTAACTTCAACGACTTGTACGTCTAACCTGTTCCACTTATTGACAACTCTGACACTGAATAAGGTCTTTCAGACGTCTCTGTGACTCATTTGCGTCTCGAGTTTCCATATATGTTCCCTCGTTCTGTTGTTCCCAACTTTGAACAATGCTAATTTGTTTGCCTTATCAATTTCCCTGAGAATTTTATATGTTGTTACCATGTCCCACCTATCTATTCTTTCCTCTAGTGTGGTAAGGTCAAGTTCTCTCAGTCTTTCCTCATAACTCAATCTCTTCAACTCAGGAACACGTCTCATTACATATCCTTGTAATTATTTTTTCATCAACTGTTATTATTTTTGTTACTGGTTTCCTTGTGTATGTTTTTGTTTCGCGCGCGCGCGCGTGTATACTATTGTCTGGTTATGTATGTCTGTATATAAACATAGTCAGCAGAGTACATCATACAGCGATATGTATAACAATTCACACGATAAAGACCAATTGGTTTTTCTTCGCTGAAACTTGCAAATGTCTTGACAAATCTAGATAATGTGTCTGTGGAAAACATTTCTGATAATGTGTTCATTGTTCAAAATTCAGGCTACCAGGCCCATGGATAACATTCCGGATATCGGGTCTATGTTCAAAAATTTTGGATAAGGTGTCCATGGTTAAAAATTCAATTACAGCGTGCACCAGGGGGCACTCTGCGTTAATTACTCTAGCGATGATTTAATCAACAATTTAATATATATCTACCAGTTTCATTCTGACAATTAACGCACTAGGTTAAATGAGGCTCCTGTTTTAGAGTATTGAGTCAGTTGAGACTAATGACACTATCATGTTACAACTCTCTATGATTAGTGTGTGGGTTGCTGACATGTATAAGTCGTGTGTCTATGTAAAGCATTATATTAATACCTATCCATCTTTATATATTTCATTGACCCAACTCGTCCTCGATTCAAGTCCATTACATCCAGCGGTCGACCCCACAGACGCATTCATGAATGTTAACATGTTGTTCATTCAAAACTGGAATTTTCTTAAATATAAATTATTATCATAATATATTAGCATATTGTGCATATATAGGCATAGGTTAGGTTAGGTGTTTAGGTTCTGTTGGCGATTATTTGTATTCGTAGTACGTGGGTGAAGCATTTACAGCGTTGTGGTTCGAACAAAATTCGTCAGTGAAGCACTTGTTCCGAATATGTTCGAACGTCAGCAGTTGTGAGTCGTGTGTGAACTGTTTTTCATTCATAAACAGGGGGTTTGGCGGGTGCATGGAATCACTTTTGGATCTTTGTTTGGAGGACGAGCTGTTTCTAGCCAGCCCTTAAGACGGAACTAGTAAGCGTTGAGGACGGACCGGACCTGTCACTTCCGTGTCATGTGCGTGGATTGGTGGTGGTGGTTGTCGGCCACTGTACTGTGACTCTCCCTGCTATCATTCTTTCTGTTATCTTAACCTATCATTGTTTCCAATCTTAACCGGGTGGTTCAAGCGACCCTCGTTGGCCGCCATCTTGGAGGTCCCAACACAGTACTATAAAGATGTTCAAAGTTGCCAGACTAACACTATAAGATGATGTTGAAGAAAACATGTTCTTCTTTATGACCAGGATATATGACCAGGCTATATGACCAGGCTATATGACCAGGCTATTTGACCAGGCTATATGACCAGGCTATATGACCAGATTCCATGAGCATCAAATTGATATCAAAACTACGTTTTCCCTGATTATTTGACTGTTTATGAAGCATCACAACAGAAGCGTTTGGGCAACGTTTCATTTCGCCTGATGCCTCTGTTCACCCAGCAGTAAATAGACACCCAGGAGGTAAGCAACAGTTGTCGGTTGCTGCCTCTCCCCCGACAATAGCAATTGTTGCTTGCAATGTCTTCCCTTGTACCTGTTTCTCTTTTCCGCTCTACCTGCTCTCTCTCTGTCTCTGTCTCTGTCTCTCTCTCTCTCTCTCTCTCTCTCTCTCTCTCTCTCTCTCTCTCTCTCTCTCTCTCTCTCTCTCTCTCTCTCTCTCTCTCTGCGGACACAGGGCAATAAGACACTATCCCAGAGACCAGATCGAATCGTCCTTCACTGTCATAGTCTACTTGCTCACCTGTAGCCTCCCCATCCTGCGGTAGCCTGCCCATCCTGCGGTAGCCTCCCCATCCTGTGGTAGCCTCCCCATCCTGCGGTAGCCTCCCCATCCTGTGGTAGCCTCCCTATCCTGCGGTAGCCTCCCCATCCTGCGGTAGCCTCCCCATCCTGTGGTAGCCTCCCTATCCTGCGGTAGCCTCCCCATCCTGCGGTAGCCTCCCCATCCTGTGGTAGCCTCCCTATCCTGCGGTAGCCTCCCCATCCTGTGGTAGCCTCCCCATCCTGTGGTAGCCTTACCATCCTGTGGTAGCCTCACCATCCTGCGGTAGCCTCCCCATCCCGCTGCCTCATATCGCAGTAGCGCAGTAGCCTTCTTATGCTGTTGTAATCTGCTCATAGTGCTGTAGTTTCCTCACAGCACTGTAGTGCTCACATACAGTTGTTGCTTCCACTTACATATGTACTCCTTCCACCTATTGTAGCATCCTCTTCACCAACTGTCTATAGCTTCCCCAACCTTCCACACGCTTCCCAAACTTCCATAGGATTCTCAACTTTCCATATACTTTCTATCCTACTTTTTTTTTGCAGGGATATTCCTGCGCGGGCTCTAAGCCTCTGGCTGGCCCACTAAGTGTTGCTTGTTTCTGTTTTACGTTCTATCGTACTGTAGGCTCCCTAGTCTACTACAGCCTCCGTACCTCTTGTAAGTTCTTTAACTTCCCGTATTTCTCCAAAGTTTTGTAAGGTCCTTAACCTGCTGTAGCCTTCACAACTTGCAGTAGTTACCCCTCCTTCTCCAACCTTATACAGAGCATAGAAAATGGTTGCGAGAAGAAAGCGGAGGCTCACCTACGAAAAACAATGGCGTCGCGGGTTCGCGGGAGTTAAAAAAAGCGGAAAAAATTTTCAGACACAGCTGCGAGTTGGCAGAGCAGAAATTTACGGAGATATATCTGGAAAAATAAGCCTTCGGACATTTCCACCCAAAAATTCAGAAGGAACCTCCAGAATATTTCCCGGGGTTTTCAAAAAGATTTGGGGGATAGCCGTTACCCGGTGATGGTCCTGGAAAAAACAGAAGGGAGGCGTCTTCCATGCGCCCGGTTTATGCATAATGTTACCGTTTTAAGGCTGCGTCAGAGGGCTCGTTTAGCGTTTTGTGATGATTTATGATGCTGCTTGTTCGTCTGCAATATCGCGTAGGGTAATACTGCGACGCTGTGATAGATTACACCGCTCAACTCTCCGGCTAAATTGTGGAAAGTTTGTTCTGAACACTTTTTTATTGCAGCTCCACCCGCCATCCAGCTATGTATACTCTTATACCAGCCACTGAGGCTATGTATACTCTTATACCAGCCACTGAGGCTATGTATACTCTTATACCAGCCGCTGAGGCTATGTATACTCCAGCCGCTGCAGTTATGTATACACTTATACCAGCCACTGAGGCTATGTATACTCCAGCCGCTGCAGTTATGTATACACTTATACCAGCCACTGAGGCTGTGTATACATATACTCCAGCCGCTGCAGTTATGTATACACTTATACCAACCACTGTAGCTATGTATGCACTTATACCAGCCGCTGCAGTCATGTATACACCTATAGCAGCCACTGTAGTTATTTATACATATACACCCGCCACTCCAGGTATGTATACAGTTAGAACTCACGCTCCCGGTATACCATGCTCCAGGTACACAACCCATGCTGCAGGTATACAACCCATGCTCCAGGTACACAACCCATGCTCCAGGTACACAACCCATGCTGCAAATACACAGCCCATGCTCCAGGTACACAACCCATGCTCCAGGTACACAACCCATGTTCCAGGTACACAACCCATGCTGCAAATACACAGCCCATGCTCCAGGTACACAACCCATGCTGCAGGTACACAACCCATGCTCCAGGTACACAACCCATGCTCCAGGTACACAACCCATGCTCCAGGTACACAACCCATGCTCCAGGTACACAACCCATGCTCCAGGTACACAACCCATGCTCCAGGTACACAACCCATGCTCCAGGTACACAACCCATGCTCCAGGTACACAACCCATGCTCCAGGTACACAACCCATGCTCCAGGTATACACAAATCATAAAGAATTCGAGGACTGGAGGCAGAGAAACAAAAACAAATTCTTACATTACTTATGAAAACTTAAAACCCTTTATTTCGCACTTAAAAATCCGAGGAGACAAATCCCATGAAACTCCACATGAGGATCCTATAAATAAAGTAAGAATCCTGTTGAGCAGCAAAACAGATTTTGTTGACAATTGTCATAATAAATTAATTTGGACCATGGTGGAGGCCGCATTAATTAGAGACGGTACACACAAGAGGCATAAAGTTGCCAAAATGAATAACTTAGATTACACAGAGAGCGAGTCGTAGTCAATTAGTCTCCAAGACACCCAACACTTCAGCGAGAGTTGGCGGGAGATCTAACTTTCGAAATTAGGGCTTCCTTACGAGTTCTGGCCCCCAATACAGTTTTACTCCGAGGAAGGCAGTGGATGGGTGATACAAGTCAAGCTGGTCTGAGATCATTCACACAATATACTGCTGTTTATACCCAGCATATGTGTTCGGGTATTCAGATAACATAGTGCTGTTTGTACACGATAAATGTATCATTAACATAGCACTCTACAAGTGTAAAAATTGTTGATCTGAAAATAATTTAAGGGCATAATAACATATTTTTGAGCATCAGAAGGCGTACTGCCCCATGCGGGGATGTTGCTAACCAGGCCTTGACACGCTCTCTATGGACTCCTCGCCTACTGTGTACCCCGGTAATATGTTCCATATATCAACAACCCTCTCTTCAAACCCATACTTAACCAGCTCTTAACTAACACGACTACTCGAGGCAGTGATCCCGACATTAGAGATATCTTTCCTCGTTTTCCCCATTAGCCTTAATTCTGAATAGACAAATTATCATTAATCATTCAACAAAGACCCTACATATGTTTCCCTGTCAATAACTGATGCTCTCCACTCACATATATATAATATAAATGTACTTCATTAAAGAAGTTGAATTTAGATGCTAATTAATTCCCTGGAAACACAAACCGAAACTGTCTCTATTTTCCGCTTGTTACAACTTGTAATAAAGTTGTTACATCTTGGCTTAACGTCTTTATGACACATTAGAACGTTGTTACAACTTGTTACATTGGTTGTTAAAACTGGTTAGGAGGTGTTAAAACTTGTTCGAACGTTGTACCAACGTCGTAGTTTCGGTGTGTGTTTGGCGGTTACCCGCCTGGTAGAGAAGTGTCCCGCAGAGACCAGTTGCCTGGCTCCTCTGGCGGCCCTCAAGACGTCGTCAAGATGTAAGCAGCTCCTTATTACTTTAATGAAGGGGGTCAACTAGTAGGCTGCTGCATGTGCCAGCATAACCAGACATGACTCAGCATATACCAGCATAACCAAACATGACTCAGCATATACCAGCATAACCAAACATGACTCAGCATATACCAGCATAACCAAACATGACTCAGCATACACCACCCACAGGGCCCACCAGGGGCCACTAGGGGCCCACCAGGGGCCACTAGGGGCCCACCAGGGGCCACTAGGGGCCCACCAGGGGCCCACCAGGGGCCACCAGGGGCACCAGGGGCCCACCAGGGCCTACCAGGGGGCCACCAGGGGCCACCAGAGGCCCATCAGGGGTCACCAGAGGCCCATCAGGGGCCACCAGGGGCCCACCAGGGGCCACCATAAGCCAGCAGGGCCCACCAGGGCCCACCATAAGCCAGCAGAGCCCACCGGGACCCACTAGGGGCCACCATAAGCCAGCAGGGCCCACCAGGGGTCACCAGGGGCCACCATAAGCCAGCAGGGCCCACCAGGGCCCACCAGGAACCACCATAAGCCAGCAGGGCCCACCAGGGCCCACCAGGAACCACCATAAGCCAGCAGGGGCCACCATAAGCCAGCAGGGCCCACCAGGGGCTACCATAAGCCAGCAGGGCCCACCAGGGGCCACCATAAGCCAGTAGGGGCCACCAGGGGCCACCATAAGCCAGCAGGGCCCGACAGAGGTGGTGTAACAGCAGGTGGGCCAGTATTGATTCGTCGACCACTTCACCTCCAGCAACGTTTTCCACCAACACTCCCCCTTCGCTCTCCCTCACTCTCTCCCTCACTATCTCCCTCACTATCTCCCTCACTATCTCCTCTCTCCCTTACTCTTTCTCACTCCCTTACTCTGTCCCTGTCCATCACTCCTCAATCACTAACTCCCTTAATCTCTCCCTCACTTCCCAACTCTCACCCTCTCCCTCACTTACTCTCTCCCTCACTGTCTCCCTTCTGCTTACTCTCTCCATCAGCCCCACTCCCTCACTCTCTCCCTCCCTCTCTCAGTCTGCCTCAGGTCGCAAGTCTCACTCTCTCCCTCTTCTTGTCTTTGTCGTTCCCTCCCCCTCATTCTCTCCTTTCTCACCCTCATCTTCCTACTCCCTCCAATCGTCTCAAGCCTTTCCTCTCACTCTCTAACCACTTGGGGTGCACGGTAGAGCGACGGTCTCCCTTCATGCAGGTCAGCGTTCAATCCCCGACCGTCCAAGTGGTTGGCCACCATTCCTTCCTTTCTTCCCCCCGTCCCATCCCAAATCCTTATCCTGACCCCTTCCCAATGCTACATATTCGTGATGGCTTGGCGCTTTCCCCCGATAGTTCAGTCCTCGTCCCCTCGCTCTCCCTCACTCTCAATCTCCCTCACCCTGCCTCCCTCCCTCTCTCTCTCACCGTGCCTCCCTCACTCTTACACACCATTACTCACCCATAAACACCCTCCATCGCTCACAATACCAGCTCCTCATCAACAAAGGCCAAATACTCTTTAATCCAGCCACCAAACCCTCTGTTTATGAATGAAAAACGGGTTAAAAACGACTCACAACTGATGACGTTCGAACATTTCTCGAACAGGGCTTCGCTCACAACCTCTGTTCGAATCCCAACTCGTTAAATGTTCCATCTACATACTTCAGCTGTAAATAATTACCTACAGAACCTAAACACCATATTTAACCTAACCTCTGCCCATTGTTACATAGAACTCTAATATATAATACTATTATTCTATCCATGACAAACAAACAAAAAATAATACACAATTCTCTTAAATTGATAAATGCGTCTTAGGGGACAGGGGGATGTCGGCCGCCGCTTTAACGAGCCTAGACTGAGGACAGGCTGCCTTATACTGGTCACTCCTCCACACCTCCTCCAAGACTCATTACCTTCCTCTGCCTTCCTCCAGGCTCCTCTAATGGGCACACCTTGTTGTCGCTGGGAGCCTTGAGTGTGTCAGGGGGCAGGTGAGTGTGTCAGTGGGGCAGGTGAGTGTGTCAGGGGGCAGGTGAGTGTGTCAGGGGGCAGGTGAGTGTATCAGTGGGGCAGGTGAGTGTGTCAGTGGGGCAGGTGAGTGTGTCAGTGGGGCAGGTGAGTGTGTCAGGGGGCAGGTGAGTGTGTCAGGGGGCAGGTGAGTGTGTCAGGGGGCAGGTGAGTGTGTCAGTGGGGCAGGTGAGTGTGTCAGTGGGCAGGTGAGTGTGTCAGTGGGGCA
>NC_091174.1:14252408-14254908 GCF_040958095.1 Procambarus clarkii
GAAACTGCTCTAGAAGCATCAATACGGAGTTACCTTTATGAAGAGATATAACATCCATCGACAAGGAAAGGGCAGGAACTGGATCCAAATACATCCGAAAACCTTCCTCGGGGTTGGGTTAAATTCTACTTGATGGTGTCCGAATGCACATTTGGATTGATTATAATGATCTAATTAATCACATTTCTCCCAGCTTTCCCTGTTTCAGGTGGGAATAGAAAGTCTGCAGCCTAACAACTGTTGCAAGGTACAGTTGCTTCTCTCTCGCCTCATTTGTTAACATAGTCGGTTCCCAGCTATTATCTCTGTTTGCGTGAGTTTAGGCAGGCGGAGCAGACGTGGCTTACCTTGGGCAAATACCGACCCGGACGCTCTCCGCTCCTGCTAAGCGGGGCAGGGCTCTGATGATGTTCTGGCACTGTGATGATGTGGCACTGTGATGCTGTGGCACTGTGATGTTCTGACACTGTGATGATGTGGCACCTTGATGCTGTGGCACTGTGATGATGTGGCACTGTGATGTTCTGATACTATGATGATGTGGCACCTTGATGCTGTGGCACTGTGATGATGTGGCACCTTGATGCTGTGTCGCAAGTCCACTGGGAGCTGTCGTAAGTCCGCTGGGAGCTGTCGTAAGTCCGCTGGGAGCTGTCGTAAGTCCACTGGGAGCTGTCGTAAGTCAGCTGGGAGCTGTCGTAAGTCCGCTGGAAGCTGTCGTAAGTCCACTGGGAGCTGTCGTAAGTCCACTGGGAGCTGTCGTACTGCTTAAGGGAAATAGGAAAATCCTCCCTGTATTCACCTATTATTATGCTATTATCACGGGCACATGTAGCACTGATACTTAATTCTGAACTATTTTTATTCACGATTAATTGATAATTAGCGCTCAACGTTGTTCAGTTCGATGTTGAATCAAACGAGATGGAAATAACTAGGGGCAACACACACACAGAGATCACACTAACGTGATGCATCAAATGAACAAATCCACAAGGGCCGTGACGAGGATTCGAACCTGAGTCCGAGAGCATCCCAGACACTGCCTTAATCGACTGAGCTACGACAGGGTAAAAGGGTTGAAACCGAAGTTCTACTGAACTTACTGGATCCCGTAGCCTTTCCGAGGCACAAACCTCTGTCCATTACCCAACCCTGTCGTAGCTCAGTCGATTAAGGCAGTGTCTGGGATGCTCCCGGACGCAGGTTCGAATCCTCGTCACGGCCCTTGTGGATTTGTTCAACTAGGGGCAATAATTTTGCGGAACTGGTCCAGCTCCCAGGAAGTGGTAGTATGGCACTTACTGGGTGCCCGTAGTCATTACGGATTTCTGGTAACAGGACTTCAAGCTATTAAACCGGTCCAAACCCTGTAGCGTGCACAAGTTAACGAGTCTGGTGAAGTAACAGGTGGGAAGGCTTGTCTTGTGGTTACTGTATGGTCTCGTTAACCACTGCTTGAGTAAATACAGTAAATACAGTAAATACAGACGTCACCTATAAACTGGTAAAGATCCTGTAATTAATATCAAGGTCCTTTACGTGGTTTAAGTTGTTCAGGCGACCAGCGGCCTTCTTCACTGGCATATACCAACCCCTCTGTGATATCTCAGCCTGCAGGATATTCTGACCACTATGATATCCTGACCCCCAGGATATCCTGACCACCATGATATCCTGACCACCATGATATCCTGACCACCATGATATCCTGACCACCATGATATCCTGACCACCATGATATCCTGACCCCCTATGATATCCTGACTACCACGATATCCTGTCCCCCTCATGATATCCTAATCACCATGATATCCTGTCCCCCATGATGTCCTGACCACCATGATATCCTGACCACCATGATATCCTGACCCCTCATGATATCCTGACCCCACATGATATCCTGACCACCATGATATCCTGACCACCATGATATCCTGACCACCATAATATCCTGACCCCACATGACATCCTGACCACATAACATGACCCCTCTCACCCTATACCGCTTCCTCTGATACGTGCGTGTTTAATGTCCATTTGTAAACAGGATTATTTCATCGAATAGTAGTCAAGCATTTATTATTGTTGTGCCCTTGAAGGTGTTTTATAAAGGTATCTGTTGACACTCGGTGTTGTTGAGGCACTTGGGGCGGGAGTCACTCTGGTACACCCGGGACAGGCTTATCTCTCGCGGGTGTAACACAGCGATAGATAGCTGGGACCTGGAGGTCGACCTTGTGGGATACACTACATGGTTAACAAACACAAACACAGGGAACGGGTCGATCATGCTGCAGGTATTAGACAACAACGATCATGCTGCAGGTATTAGACAACAACGATCATGCTGCAGGTATTAGACAACAACGTTCATCACTCTCTTCAGGTTGTCGCTGTCCATCACCTCACATGACTCATCTCACATAACATACCCAGGCTACCGTGCCCCTCCTTAACACCGCTGACATACCCAGGCTACCGTGCCCCTCCTTAACAC
>NC_091174.1:14257408-14374908 GCF_040958095.1 Procambarus clarkii
CCTGGGAGACTCCCGCCTCCCCTGGGAGACTCCTGCGTCCCCTGGGAGACTCCCGCCTCCCCTAGGAGACTCCCGCCTCCCCTAGGAGACTCCCGCCTCTCCTAGGAGACTCCCGCCTCCCCTAGGAGACTCCTGCCTCCCCTAGGAGACCAGTGGTGGGCCAGCACAACACACTGGGTCCCATATAACACCAGCCAGTGGTGGGCCAGCACAACACACTGGGTCCCATATAACACCAGCCAGTGGTGGGCCAGCACAACACACTGGGTCCCATATAACACCAGCCAGTGGTGGGCTAGCACCAGCCAGTGGTGGGCCAGCACCAGCCAGTGGTGGGCCAGCACCAGCCAGTGGTGGGCCAGCACCAGCCAGTGGTGGGCAGCACCAGCCAGTGATGGGCCAGCACCAGCCAGTGATGGGCCAGCACCAGCCAGTGGTGGGCTAGCACCAGCCAGTGGTGGGCCAGCACCAGCCAGTGGTGGGCCAGCACCAGCCAGTGGTGGGCTAGCACCAACCAGTGGTGGGCTAGCACCAGCCAGTGGTGGGCCAGTACCAGCCAGTGGTAGGCCACCACAACACAGGGGATGAACAATGGTCAACTACCCATCGCCAAACAACAAGTGAACGATTATTTGTGTCAATATAAAGAAACTTTTGTCCTTGTTACAATGTTTACGAACAACAATGAATGACATAATCTATAGATCTACTCAACATAGCTTTGTATTCACCATTAATTTATTTATCGTCAGTAAAGTTGATAGGATGACGAGTGCCGTATGGATGATTAATAAGTGAATGTGTTTCATGTAAGGTTTTAAGCTCTATAGGATTACTCCTGTTAGCATTATACATACTCTGGATTACTCTTATCATTAATATACACAATTAAGATTACTCCTAATTCCAAAATACATATATAGGATTACTCCTAACTCTAAAATACATACATAGGATTACTCCTAACTCTAAAATATATATATATGGGGTTACTCCTGTCTCCAAAATACATACATAGGAAGTATGTAAAGGACATACATGTAATGTATGTCCTTTACATGTATGACATGTAATGTCCTTTACATACATATAAAGGACATGAGGACAAGAAGCTAGGATAGGAGGGAGTGAAAGAACTGTGACGCTTGAACCACTGGGGCTCGAACACCGACCTGCAAGAAGTAAGGAACTTCAGTGGTGGACATGACATACTAGCTGCTGTCACCTGCCCCACGTCACCGCCTCCACCAGTCTGGAGTACTGTTGTAGTGAGACATATGTTCTCCCTCTTTACACGTGGACACTGGCGCCTAGCACCTTCACACTCATAAGAAATAAAGAACATATTGAAGTATGTTGACCAGACCACACACTAGAAGTTGAAGGGACGACGACGTTTCGGTCCGTCCTGGACCATTCTCAAGTCGATTGTGTGAACATATTGAAGGACAGGCGCCTTAAGAACAGGCTTGGAAGGCGCCGTAGGGCGGTTATAGATAAAAAAAATCAGTACACTTGCATTGTGTCAACAAATATGCCGTTCTGAACATGTCAATACAGTTTTAATAGTTTAGATTCGCTGGAAATCTGTTATGTCTCTGGAGACCCAATGGTATGGTTCGGAGTAACGTCCCCCAATCAGCAGAGAGCTTGGGCTTGTCTGCCTGTCAGGTGAATAAACAATAATGACTTCATGGAAGTGAGGTCAAGCGTGTATAGTGAAGTCACAACTCGTGAGTACATAAACCCGCCGCCAGGGGGCCACGAGACGAATGCACTAGTTGTTGCTTGTCAGATCTCGGACCTCTGTCAGTCATTAGCGGTCAGCACTTCATCAGTAGTCAACCAGGAATAGTGGCCAGAGGAAGCCACTTAGTCCGTCGATCTGTCTGTCAATCAGTTCTGAGAAGCCTACTGAAGTTGCTTACACACACAAGCAGAACAAGCTAGGTGTAATGCTGCTAGTTCTGCTTGTGTGGAGGTCAGCCAGTTGTTTAACCTGACACTGACAGTCTTTGTGCAAATATTATTTCTATAAAACCTACATGCCACTGCAGTCCGTCCAGTATAGGATTGGACTGAGCCGTCGGTGTAGACACAGTGTTCGTGAGATCTTAAACTCTCGATGGAGGAGACAATTGTTTCAAGAGTGACAGCTTTGAGAAGAGCAAGATTCTCATTATCTTTCTTGGTGACAGGTGTGTATGATACTTGAATGGTGGGGTACAGATAAAGAGGAATATCAGAGACAGGTAGATTGCACTTAAAAGGAATGTTAAATTTAATGAGATTGTAAGCATTGTTGCTCAGCCAATTATCATAAAAGGAGTGAGTTGGTATGTCGGCACCAGTCAAAAGGGTGTTAACAGCACTAAATAATTTGTCTCTGAGCAATGCAGGAGATGTAGGATCTCTCATAACTTTAAGACAAAAGGTAGTGTTAACTTGCATTATTCTCTCTAGTATGGTTGGAAGCTTCAGTTCTTCCCTCATGTTGATGATTCTTGTGCATCTTGGGGCACCAAGAATTATCCTCATGGCCTCATTCTGTATTACTTCAAGTTTGTCCAACACAGAGGAGGGGAATTTATTAAGTGCAGAGCATTATAATCAACGAGAGATCTAACAAACATCATATAGAATAGTCTAGCATATTTAATATTGATACCAATATTCTTACCAGTAAGTGTTCTCAATGGTTTTAGTCTTTCTTTTAACCTACGGTGTAGATCATTTACAATGTCACTGTTAATACCAACTCCAAGGTATTTGTGCTGCCCACACATTTCAATGTTCACACAGTTCAAAATATTGATATTAAATGAAAGTCTACGGTGACATCCAGCCCGTGTTCAGTATCTTTGGCAGCACCCGTATAAGGCAGTAAGCCGAGAGGCCCGAATGTAAATTGTGAAGAAACCCTTGTTATACAGGCGGTCGCCCTCGACAACTTAAATTAGTGAGTCAAAGTTGGTAATTGTTTATAGTGGTTGGGTTGCTTGTATTTAGTTTGAGAATTAACCCCTGGTTAATTAACCCCTGGTCGGTGTAGCGACGCTCGGTCCGTGGGTGTCGTGCCGGTTGGGTACCGTCCTCACATCCCTTCCAACTGTCAGATAGTAATACAAGCTTGGCGATTATTCATAATTACCTTTACTGTTAGAATAATACAGCGACTGTGGGCATCCAGTACAGTCAAATAATTGGGGTACCAACATGCCTGTGCATGGTCCCCTTTACTGATGAGGTTTGACATGGTTAAAGGGTAACCAATAGAAGTTGGGAGAACTTTTGATTAGTTCTATTGTGGGGTTTATTGAGGTAATCTGTGATTACTGAATTCAAATGTTTCGAGCTATAAATCCACATGGATTAATTGTGAATATATCTTGTGACGAGCTCTAGTGCAATTGCATTTGGTATATTTTCTATGTGCAGTATTACCTCTATTTTGATTACTAATACTGAAGTTGCAGGAAACTTAGAGAGAGAACAAATCCACAAGGGTCGTGACGAGGATTCGAACCTACGTCCGAGAGCATCCCAGACGCTGCCCTAATCGACTGAGCTACGACATGGTCAAAAGAATTGAAACCAGAAGTTCTACTGAACTTACTTGGATCCTGCAGCCTCTCCGAGACACAAACCAGGGTTTTACACAATTCTCCCCTGCACTCGAGCTATGTCAATAAGCCGTTCTACCTCTTCGCCCTTGGAACCTTTCGGACGTAGGTTCGAATCCTCGTCACGGCCCTTGTGGATTTGTTCATTTTATGCATTACGCTATTGGGATTTCTGTGTGTAATGAAGTAAGGGCGAAGAGGTTGAACGATCTTCTCCCCCACACTAGCACCCCACCTTCCTCTCCCTTCTCCCCCACACTAGCACCCCACCTTCCTCTCCCTTCTCCCCCACACTAGCACCCCACCTTCCTCTCCCTTCTCCCCCACACTAGCACCCCACCTTCCTCTCCCTTCTCCCCCACACTAGCACCCCACCTTCCTCCCCCTTCTCCCCCACTCTAGCTCTTCCCTCTCTTCCTCCCCCAGACCAAGGCCTCCCCCCAACTGACTCTGGTACAGGAAATGAGGGCAGCGCGGAGTGTGTTTTGGGGGGGAAGGGGTGGTGGAGGGGGTTGGGTTAGAGGGGGAGTGGAGGGGGACTGGAAGTCAGTTGTATGGATGACCGCTTCTCTGTCCCTCCTCACCCATTTCTACTGTCACTACTTTCTCCACTCCTCGTCTCTCCCGTCTACGGCACCTCTCCTCTCTATTAATTGTTCGATCTCTTCAATTTTCCCCATTCCCTTCTACCCTCACCATCTTGAGGTTATCTTGAGATGATTTCGGGGCTTTTTAGTGTTCCCGCGGCCCGGTCCTCGACCAGGCCTCCACCCCCAGGAAGCAGCCCGTGACAGCTGGCTAACACCCAGGTACCTATTTACTGCTAGGTAACAGGGGCATAGGGACATAGAAACACCCATTGTTTCTCGCCGGCGCCTGGGATCGAACCCAGGACCACAGGATCACAAGTCCAGCGTGCTGTCCGCTCGGCCGACCGGCTCCCGAATTTCTCTTCTCTTTCCACTTTTTCTCCTGTCTTACATTTTCCCCAAAAACTCTTTTGTTTCCATCTCATTCTTTCATCTAGCGTCTCCTGTGTCCTCTACTCTCTCGTCTCCTCTGTCTTATGTATGTCTTATTGCTGTGTCGCTGACCTATATTCTGCAGCTTGCTGCTCACTCTATTCCTGCATTGTTCGCTTGTAAACTACTGTAGCGCTCGTTAGTCAGCTAATACAGTGCTGTATAACGCTTCTGGTCTAGTTTTACAGCGCTTACTCACTCATTAATTACCTTAAGTATCGCATCATTTCTCACTGATTACTTTCTGTATCTCATCACTCGTTGACTCCCTTCTGTGTCCCCTCATCTCTCACTGATCAATGTATTGCTACATCTCTCTCTTAAACTACAGCATTGGTAGCTGAGCAACTGCTGTATCAGTCAATTTCACACTAGCAACTTATTGTATCGCTGCACGGATCGTCTAGCGAGAGAGAGTTCATCGATTAGAGAATGTGTCGAGGGCCGTTGATCTGGTGATCTGCCTGTCACAGTTCTTCTCCCTCCGTGGAGTGAAGCAACAGGTGATGCTGCCCGGGCTGTCTCTGTCAGGTACTCTGAAGCTGTCTGTGGCCTGATTCACTCCCGTCAACGGTTGACGGAGTTTGACGGTGTTGTTGGTTGTGTTAGTGGGGCCGTGTTGGGATGTGTTAGTGGGGCCGTGTTGGGATGTGTTAGTGGGGCCGTGTTGGGATGTGTTAGGGGGGCCGTGTTGGGATGTGTTAGTGGGGCCGTGTTGGGATGTGTTAGTGGGGCCGTGTTGGGATGTGTTAGTGGGCCGTGTTGGGATGTGTTAGTGGGGCCGTGTTGGGATGTGTTAGTGGGGCCGTGTTGGGATGTGTTAGTGGGCCGTGTTGGGATGTGTTAGTGGGGCCGTGTTGGGATGTGTTAGTGGGGCAGTGTTGGGATGTGTTAGTGAGGCCGTGTTGGGATGTGTTAGTGGGGCCGTGTTGGGATGTGTTAGTGAGGCCGTGTTGGGATGTGCTAGTGGGGCCGTGTTGGGATGTGTTAGTGAGGCCGTGTTGGGATGTGCTAGTGGGGCCGTGTTGGGATGTGTTAGTGGGGCCGTGTTGGGATGTGCTAGTGGGCCGTGTTGGGATGTGTTAGTGGGGCCGTGTTGGGATGTGCTAGTGAGGCCGTGTTGGGATGTGCTAGTGGGCCGTGTTGGGATGTGCTAGTGGCCCGTGTTGGGATGTGCTAGTGGGGCCGTGTTGGGATGTGTTAGTGGGGCCGTGTTGGGATGTGCTAGTGGCCCGTGTTGGGATGTGCTAGTGGCCCGTGTTGGGATGTGTTAGTGGGCCGTGTTGGGATGTGCTAGTGGGGCCGTGGTGGACTCCACCTTCTCCTACACACCTGCCAACACCAACAGCTCCCTGGTATACACACAACTGACTCTTGTATTAATCGTATATTCCGGTGTCTTTACTACATATTTGATCTCTTAAATTATTGTTATATGCAAAACGTCTTGAATTCTTAAACGACTTGTGGAAATGCAAATCTTTCCTTGAAGCTAAGTTAATATTTTAAAAACTACATTTTTACTTTTCTTTTAACCCGGGTAGACTTTGAGAGCTCTGGTGCTTAAACAAAGTTTGAGAGCTTGATTTGAGAGCCCTGGCGCTTAAGGTATTCTATGAAAGCCCTTACGCTCAAGCATTATTTGAGAGTTCTGAGCCCTGAGAGCGGTTTCAAGCATAGTTTTAGAGTTCCATCATAAGTGTGAGCGCTCTGGTGCTTAAATATATTTTGAGATTCTATGAGGTTTGAGTCCCGTCTCTTAGGGAGAAGTTTGGGTCCCGTCTTCCAGGGAGAAGTTTGGGTCCCGTCTCTCAGGGAGAAGTTTGGGTCCCGTCTCTCAGGGAGAAGTTTGGGTCCCGTCTCCCAGGGAGAAGTTTGGGTCCCGTCTCCCAGGGAGAAGTTTGGGTCCCGTCTCTTAGGGAGAAGTTTGGGTCCCGTCTCCCAGGGAGAAGTTTGGATCCCGTCTCCCAGGGAGAAGTTTGGGTCCCGTCTCCCAGGGAGAAGTTTGGGTCCCATCTCCCAGGGAGAAGTTTGGGTCCCGTCTCCCAGGGAGAAGTTTGGGTCCACAGGAATACGATGAAAACGGGTTATTCTCAGTTTACATTTCGGATGTGGAGAGAAACAGGGGTATAAAGAAGTAGACGCTGAAAGGAGTGGAGAAAGAAAGAAAGAAGACACAACAAAGTGGAGAAAATAGAAATAGGAGAAGGTTGAAAGAAGGGCTTAGTGGAGTGCTTCAAAGGCTCAAGGAAGACATTCAAAACAGCAGTGGAAGACATTCTGAGTAGAGTCAAGGGTGGAGAAGAGAACACAAAAATAGAAAAACAAAAGTGCATAAAAGTGTGGAAGACAGAATATCGTGTAGTAAGAGAAACGTAGCCATAAAGAAGAACTGGGTGGAAGAAAGGAAAGCATAGCTTGGCTCTACATCTGACAAGAGGAGACATAAGAGCAGAGGGAGCAAGAGTACCCCCAAGAGGTAGTAGAGAGCCACTATGGCAGGCTAGATGGGACCTGAAGAAAGGCTACAGGCAAGGAGGTGCTCAATAAAGAGGAAGGAAACAAGGTCCAGCAAGAAGGCAGGGGAAAGGGGAATGGCAGACTGGAAAGGAAGGGGGGAAGGAGAAAAGGGCAGATGGCAGACTGAGAAGGAAGGGGAAGAGGGTTCTTAGACAAGAGACGACCCCTGCGGAAGGTTGGTGAGAGACGGAGTGCTAGATTAAGGGAGAGGTTCAGAGACAGGGATGAGGTCATTAAGGAGAGCAGTGTGGCCAAGTAGTGGCTTGAGCGACGGGTTCACACATTTTGAGCAGAGGAAGTAGAAAGTCGCAGCAAGGCAAGAGGGGATGGGAGGAAGAGAGCAACGAAGGGGAAGGATGACTGGGGCCGGATAGAACAGGAAAAAACTGAAATAGTGCAGAGTAAGAGAGCTGGGGGAGTGGTTGAGGCAGATAGTCCCAGAAGCCAGGTGGTCCTCGGAGGCAGGTGGTCCCACGGAGGCCTCGCTGCCATCAAGGTGGGTCTAGGAGCTTTGCACATACTACAATGTCTCAGTTGACTGTGTTCCTGCCAGCCAGCAGCAGGGCCGCAGCACCTACACCACCAGCCGAAGGTCAGGAGGTCGTGGGGGCAACGGCAGACACTCAGTATTCACTGAACAAGGTATTGCTCGTGGCAACAACTATACGTGGGTGTTGTTTACCATCAGATAATGGGCATGGGGGGAACAGAGCACCCACCTACATCACTACCCATCACTTCCATGCCCCCCCCTTCCTCCACCCATTTCCTGACCCCCACACACCCACCCACTTCTCTACTCCCCTTCATTTAGCTTGAATAAAAGTATGAACATAAACTTCATTCACAGTTTTAACAAAAATGTAAAAACTTTTACGGTGATGAAAGCTTTCATTAACGAGCCGCAGTGTTCAGCTCGTTAATACATTTAGATAATGCCACAATGAACTCATATTTATAATGTACAAAAGTATAGTAAAAAAGTTGACTCTTAATGTGAGCTTCTGTTTTCATAATCACATTTGTAACATAGTTAATGTGAAGGGGGCTTCTGTGGCGGGAGTTCAAGGCTTCAGGGGAAAGTACCGGTAGTTCAAGGCTTCAGGGGAAAGTATCGGTAGTTCAAGGCTTCAGGGGAAAGTACCGGTAGTTCAAGGCTTCAGGGGAAAGTACCGGTAGTTCTAGGCTTCAGGGGAAAGTACCGGTAGTTCAAGGCTTCAGGGGAAAGTACCGGTAGTTCAAGGCTTCAGGGGAAAGTACCGATAGTTCAAGGCTTCAGGGGGAAAGTACCGGTAGTTCAAGGCTTCAGGGGAAAGCATCGGTAGTTCAAGGCTTCAGTGGAAAGTGTCGGTAGTTCAAGGCTTCAGGGGAAAGTGTCGGTAGTTCAAGGCTTCAGGGAAAAGTGTCGGTAGTTCAAGGCTTCAGGGAAAAGTGTCGGTAGTTCAAGGCTTCAGGGAAAAGTGTCGGTAGTTCAAGGCTTCAGTGGAAAGTATCGGTAGTTCGAGGCTTCAGTGGAAAGTGTCGGCAGTTTAAGGCTTCAGGGGAAAGTGTCGGTAGTTTAAGGCTTCAGTGGAAAGTGTCGGCAGTTCAAGGCTTCAGTGGAAAGTACCAGTAGTTCAAGGCTTCAGGGGAAAGTATTAGTAGTTCAAGGCTTCAGGGGAAAGTACCGGTAGTTCAAGACTTCAGGGGAAAGTATCGGTAGTTCAAGGCTTCAGGGGAAAGTACCGGTAGTTCAAGACTTCAGGGGAAAGTATCGGTAGTTCAAGGCTTCAGGGGAAAGTATCGGTAGTTCAAGGTTTCTGTGGAAAGTGTCGGTAGTTCAAGGCATGAGGGGAAAGTATCGGTAGTTCAAGGCTTCAGGGGAAAGTATCGGTAGTTCAAGGCTTCAGGGGAAAGTATCGGTAGTTCAAGGCTTCAGGGGAAAGTATCGGTAGTTCAAGGCTTCAGTGGAAAGTATCGGTAGTTCGAGGCTTCAGTAGAAAGTGTCGGCAGTTCAAGGCTTCAGGGGAAAGTACCGGTAGTTCAAGGCTTCAGGGGAAAGTACCGGTAGTTCAAGGCTTCAGGGGAAAGTACCGGTAGTTCAAGGCTTCAGGGGAAAGTACCGGTAGTTCAAGGCTTCAGGGGAAAGTACCAGTAGTTCAAGGCTTCAGGGAAAGTACCGGTAGTTCAAGGCTTCAGGGGAAAGTACCGGTAGTTCAAGGCTTCAGGGGAAAGTACCGGTAGTTCAAGGCTTCAGGGGAAAGTACCGGTAGTTCAAGGCTTCAGGGGAAAGTACCGGTAGTTCAAGGCTTCAGGGGAAAGTACCGGTAGTTCAAGGCTTCAGGGGAAAGTACCGGTAATTCAAGGCTTCAGGGGAAAGTATCGGTAGTTCAAGGCTTCAGGGAAAAGTGTCGGTAGTTCAAGGCTTCAGGGGAAAGTGTCGGTAGTTCAAGGCTTCAGGGAAAAGTGTCGGTAGTTCAAGGCTTCAGGGAAAAGTGTCGGTAGTTCAAGGCTTCAGGGGAAAGTGGCGGTAGTTCAAGGCTTCAGGGGAAAGTACCAGTAGTTCAAGGCTTCAGGGGAAAGTGTCGGTAGTTCAAGGCTTCAGGGGAAAGTGGCGGTAGTTCAAGGCTTCAGGGGAAAGTACCAGTAGTTCAAGGCTTCAGGGGAAAGTGTCGGTAGTTCAAGGCTTCAGGGGAAAGTGGCGGTAGTTCAAGTGCCGGATTGTCACTACCTCTTCAGGACTGTCACAGCCCTTTAGAGGGGGGGGTGTCACAAAAATTATTTACTCCTGATTACCTCTATGTTAACTGTGTGACATAATTGATAATCTACAGGTCCATAAAATCCTGGTCAGTGATAACGATAAGTTCTCGCTTAGATAATTTGAGATGGGTAATTACGACAGGTCATTTAAGATTGAACCGCGTTAATTACTCTAAGACCTCTTCGATCTGATGAGAGGCAGTACGACCGCACAATTTCAAAGTCTATGAAAGTTTTAAAATTGGAAAATCTCGGAAAAGGGTCAATGCAGTTGACCCGTTAATCAGGGTCAATACTTTGTTTGCTATAGAGGCAAGAGGCAGGTGTCCCCAATACAATGACTGCAGCTGAATGTATTGATCAGTTGAAAGCATCGTATGGCCAATAATTAGCCACGCGATTCATTCACTTGGTCAATATTCGCTGGCAATGTATTTATTGTGTGAAATTATGGTGTAATTAATGTGTTGCCTTAGTGAAAGCATCATGGGGCCAATATATGGATCAGATGGAAGCATCGTGCGACCAGTGTATTGACCAACTGAAAGGGTCTTGGGATCAAAGACAATTACCAGTAATGACCCTGAACCAGCAATTGAAGGTAATGTCGTCGACCTTGTGGACAGCAACTGGAGACACGACCTCCCGAGGCTACGACCTCCCGAGGCTACGACCTTCCGAAGCTACGACCTCCCGAGGCTACGACCTCCCGAAGCTACGACCTCACGAGGCTACGACCTGCTGCAGCTACGACCTCCCGAGGCTACGACCTCCCGAGGCTACGACCTCCCGAGGCTAAGACCTCCCGAGGCTAAGATCTCCCGCGGCTACGACCTCCCGCGGCTACGACCTCCCGCGGCTACGACCTCCCGAAGCTACGACCTCCCGAGGCTACGACCTCCGGAGACTAAGACCTCCCGAGGCTAAGACCTTCCGAGGCTAAGACCTCCGCCGGCTACGACCTCCCAAGGCTACGATCTCCCGAAGCTACGACCTCTCGAGGCTACATTAGACAACTTGCTCCCCAAAGTTGCGGAAAGTTACGGGTCCATCCCTGAGGCTAAGAGGGAAAGGGGAGAAAATAATAAAAGGGATAACAGAGAACGGGATAAAACAAGGATCTGAAAGAGAAAAGAAGAAAGGAGAGTTGAAAACGAAAATGCAGGATTATAGAAGAATCCTGACTACCAACTTTGATAGGGAATTATAACCATTGTTTTTTTTGGTCTAAGATAATGGCTTTCCAGCACAGTCTTGTGATCCAAATGGCCTCTTATTTTAACGGGTGATTTTACACCTAAAAAAGCAAGTTCTCATTTTTCCTAAAGGTCATTGCAGTTTCTGGAGCGTCTTCTGGTGCTTGGTCTTGGCTGTGTGCTTGTCTGAGAGCGGCCGCTTAAGAGCGGACTCTTTGGTCATACATAGAGCCCCCTGCGCTCACTTCTTGAGCCGCGCGGCTCTTTTAGTTCCTGGAGCTCAAGGGGGGGGGCGCTCCATGCTGTACGTCCAGCTGTGAGGTGAGTCGTAAGGCAGCACGTCCAGCTGTAGGGTGAGACGTCGGGCAGCACGTCCAACTGTGGGGTGAGACGTCAGGCAGCACGTCCAGCTGTGGGGTGAGACGTCAGGCAGCACGTCCAGCTGTGGGGTGAGCGGTGAGGCAGCACGTCGAGCTGTGGGGTGAGACGTCAGGCAGTACGTCCAACTGTGTGGTGAGACGTCAGGCAGCACGTGCAGCTGTGTGGTGAGACGTCGGCCAGCACGTCCAACTGTGTGGTGAGACGTCGGGCAGCACGTCCAGCTGTGGGGTGAGACGTCAGGCAGCACGTCAAACTGTGGGGTGAGACGTCAGGCAGCACGTCCAACTGTGGGGTGAGACGTGAGGCAGCACGTCCAGCTGTGGGGTGAGACGTGATGCAGCACGTCCAGCTGTGGGGTGAGACGCCAGGCAGCACGTCCAGCTGTGGGGTGAGACGTCAGGAAGCACGTCCAGCTGTGTGGTGAGACGTGAGGCAGCACGTCCAGCTGTGGGGTGAGGCGTCAGGCAGCACGTCCAGCTGTGGGGTGAGACGTCAGGAAGCACGTCCAGCTGTGTGGTGAGACGTGAGGCAGCACGTCCAGCTGTGGGGTGAGACGTCAGGCAGCACGTCCAACTGTGGGGTGAGACGTGAGGCAGAAGCAGATCTTGCTTATGGTAGTTCGCTTAAGCTGTAACAAAACCACTTCAAATTCGACGTTTGTGACAGGATGACAAGATGGTACAGAGACACGCACGAGGCCGGCGTGGACCGCCGCTGGCGTGGCAGGGAATACAAAATAAATTTCCTGTAACATCATGGCACCAAGAGGCATCAGTGACGTGGATAGATTCTGCAACTTTGGAGGTTGACTGTCGCTGGCAAGAGGCACTTGTACTCTGGCTCATTGGTGTGTTCTCCTGCCTTCTTCCTGGCCCTCGCTGGCCCCCTTGTTATTGTCGTTGGCCTTCTATGTCTGTCTCTCTGTCTCTCTCTCTCTCAATGTCTCTTTATCTTACTCTCTCTTGCCCTCTCTTTATCTGTCTCTCTCCCCCCCCCCTCTCTCTTTTCTCTCCCTCCCCTCTCTCTTTTCTCTCCCTCGCTGGCCGCGATGTTATTGTTGTTGGCGTTCTATGTCTTTCTGTGTATCTTTCTCTTTCTCTCGTTCTCTCTCTCTCTCTCTCTCTCTCTCTAATATGTCATCACTCTCTTCTCTTCCACACTGGCTGATACATGATTGTTCTGTAGATTTTCCTCTGTTCGTCTTTCTCTCTCATGTTATTTCTTCCTGTTTGGCATCTTCTATTTCTATTCCTTTCTTTAATATTCATTCTCTGTTCATCACGCTCATCATCCTACTCTTCTGTGCATTTATATCCTTATCTGCCTCACGCTATTTCTCTTTTTTTTTCTGCCTTGCCTTGTCGCAGTCCTCGTTACTTTAGTTTGTTCATCATTTTTCTCTCCACAATCTTGTTCGTAATGTTCTTTGATCACCGCTCGTGTTTTTCTCTGTTTCCCTTCCTTCTGTTTTTCTCTGTAGAAAATACCTTTTAGCTACTCTTTGCACCAACCTCCCTCCCTCCCTCCCTCCCTCCCTCTCTCTCTCTCTCTCTCTCTCTCTCTCTCTCTCTCTGTCTCTCTCTCTCTCTCGTCTCTTGCTATTGTCCACCTTTGTGTCATACTCTGGGAAGGCCTTGAAAACTTTCCTGCTAAATCCTACTCCTCTTGTCCACACCATTTAATTTTGTTCTCGTGCGCTGAGGTGTTGTGCGTGTGTGTGTATACTCACCTACATGTACTTGCAGGGTTGAATATAGCTTCTAGGCCGTTGATAGGCTTCTAGGCCTCCCAGGCCTTGAATATAAATCCTTTCGAATATGGCCCTTTCGATTTTTTTTGTTCATCAATGTACTGACTTAATTTCGACGTAGTTCTTGTAATTTGTGTATTTCAAGGTTTGGACTGGGTTTAGTTCAACTACGACTTCCCAAATACCATTCCGCTTTCTGTAACAATGAGGACATTCTTTGACATCTCTCTGGCTCATTTGAGTCTGATTTTTTTCCATTGCTCTTCTTTGCCAACTTTATAAATTCCCCTTAGAATCTAACATGTCGTTATCATGTCTCCCCTATTCTCATCCAGTGTGGGTATGTCCAGTTTCCTCAGTCTTTCCTTGTAGCTGAGACACGGCAGCTTAGGAATGAACCTTCTTGTATATCAGTAGATCTTTTCCAGTCTTCTTTTATGCATTTTCAGTGGAGGAGAGGGAGATAATTCCATGCCGAGACTGCATACTCTGGTGTAGTTCTGACGTATGCTGTATTTAGGTTCCGAAAGGATCCTTAGACGACATTTCTGAAGGCTACCAGGGCAGTGGCCATTGTGACTCTCGGGATGTCGTTATTCAGCTATTACTGACCTGTCCTTAGATTTGGGGATATATATTTACTTCCGGGCCTTTCTCCTTTTCTTACAAAGAAATGTACCTAATTCTGGAAATAATTTTCATCAAATCAATTCACTATGTGAGGAAAACGCGAGCATCATATGTACGATATGATCGTACGATAAGATAATATGTACTTGTCGTATATGTAATGCTCGCATTTTCCTCGCATAGTGAATTGATTTGATGAAAATTATCTGTGCCCGCTGGCCACCGAGTGCTGTCAGGCGTTGGGTAAATAATCTCACGACTACAGACATATTTGTACAGTCAGTTGTGGTCCAGTGGTTATGGTACTGGATATGCTAAGGTGTTTCGAGCGCCTGGCTGTCTCAATATTTCTTATGTTTTTCTTCACTGTCGAGGGAAGTTGAAAAATTAACTACAAAGTTCATTTTTACACTTTTGAGTTTGGCCTGATGCCTAGGGATGCGTTTCGCAGGGTCACTCCTTACATTCTCAAAGACAAGTTTGCCATGTTTAGCACTGGCATATATTCTCTTTGGGTGAGGTGGTTTTAAACAACAAGTGGATGAATGTCACAACATAAGAGGATATTGATAGGGTATTAAATGTATCAATATGGGCAGCTTATGTTGGTTCAGGTTCAGTTTTATTGAAGACAAGTAGAATAGAAAGCGCTAAGTAAATAAAGAGGCAGCGAGAGGCAGAAAACACGGAGGCAAAGACCGTCCAGCTGTGTGGTGAGACGTCGGGCAGCACGTCCAGCTGTGGAGTGAGACGTCAGGCAGCACGTCCAGCTGTGGGGTGAGACGTCAGGCAGCACGTCCAGCTGTGTGGTGAGACGTCGGGCAGCACGTCCAGCTGTGTGGTGAGACGTCGGGCAGCACGTCCAGCTGTGTGGTGAGACGTCGGGCAGCACGTCCAGCTGTGTGGTGAGACGTCGGGCAGCACGTCCAGCTGTGTGGTGAGACGTCGGGCAGCACGTCCAGCTGTGTGGTGAGACGTCGGGCAGCACGTCCAGCTGTGTGGTGAGACGTCGGGCAGCACGTCCAGCTGTGTGGTGAGACGTCGGGCAGCACGTCCAGCTGTGTGGTGAGACGTCGGGCAGCACGTCCAGCTGTGTGGTGAGACGTCAGGCAGCACGTCCAGCTGTGTGGTGAGACGTCAGGCAGCACGTCCAGCTGTGTGGTGAGACGTCAGGCAGCACGTCCAGCTGTCGGGGGGAGACGTCGGGCAGCACGTCCAACTGTGGGGGTGAGACGTCGGGCAGCACGTCCAACAGTGGGGGTGAGACGTCAGGCACCACGTCCAACTGTAGGGTGAGACGTCAGGGACCACGTCCAACTGTGGGGTGAGACGTCAGGCAGCACGTCCAGCTGTAGGGTGAGACGTCCGGCAGCACGTCCAACTGTAGGGTGAGACGTCAGGCAGCACGTCCAGCTGTGTGGTGAGACGTCAGGCAGCACGTCCAACTGTAGGGTGAGACGTCAGGCAGCACGTCCAGCTGTAGGGTGAGACGTCAGGCAGCACGTCCAGCTGTGTGGTGAGACGTCAGGCAGCACGTCCAGCTGTGTGGTGAGACGTCAGGCATCACGTCCAGCTGTGTGGTGAGACGTCAGGCAGCACGTCCAGCTGTGGGAGAAGGGTAAGGGTCGTTACCAGAGAACGACTTGCATTACCAAGCAACACATTACTTGTCCGGAGACTTTTTTTTGTCTTTCACATCCGTGTAATTATGAGATTAAAGGCAGGAACATCAGTTGAACGCGTCGGCTGATGAAGCACTCGAATATATAATTGTGTCCATTACCGCTCCGGTCCTGCCTGCCTCGCCGCGTCAAGCGTGCCAACCTTCCTGTATCAGTCCTGCCAACCTTGCTGTATCAGGGCTGCAAACCTTGCTGCATTATGCCTGGCAACCTAGCTTTATCAGGTCTGCCAACCTTGCTGTCTCAGGCCTGTCAACCTTGCTGTATCAGGCCTGCCAACTTTGCTGTATCAGGGCTGCAAACCTTGCTGTATCATGCCTAGCTTTATCAGGCCTGCCAACCTTGCTCTATCAAGGTTGCAAACCTAGGTTTATCATGCCTGGCAACCTTGCTGTAAAAGGGCTTCAAACCTTGCTGCATCATGCCTGGCAACCTTGCTTTATCAGTCTTGCCAACCTTTCTGTATCTGATCTGCAAACGTTGCCGTATCGTAGTTGGAAAACTTGTTTTATCAGGCTTACAAAACCTTGCTGTATCAGTCCCATAAAACCTTACTGCATCGGGCCTGCCAATCCTTCCTATTTCAGGTCTGCCAACCTTGCTATATTATGCCTGCCAATCCTTGCTATATCAGGCTCGCCAACCTTTCTATATCGGGCCTGCCAATCCTTCCTATTTCAGGTCTGCCAACCTTGCTATATTATGCCTGCCAATCCTTGCTATATCAGGCTCGCCAACCTTTCTATATCAGGCCTGCCAACCTTGCTATATCAGGCCCGCCAACCTATGAACCTTTCTGGCCAGGGTTGTCAACCTTACTGTATCAGGCTTGTCCATGTTGCATTATGCCTATCACTCTTGTTGAAATGTTCAACCAGCTTGTTGCAGCAGGACTGGCGACATTGGAGAGAGAGAAAAAGAGAGAGAGAGAGAGAGAGAGGAGGGTGTGATTGAAGAGAGTCGGAAGGGAGGGAATGAGGGAGTGAGAGAGAAAGAGGAAGATGGGGGTGAGGGATGGAAGAGAAGTGGTGGAGGGGGGGGGCGGTGTGAGGAAAAGGAGGGGATGAAGGGAATGAGAAATTTGGGGAAGGAAAAAGGGAATGTGTAGGAGAGGGAGCGAAGGAGGGCAGGTGTGAGAGAGGTAGAGAGGGAGGAAAAGAAGGAGGAGGAGGAGAGACTATGTGGGAGAGGGAGGGAAGGTGTGGGAGAGGGAGAAGAGACTAAGACGAGAGTGTAAACTTTCATTTACTAGTTTAAGTTAATTCTTCAGAAGTTTAACGGACCTCAGAAGCCGCCGTAAGGAAGAGATGGAGAGAATGGCAGCTTTAGAGGGAGAGAAGGGTAACTTGTGAGAGAGTGGTGAGAGAAGGGTAACTTGTGAGAGAGTGGTGAGAGAAGGATAACTTGTGAGAGAGAGTGGTGAGAGAAGGGTAACTTGTGAGAGAGTGGTGAGAGAAGGGTAACTTGTGAGAGAGTGGTGAGAGAAGGGTAACTTGTGAGAGAGAGTGGTGAGAGAAGGGTAACTTGTGAGAGAGTGGTGAGAGAAGGGTAACTTGTGAGAGAGTGGTGAGAGAAGGGTAACTTGTGAGAGAGTGGTGAGAGAAGGGTAACTTGTGAGAGAGTGGTGAGAGAAGGGTAACTTGTGAGAGAGTGGTGAGAGAAGGACAACTTGTGAGAGAGTGGTGAGAGAAGGGTAACTTGTGAGAGAGAGTGGTGAGAGAAGGGTAACTTATGAGAGAGTGGTGAGAGAAGGATAACTTGTGAGAGAGTGGTGAGAGAAGGGTAACTTGTGAGAGAGTGGTGAGAGAAGGGTAACTTGTGAGAGAGAGTGGTGAGAGAAGGGTAACTTGTGAGAGAAGGACAACTTGGGTCACACCAAACACACATTAATGCCACTGCCACATTACACATAACCTGGTCTCGTCATATATGAATTGTCAACAAAATTAATGGAAATTTGTTTACACAAATGTATCTGTGATAGTAGGGTCAAGCGCTAGCTCCCAAGCCCTGCTTTTCGAACCCTTAGTAGCTGAATGACAGTCCATCAATCCTATTCCATTTATACCAAGCTCTTACGATGGAAATTGTCCTTGTGACATCTCTGTGACTATTTGGGTCAAGGATTTTTCAAGTTGCTTATTTTCATATTTTTAATTTTTAATAATTTTGTTTTCGTTTCCGTTTCAATTTCCATATGGGATCTTGTATGTCGTGCTTATGTCCTGTGTGTGTACACAACGTACTGTACTCACCTGGTTGTGCATGCACGGTCGAGCATCACCTCTCAAGCCCCGCTTTTTGACCGTCATTAGTTAAATGCGGTGATTCATTTTTACTCTTTTTTTATCTTATCACATTTAAAATTGTGATTTTAATTGGCTTCGACAGCTTCTTCATCTAGTCCGTGTGTGTGTGTGTGTGTGTGTGTGTGTGTGTGTGTGTGTGTGTACTCACCTAGTTGTACTCACCTAGTTGTGTTTGCGGGGGTTGAGCTCTGGCTCTTTGGTCCCGCCTCTCAACCGTCAATCAACAGGTGTACAGATTCCTGAGCCTATCGGGCTCTGTCATATCTACACTTGAAACTGTGTATGGAGTGAGCCTCCACCACATCACCCCCTAATGCATTCCATTTGTCAACCACTCTGACACTAAAAAAGTTCTTTCTAATATCTCTGTGGCTCATTTGGGCACTCAGTTTCCACCTGTGTCCCCTTGTGCGTGTTCCCCTTGTGTTAAATAGACTGTCTTTATCTACCCTATCAATCCCCTTCAGAATCTTGAATGTGGTGATCATGTCCCCCCTAACTCTTCTGTCTTCCAGCGAAGTGAGGTTTAATTCCCGTAGTCTCTCCTCGTAGCTCATACCTCTCAGCTCGGGTACTAGTCTGGTGGCAACCCTTTGAACCTTTTCCAGTTTAGTCTTATCCTTGTGTGTGTGCGTGTGCGTGTGCGTGTGCGTGTGTGTGTGTGTGTGTGTGTGTGTGTGTGTGTGTGTGTGTGTGTGTTCAGACAGCGTTCTTCAGCTTGTCTTCTCGTAATGTTGCAACTGCGAACTCTGCAACATAAAGGAATTCTGCCGAGTGATGCAATAATGTCATCAAATACCTAACCCCACAAAAGGTTCCGTAAAGCCATCAGTATTCAAATCTACTACAACAATACCTTTTTGTAAAAAGTATTATTTTCTCTATTTTTAACAAACGGTAAAATGTTCCATGAAACCCTAACTAATATTGCAATGAATAAAAAAAAGCAATATTTTGTCATACTGTCAGGGAATGAATCATTGTGAAGAACTATGCAACTATAATGCAAAATATTAAACCCTTTTTCTAAACCACACAGAAATGTTTTGTTCCGTCTCATAAGTCAACCAAAATGCTGAATAATTCCCTAGGGAAGCCGGTCGGCCGAGCGGACAGCACGCTGGACTTGTGATCCTGTGGTCCCGGGTTCGATCCCGTGCGCCGTCGAGAAACAATGGGCAGAGTTTCTTTCACCCTATGCCCCTGTTACCTAGCAGTAAATAGGTACCTGGATGTTAGTCAGCTGTCACGGGCTGCTTCCTGGGGGTGGAGGCCTGGTCGAGGACCGGGCCGCGGGGACACTAAAGCCCCGAAATCATCTCAAGATAACCTCAAGATAACCTCAAGATACCTCACACAGAAGTTTGTAAACAGAGTCTGTGTTAAACCGACAACCGAATGCACACACTATATTTTTAACCTAGTATAACATATTACGGGCTATTCATGCCCGTGCCACCTCTTGGGTGGCTTAATCTTTATCAATCAACCTAGTATAACATAGCATATACATATATTTACAAATTCTCCAAAAACATCAAGCGATGATTATAGGAAAATAATTTACAAAGTACTGCATGTCAGCTTATCTCTATATCTTGCAACATCTGAAATGGTAGAATGCTAGCAAGAGAGCAGGTTGGCTGCTGCAATACTGGCGCTCAACATCTCTGAATGGCATCTTGCTTTGAGATTACTTCCCTCTGTCAGCTTCCATAAACCTTTACTGTAGCCATTAGCCTTGAGGAGCTAGCGATGAGGTGGAGTGGCAGAGGAGTAGGAGCCGCGGTGGTGGTGGCAGGGTATTGGTGGTGGTGACAGGGTGGTGGTTGTGGTGGCAGGGTGGTGGTGGCAGGGTGGTGGTGGTGGTGGCAGGGTGGTGGTGGTGGTGGCAGGTTATCTTGAGGTTATCTTGAGATGATTTCGGGGCTTTAGTGTCCCCGCGGCCCGGTCCTCGACCAGGCCTCCACCCCCAGGAAGCAGCCCGTGACAGCTGACTAACTCCCAGGTACCTATTTACTGCTAGGTAACAGGGGCATTCAGGGTGAAAGAAACTTTGCCCATTTGTTTCTGCCTCGTGCGGGAATCGAACCCGCGCCACAGAATTACGAGTCCTGCGCGCTATCCACCAGGCTACGAGGCTACGAGGCAGGGTGGTGGATGTGATGGCAGGGTCGTAGTGGTGGTGGCAGGGTGGTGGTTGTGGTGGCAGGGTGGTGGTTGTGGTGGCAGGGTGGTGGTTGTGGTGGCAGGGTGGTGGTGGCAGGGTGGTGGTTGTGGTGGCAGGGTGGTGGTGGTGGTGGCAGGGTGGTGGTGGTGATGGTGGTGGCAGGGTGGTGATGGTGGTGGCAGGGTGGTGATGGTGGTGGCAGGGTGGTGATGGTGGTGGTGCTAATGAAAGGACGACGGGGGGTGGGGGGAAGGTAGTGTGGTTAATGGGAGGTGGATGAGGGGGGATGGGGGGGAAGGTAGTGTGGTTGAGGGGAGGTGGATGACGGGGGATGGGGGGGAAGGTAGTGTGGTTGAGGGGAGGTGGATGAGAGCGCACCAATGGTCCACCATCGACCACGCCCCTCCCAAATCTTTTCCAGATCCTGACCTTAAAACTCCCACAGGCCTCCCCCCCTCCCCCACCCCCCCCAACCCACAACCCCTACTCCGGCTGTCGTTCCTCTTTAATCTTTGTCTCCACATACAATAAAAGGTATTTGGACGAAATGACAAAAAAATCCTTGCAACATATTGTGCAGTTTTGTAATTGGGCAAAACGTGAAGCATCTTTATTAAGTCTGACAAAGGAATGCGTGCTGGTGGCAGCGGGTGGAAATCATTGGCCCTGGAATGTGGGGAGTTGCAATAGTTTTGCAATTATTAGCATGCTCCATTTTTCCCCAATACCATTTTCTGGTTTATCGGGTCGTGCGCGCTTTAGAAGAGCCTCGTTTTCTACTGTGAAGGAGAGACTGAACGATCCTTGCCAGTGGGCGCTTGTCCCTCACTCCGACGATGGTGATGACTGTGGCTCCACTCTCACGCCCCGAGAACATGTACATAACGGAAATTGGCCCATGGCAGGAAACTTCTTTTTATTTTGTGTGTGTTCCTCTCTCTCTCTCTCTCTCTCTCTCTCTCTCTCTCTCTCTCTCTCTCTCTCTCTCTCTCTCTCTCTCTCTCTCTCTCTCTCTTTCTCTCTCTCTCTCTCTCTCTCTCAATCTCTTCCCTCTCAACTCTTCCCTTTCTCCCACCCACTCTACCATTTTCGAGTATACGGTAGGAGTAAAAACGAAACCATTCAAATGAGCGGGTAACCGGCGGGAGTAAACAGGTACTCTACGGAAAACAAGTCCCCGATTTCAGCTTTCATGAAAATCATAGGGGGTCGTTATAGAGGTCAATATTTCTTAAATGGTGGCCAGTTTGGGTCTGCCTAAGTGCCAACGGTTTTAGAAATATCGGCATATATAGCAACCCCCCGGGATTTTAATGAAGTCTGAAATATAATCAATTGTGAAAACTTTACAATATTATGTTTACTATAGCTGTTTACCTGGGTGAAAGAGGTCGGGGAGGGGGGGGGGGAGAGAAGAAATAGGGGGTAGAGAGGGGGAGAAAGATTCAGAGGGTGAGAGAGGGAGAAAAGGGGAGGAGATGTGAGAAAGTTGGAGAGGGGTTGGGGAGATTGAGAGAAAGGGAGAGAGAGAGAGAAGGAAAGAGGGGAAGGAGAGGGGGAGATGAATAGCGGTTAAAACAAATCCACAAGGGCCGTGACGAGGATTCGAACCTACGTCTGTGAGCATCCCAGACGCTGCCTTAATCGACTGAGCCGAGAAATCGACAAGCCATCGAGAAATCACAGAAATTGAGAAATCCACAAGCCCTTGTGGATTTGTTCATTGATGCATCACGGTATTTGGATTTCTGTGTGTAATAGCGGTTTAGTTGGGAGAGGGAAAGATTGGAGGGAACGAGAGGAGAGGTGAGAGGGAGAGAAAGGTGGAGAGGTGTGGAAAAGGGGGAAATAGAGAGAGGGGCAGAGATGCGGGAGAGAGGAAGAGTGAGATGAGAGAGGGGGAGGGGAGATGGTGGAGAGGGAGAGGGGAAGCGGAAGAGAGAAAAAAGACCCGAGCGCAGCCGGGTACCGTCATTATATGTTTAGAATATATAAAGACCACTAAGGTCTTTTCTGACACACACATTCAACACTAATTCGTAAACAACGCCTCATTACCGCGTCGCATTCAAGTGCTTCGTTGATGTCAGAGGGACGTAAGTGAGCGGAAACGAGCGCTCATTAAGGGCTCTCTTAAATTGTGAACAAGCCATACACGGGAGGTAGTGAACAAGCCATACACGGGAGGTAGTGAACAAGCCATACACGGGAGGTAGTGAACAAGCCATACACGGGAGGTAGTGAACAAGCCATACACGGGAGGTAGTGAACAAGCCATACACGGGAGGTAGTGAACAAGCCATACACGGGAGGTAGTGAACAAGCCATACACGGGAGGTAGTGAACAAGCCATACACGGGAGGTAGTGAACAAGCCATACACGGGGAGGAAGTGAACAAACCATACACGGGAGGTAGTGAACAAGCCATACACGGGAGGTAGTGAACAAGCCATACACGGGAGGTAGTGAACAAGCCATACACGGGAGGTAGTGAACAAGCCATACACGGGGAGGAAGTGAACAAACCATACACGGGAGGTAGTGAACAAGCCATACACGGGAGGTAGTGAACAAGCCATACACGGGAGGTAGTGAACAAGCCATACACGGGGAGGAAGTGAACAAACCATACACGGGAGGTAGTGAACAAGCCATACACGGGAGGTAGTGAACAAGCCATACACGGGAGGTAGTGAACAAGCCATACACGGGGAGGAAGTGAACAAACCATACACGGGAGGTAGTGAACAAGCCATACACGGGAGGTAGTGAACAAGCCATACACGGGAGGTAGTGAACAAGCCATACACGGGAGGTAGTGAACAAGCCATACACGGGAGGTAGTGAACAAGCCATACACGGGAGGTAGTGAACAAACCATACACGGGGAGGAAGTGAACAACCCATACACGGGAGGTAGTGAACAAGCCATACACGGGGAGGTAGTGAACAAGCCATACACGGGAGGTAGTGAACAAGCCATACACGGGGAGGAAGTGAACAAACCATACACGGGAGGTAGTGAACAAGCCATACACGGGAGGTAGTGAACAAGCCATACACGGGAGGTAGTGAACAAGCCATACACGGGAGGTAGTGAACAAGCCATACACGGGAGGTAGTGAACAAGCCATACACGGGGAGGAAGTGAACAAACCATACACGGGAGGTAGTGAACAAGCCATACACGGGAGGTAGTGAACAAGCCATACACGGGGAGGAAGTGAACAAGCCATACACGGGAGGTAGTGAACAAGCCATACACGGGGAGGAAGTGAACAAACCATACACAGGGGCAGTGAACAAACCATACACGGGGAGGTAGTGAGTATGTTCTTGCAGGGTCGAGGTATACAAACTGATGAACGGAATGTGATGGTGTTTAGGTCGTCTCTTTTGATGGTATGTGTCACGCTATTGAGTCATTCTCTCTACACCACATGTATACATTTGCTTCGTGCCTAAATTACTAACTCTGCATACAGATCAATACCTGACTTCCTCAGCGTAGAGATCAATACCTCACTTTACGTATAGATCAGTAACTCACTTCCTCAGCATTATGATCAATGCCTCACTCAATACCGTGAACAAATCCCCAACCATTGGGTAGACCTCCCAACAGAGCGGTGATGAGCGCGGGAAGCGTTGGTCCCGGTAATCTGGGGATATGAAGGGCTTCAGTGGGAGCTGATGATCTGAAAACTCGCTGAAGAGGGAAGCAAATATGAGCTGCAATACTGCCAAACCTCCTCATTAGGTGGTGGTCACATACAGTGCTATCTCAACCCACCATTGCTTTTACGCTGCTTGCTCTTACCACGAGAGCAGGAGGGAGGGAGGGAATTATCAGGGGGGGGGGGGGGAGAGCGTCAAGCAATTAGACTATATAGCACTGGGAAGGGGTCTGGATAAGGATTTGGGACGGGACGGGGGGAGGGAATGGTGTCCAACCACTTGGACGATCGGAGATTAAACGCCGACCTGCATGAGACGAGACCGTCGCTCTACCGTCCAGCCCCAAGTGGTTGAGCGAAGTTACGAGGAGAGACCGGTAACTTCGTTAAACTTCCTTCAACAGCCACCACCAACTCTCGCACAAGCCGGCCACCACCAGGTGCAGCTAACCTACCAACTTGGCCCATCCTGTCAACCCAGGCGGGCCCCCAGGCGGGCCCCCAGGCGGGCCCCCAGGCGGGCCCCCAGGCGGGCCCCCAGGCGGGCTTCCAGGCGGGCCCTCAGGCGGAGCCCCAGGCGGGCCCCCAGGCGGGCCCCCAGGCGGGCCCCCAGGCGGGCCCCAGGCGGGCCCCCAGGCGGGCCCCCAGGCGGGCCCCCAGGCCACCACGTAAACAAGCTCTCTAGTCCACGAGTGATTCGCAAAGTGATCATCTTCTGTTTGTATTTACAAACACAGAACATGATATCAAGTCAGCAGCTGAACAGATCTATGTTGCGAAGAGGACAAATGGGTTAGTTTAGTGGTTACTACGGACGGAGCTATTAAACTAATAACAACATTAAAGCCCAACAAGTTCCCAGGGGCCAGATGAAATATCTCCGAGGGTGTTTAAGGAATGGCAAGAAGAGCTTAGCGAGTCCTTGCTTGGCATATTTAATATACTATTATAGCTTGTCAGAGTTCCGGAAGAGTCGAGAGTAGCAAATGTGGTGCCGATATTTAAGAAGAGAGATACATCACATGCATAGAACTATTCATGTATATATATAACAAATGAAAGAACTTCAGCATATTCTAAAAATTGGAATGTGATGAAGAAATTGCCAAGGACAACTTGGTAAAATTTTTTTTTAGTTAAATGTGACATGAAAGACAAGAGAAAAGATTTTAATATTATATTTATAGTTCGAAAAGAAGGGTTTAGATGTTGACGATTGACTCTGTATACATATCTTGGTAGGTACATACCCTCTTCTCTTTTATACACTCACTCCCCTTTCTTCCCACCTGCCCTTTCTTTTCCCTGCCCTTTCTTTCCCCTGCCCTTTCTTTTCCCTGCCCTTTCTTTTCCCTGCCCTTTCTTTTCCCTGCCCTTTCTTTTCCCTGCCCTTTCTTCCCCCTGCCCTTTCTTTCCCCTGCCCATTCTTTCCCTGCCCATTCTTTCCCCTGCCCATTCTTTCCCCTGCTCTTTCTTCCCCTTGCCCTTTCTTTCCCCTGCCCTTTCTTTCCCCTGCCCTTTCTTTCCCTTGCCCTTTCTTTCCCCTGCCTTTTCTTCCCCCTGCCCTTTCTTTCCCCTGCCCTTTCTTTCCCCTGCCCTTTCTTTCCCTTGCCCTTTCCCCTGCCCTTTCTTCCCCCTGCCCTTTCTCCTGCCCCCCGGCCTTTTCTTTCCCCTGCCTGCCCCCTTCCCAAACACAAAGGCTGCAGCACACACACACACACACACAGATCACGTGTGTGTGATCTATGTGTGATCTATGATCTAAATATAAATATAATATTCGGTGTACAGTAGGTTCAGGAATCTGTACACCAGTTGATTGACAGTTGAGAGGCGGGACCAAAGAGCCAAAGCTCAACCCCCGCAAGCACAATTAGGTGAATTAGGTGAATTAGGTGAGTACACACACACATGATAGAGCCCAGTAGGCTCAGGACTCTGTACACCAGTTGATTGACAGTTGAGAGGCAGGACCAAAGAGCCAAAGCTCAACCCCCGCAAGCACAAATAGGTGAGTACAAATAGGTGAGTACACACACACACACACCTCACATTGGGGGGTGGTGGCTGAGTGGACAGCGCTCTAGACTCGTGGACCTATGGACTGTGGTTCGATCCCCGGCACCGCCGGAAAAACAAATAGGCAGAATTTCCTTCACCCTGATGCACCTGTTACCTAGCAGTAAAAATAGGTACCTGGGAGTTAGACAGTTGCTTCGGCCTCCTTCCTGAATGTGTGTGTGTGTGTAAGAGAAAAAAAATTAGTAGTTAGTAACAGTTGATTGACAGTTGAGAGGCGGGCCGAAAGAGCAGAGCTCAACCCCGGCAAGCACAACTAGGTGACTACAACTAGGTGAATACAACTAGGTGACTACAACTAGGTGAATACAACTAGGTGACTACAACTAGGTGAATACAACTAGGTGACTACAACTAGGTGAATACAACTAGGTGAATACAACTAGGTGAATACAACTAGGTGACTACAACTAGGTGAATACAACTAGGTGACTACAACTAGGTGAATACAACTAGGTGACTACAACTAGGTGAATACAACTAGGTGAATACAACTTGGTGAATACAACTTGGTGAATACAACTAGGTGAATACATCTTGGTGAATACAACTAGGTGAATACATCTTGGTGAATACAACTAGGTGAATACAACTAGGTGACTACAACTAGGTGAATACAACTAGGTGACTACAACTAGGTGAATACAACTAGGTGACTACAACTAGGTGAATACAACTAGGTGACTACAACTAGGTGAATACAACTAGGTGACTACAACTAGGTGACTACAACTTGGTGAATACAACTTGGTGAATACAACTAGGTGAATACATCTTGGTGAATACAACTAGGTGAATACAACTTGGTGAATACAACTAGGTGAATACAACTAGGTGAATACAACTAGGTGAATACAACTAGGTGAATACAACTAGGTGAATACAACTAGGTGACTACAACTAGGTGACTACAACTAGGTGACTACAACTAGGTGAATACACACACCTCGCTGGCGTGTGCAGGATTCCACACAAAATGACAAGCATCATCAACCACACAAACATGAATTGGGAGGATACATCAGCTTTACATGTATGACTTTGTATGATGTATAACTCTGTATAGTGTAATCTGTGTGTGTGTGTGTGTGTGTGTGTGTGTGTGTGTGTGTGTGTGTGTGTGTGTGTGTGTGTGTGTGTGTGTCTGTGTGTGTGTGTGTGTGTGTGTGTGTGTGTGTGTGTGTGTGTCTGTGTGTGTGTGTGTGTGTGTGTGTGTGTGTGTGTGTGTGTGTGTCTGTGTACTCACCTATATGTGCTTGCAGGATCGAGCATTGACTCTTGGATCCCGCCTTTCGAGCATCGGTTGTTTACAGCAATGACTCCTGTCCCATTTCCCTATCATACCTGGTTTTAAAATTATGAATAGTATTTGCTTCCACAACCTGTTCCTGAAGTGCATTCCATTTCCCCACTACTCTCACGCTAAAAGAAAACTTCCTTACATCTCTGTGACTCATCTGAGTTTCAAGCTTCCATCCATGTCCTCTCGTTCTGTTACTATTCCGTGTGAACATTTCGTCTATGTCCACTCTGTCAATTCCTCTGAGTATCTTATACGTTCCTATCATGTCCCCCCTCTCCCTTCTTCTTTCTAGTGTCGTAAGGCACAGTTCCCTCAGGCGCTCTTCATACCCCATCCCTCGTAGCTCTGGGACGAGTCTCGTTGCAAACCTCTGAACCTTTTCCAGTTTCATTATATGCTTCTTCAGATGGGGACTCCATGATGAGGCGGCATACTCTAAGACTGGCCTTACGTAGGCAGTGTAAAGCGCCCTAAATGCCTCCTTACTTAGGTTTCTGAATGATGTTCTAACTTTTGCCAGTGTAGAGTACGCTGCTGTCGTTATCCTATTAATATGTGCCTCAGGAGATAGATTAGGTGTTACGTCCACCCCCAGGTCTCTTTCACGCGTCGTTACAGGTAGGCTGTTCCCCTTCATTGTGTACTGTCCCTTTGGTCTCCTATCTCCTAGTCCCATTTCCATAACTTTACATTTGCTCGTGTTGAATTCTAGTAGCCATTTCTCTGACCATCTCTGCAATCTGTTCAGGTCCTCTTGGAGGATCCTGCAATCCTCATCTGTCACAACTCTTCTCATCAACTTTGCATCATCCGCAAACATCGACATGTAGGACTCTACGCCTGTAAACATGTCGTTAACATATACAAGAAATAGAATTGGTCCCAGCACCGATCCTTGTGGTACTCCACTTGTTACTGTTCGCCAGTCCGACTTCTCGCCCCTTACCGTAACTCTTTGGCTCCTTCCTGTTAGGTAGTTCCTTATCCATTCTAGGACCTTTCCCCCCACCCCCGCCTGCCTCTCGAGCTTGAACAGCAGTCTCATGTGCGGTACTGTATCAAAGGCTTTTTGGCAGTCCAGAAATATGCAGTCTGCCCAACCATCTCTGTCCTGTCTTATCCTCGTTATTTTATCATAGAATTCCAGAAGGTTTGTTAGGCACGATTTCCCTGTCCAGAACCCATGTTGATGTTTGTTCACAAACCTAATGTTCTCCAGGTGTGCAACCAGTCGTAGCCTAATTATTCTTTCCAGTATTTTACAGGGGATGCTTGTCAGTGATACAGGTCTGTAGTTAAGTGCCTCCTCCCTATCTCCTTTCTTGAAGATCGGCACGACATTTGCCTTCTTCCAGCAACTGGGCAATTCTCCTGACATAAGTGACTCATTAAAGATCATTGCCAGAGGCACGCTGAGGGCCTGTGCTGCTTCTTTTAGTATCCACGGTGATACTTTGTCTGGTCCAACTGCTTTAGTTGCATCTAGAGTTGTCAACTGTTTCATTACCTCCTCTGCTGTCACCTCTATATCTGATAGTCTTTCATCTAGGGTAACCCCTTCCAACAATGGGAGCTGCTCAGGCTCGGTAGTGAACACTCCATGGAAACTGGCATTCAGTGCCTCGCAGATTTCCTTGTCACTTTCAGTATATGCCCCCTCTGTCTTCCTTAGTCTTGTCACTTGGTCGTTCACCGACATTTTTCTTCTTATATGACTGTGTAGTAACTTAGGTTGTTTTTTCGCTTTGATTGCAATATCGTTCTCATAGTCCCTTTCCGATGTTCGTCTAATGTTAATGTAATCGTTCCTAGCTCTGTTGTATCTGCTTCTGTTGTCCTCTGTTCTTTGTCTTCTGTACTTCCTCCACTCCCGCCTGCTGGCCATTTTTGCTTCCTGACACTGTCTATTAAACCATGGGTTATTATATTCCTTCTTATTTTTTCCCTTTACCGTTGGTATAAATCTCTCTTCGGCCTCCTGGCATTTCTGTATGACTAGGTCCATCATATCTTGGACTGTTTTTCCTCTAATTTCTTCCTCCCACTGCACTTCACCCAGATAGTCCCTTATCCTCATATAGTCCCCTTTCCTGTAGTCAGCTCTCCTTTCCCAGATCTCTTGTCCCATGGTCATAATTTTGAATTCCATCATGTAGTCAAAGACTAGGACACAATGGTCACTGGCCCCTAGAGGTATTTCATGCTCTAAATTCTCGATATCTTCTACGTTCTGGGTGAAAATCAGGTCTAATAGGCTCGGTGCATCTCCTCCTCTTTCCCTTGTGTCTTCCTTCACATGTTGTGTCAGGAAATTCCTGTCTATAACATCTACTAATTTTGCTCCCCACGTTTCATCCCCTCCATGGGGATTCCTTGATTCCCAATTTATCTCTCCATGATTTAGGTCCCCCATGATCAGCAGCTTCGCTCTCATTCTGTGGGCTAGTGTTGCTGCCTTCTGCAGTTCATCAATACATGCTTTGTTGTTGTCATCATACTCCTGCCTGGGTCTTCTACTGTTTGGTGGGGGATTGTAGATTACCATGATCACAATCTTCCTCCCATCTACTGTCAGAGTTCCATGTATGAAGCTTGTGCACTCATTGGTAACTCGATTTCCCAGGTCTTCAAACTTCCATTTCCGCTTTATTAGGAGTGCTACTCCCCCTCCCTGTCTCTGTGTCCTCTCTTTTCGTATCACCTGGTACCCTTCAGGAAAGATAGCATCTGAGATCATGTCATTAATTTTAGTTTCCACAATTGCAACTATGTCAGGATCTGCTTCACTCACTCTTTCTTTTATCTCTTCTGCTTTATTAGATACCCCATCAGCATTGGTGTACCAAACCTTGAGATTCTTCATGGAAACTCTTGTACCAGAGTTCTCCCTTTCTCTGGGGGTCTGGGGGGATCTGGGGGATGTCTGGGGGGTGACTGGGGGCAGAGGGGATCTGGGGGATCTGGGGGGTGTCTGGGGGATGACTGGGGGCGGGGAGGGTCCGGGGGATGTCCGGGGGGATCCAGGGGGTGTCTGGGGGGGTCCGGGGGGTGTATGGGGGGTGAAAGAGTTCAGGAGGGGTGCTTGGGGGGCTACTGGGGGCTGGGCTTCTAGGAAGGTAGGTAGGAGGGTCTGGGGTAGGGCCTGGGGCCTGGCCCTGGTAGGGCCTGGTAGGGCCTGGGGCCTGGGTAGGGCCTGTGTGTGTGTGTGTGTGTGTGTGTGTGTGTGTGTGGTGTGTGTGTGTGTCTGTGTGTGTGTGTGTGTGTGTGTGTGTGTGTGTGTGTGTGTGTGTGTGTGTGTGTGTGTCTGTGTGTGTGTGTGTGTGTGTGTGTGTGTGTGTGTGTGTGTGTGTGTGTGTGTGTGTGTGTCTGTGTCTGTGTGTGTGTGTGTGTGTGTGTGTGTGTGTGTGTGTCTGTGTGTGTGTGTGTGTGTGTGTGTGTGTGTGTGTGTGTGTGTCTGTGTGTGTGTGTGTGTGTGTGTGTGTGTGTGTGTGTGTGTACTCACCTATATACTCACCTATATGTGCTTGCAGGATCGAGCATTGACTCTTGGATCCCGCCTTTCTAGCTATCGGTTGTTTACAGCAATGACTCCTGTCCCATTTCCCTATCATACCTAGTTTTAAAAGTATGAATAGTATTTGCTTCCACAACCTGTTCCCCAAGTGCATTCCATTTTTCTACTACTCTCACGCTAAAAGAAAACTTCCTAACATCTCTGTGACTCATCTGAGTTTCCAGTTTCCACCCATGTCCCCTCGTTCTGTTATTATTACGTGTGAACATTTCATCTATTTCCACTTTGTCAATTCCCCTGAGTATTTTATATGTCCCTATCATATCTCCTCTCTCCCTTCTTTTCTCTAGTGTCGTAAGGTTCAGTTCCTTCAGCCGCTCTTCATATCCCATCCCTCGTAGCTCTGGGACAAGCCTCGTCGCAAACCTCTGAACCTTCTCCAGTTTCTTTATGTGTTTCTTCAGGTGGGGGCTCCATGATGGCGCGGCATACTCTAAGACGGGTCTCACGTAGGCAGTGTAAAGCGCCCTAAAAGCTTCCTCATTTAGGTTTCTGAATGAAGTTCTAATTTTCGCCAGTGTAGAGTACGCTGCTGTCGTTATCCTATTTATATGTGCCTCAGGAGTTAGATTAGGTGTCACATCCACTCCCAGGTCTCTTTCTCGAAACGTTACAGGTAGGCTGTTCCCCTTCATTGTGTACTGTCCCTTTGGTCTCCTGTCACCTGATCCCATTTCCATAACTTTACATTTACTGGTGTTAAACTCCAGTAGCCATTTCCCTGACCATCTCTGCAGCCTGTTTAAGTCCTCTTGGAGGATCCTACAATCCTCGTCTGTCACAACTCTTCTCATTAATTTTGCGTCATCTGCAAACATTGACATTGTGTGTGTGTGTGTGTGTGTGTATTTACTATTTGTATCTGCAGAATCGAGCTATTAGCTTCTGGATTCCGCCTTCGTGTGTGTGTACTCACTTAGTTGTACTCACCTAGAACCTTCTCTGACTTTGTCTTGTGTTTAACTAGGTATGGACTCCAGGCTGGAGCTGCATATTCCAGGATTGGTCTGACATAAGTGGTATACAGGGTCCTGAACGATTCCTTACACATGTTTCTAAAGACAGTTCTTATGATGGCCAGTCTAGCATATGCCGCTTATGATATCCTTTTGATGTGGGCCTCTGGGGACAGGTTCGGTGTGATATCAACCCCCAGATCTTTCTCTCTATTTGACTCTTGTAGGATTTTACCTCCCAGATGGTACCTTGTGTTCAGCCTTCTGCTAATTTCATTACTTTACACTTTCCTGAGTTGAACTTTAGCAGCCATTTTCTAGACTTATTTGTCCAGGTCGTCCTGTAGTCTCTGTCTATCTTCATCTGTCGTGATTCTTCTCATATTTTTTGCATCATCAGCAAACATTGAGTGGAATGAGTCTATACCCTCTAGAAAGTCGTTTACATATATTAGAAACAGGATGGGTCCAAGTACTGAGCCCTGTGGGACTCCGATGGTGACATCTCGCCACTCTGATGTCTCCCTCCTCACAGTTACTCGCTGTTTCTTGTTGCTTAGATACTCCCTTATCCACTGGAGCATCATACCTTTTACTCCTGCCTATTGCTCCAACTTTTGTAAGAGCCTTTTATGGGGTACTGTGTCAAACATTTCCCTCCAGATGCTCGACGAGCCTTTTCCTCACGATCTTCTCCATCACCTAGCATGGTATACAAGTTAGGGAAACTGGCTTGAAGTTCAGCGCATCTTGCCTGTCACCCTTCTTGTATATTGGGACTACATTAGCTGTCTTCCAGCTTTCCGGTAGGTCTCCTGTTTCCAGTGACCTGTTATACACCATAGAGAGTGGCACATTTAGTGAATCTGCACCATTTTTTATCCACGGATACTAAAAGTATTCTTTTAGTGTGTGTGTGTGTGTGTGTGTGTGTGTGTGTGTGTGTGTGTTGACGCGTGTGTTGACGCGTGTACATGTGTGTGTGTGGACGCATGTGTGGACGTGTGTGTAGACGCGTGTACATGTGAGTGTGTGTGGACGCATGCACATATGTGTGTGTGGACGCGTGCACATGTGTGTGTAGGGATAAATACGTGCTCGTGGGGGGCATGGAGCGGGTGTGTGTTTGCTCGCCAGTTTATGCTTGCAGGGGCGAGCATCAGCCCAGCTTAATTAGCCTCTGGAGTACCTGGCGGGGGACACTAAGCTCCCTGCCGCCAATATACCTTTTATACCATTTTTTCCCCCTGATAGTCTCTTGATAGTCTCAGGGATGGTCAGTGATGGGGAGACTGCTCCGGTGGATACCTTTGTCACTCCCGCCTCCTGATTGGCATTGTCTCTAGCTGCTGCATTTACTCTTACTTGCACCTTTGCTGCTATTAATGCTGATTTTGCTGCTGGGTTGCTGGTGGTGGTGGTGGTGCTGCTATTAGTTCTGTGACTACTGCTGCTGCTGCTGTCCCTGCTGTTGCTGGTAGTGCTGTTGTTGTTGCTGCTGGTAGTGCTGTTGTTGTTGCTGCTGGTAGTGCTGTTGTTGTTGCTGCTGGTAGTGCTGCTGCTGGTAGTGCTGTTGTTGTTGCTGCTGGTAGTGCTGCTGCTGGCAGTGCTGTTGCTGCTTCCACTGTTACTGCTACGCCTGCTTTTGTTACTACTGATACTACTGCTGCTAGTATTTATGCTGCTACCGCTACTGCTTCGACTAATACTGCGATGTGAAGCGCCAGTGTGGCCCGTGAAGCCCCCTCTGTGGCCCGTGAAGCCCCTCTGTGGCCCGTGAAGCCCCTCTGTGGCCCCAAGTATGGCTCGTGAAGCCCAGTGTGGCCCGTGAAGCCCCTCTGTGGCCCCAAGTATGGCTCGTGAAGCCCAGTGTGGCCCGTGAAGCCCCTCTGTGGCCCCAAGTATGGCTCGTGAAGACCCAGTTTGGCCCGTGAAGCCCCTCTGTGGCCCCAAGTGTGGCTCGTGAAGCCCAGTGTGGCCCGTGAAGCCCCTGTGTGGCCCCAAGTATGGCTCGTGAAGCCCAGTGTGGCCCGTGAGGCCCCTCTGTGGCCCTAAGTATGGCTCGTGAAGCCTAGTGTGGCCCATGAAGCCTCAATGGGGCCGTCATAAACGCCACTTCACACCATTTGACAACTAAACAAGTGTCCACAGAAACAAAGTAACCACAACGTTGCAATAACATTATTAGCTCTGCCTCTGAGGAATCATCCTGAGTGGCAGAGTTTCCTTCCCTCCGTCCCATCCCACATCCTTATCCTGACTCCTTCCCAGTGCATTAGGGTCGTAATGGCTTGGTGCTTTCTCCTGGCAGTTCCCTTCCCTTCTGCCTCTCAGGATGCTAACTGCGTAACTTGGCGAAACACTTCAGAGACACTGACTATAAAATGATCCTTTGGAAGTAAATGTTCAACTTCTTTTACAAGTGAAACAATTAAAAAAACAAATAATGGAGACGATTCGTGCTGTAATGATAAGTGAAACTCTTTGATTATGTTATATTCCGTAGTGGTTTACCTCTGGTGCAATTGTGGGGACCCATAGCCTCGGAGAAGAGAACAAAAGGTATTCAGAGAAAACTTTGTGGAGTCCTAGTAATTTCGCCTACCACCCCTAGTATTGTAGTAGCTTATACATAATATGTATACACCTTTATACATAGTTTATATGTATTAAAATAATCAGGGTGAAAACTCTTGGCCCTGAGGGGAAGTGAGGGAGGACGGGGGGGGGGGGGCTTAAGGTAAGGTAATTATCAGGAGAAAGAGCCAAGCCATTACGACTATATAGCACTTAGTATGGGGTCAGGATAAGGATTTGGGATGGGACGCGGGGTAGTGGGGGGGGGGGGGGATGGTGCCTAACCATTTGGACGGTCGAGGATTGAACACCTTGTAATATGGGAGTCTTCATACCTTCCTGGAGGTTGACCTTGGAGTATGGAGGGCGAGGTAGTGCCCCTCCACCACCAGGCAGTGATCGAGTGGCTGTTCATTGTCAAACTTTTGTAAGAGTTTGGCGCGCCGTTCAAAACCCGCCCCTCGTGTAAACTTTGGAGGTGTTGGTCTTTAGTTTACTTGTTTACTTCAGTTTACATTTCATTTAATGTCTTAACAGAGTAGTGAAACTATGAAAGGCCTTGTTTACCTTACTGCTCCAGCCTGTTCATACCACCCTTCCCCCCCCCCACCGTAAACTATGCACTGGTTTACCCTAACCAACAGCGTCAACAAGTAGTGAACCCACCCAACAACCCGAGCCGATACTCAATAGTCTCAGCAAACGTCAGTATTGCGGTGTTTGGAATTTCCATAAACCATCTCAAATTTAACGGTGGTTTAGGGAAATTTATTTAGGGAAATGTGGTTTAACAAATTTTGACATTTACGTAAAGAAATGTAATGCGTTGAGTAAGGATATATCTTGAGGTTATCTTGAGATGATTTCGGGGCTTAGTGTCCCCGCGGCCCGGTCCTCGACCAGGCCTCCACCCCCAGGAAGCAGCCCGTGACAGCTGACTAACACCCAGGTACCTATTTTACTGCTAGGTAACAGGGGCATAGGGTGAAAGAAACTCTGCCCATTGTTTCTCGCCGGCGCCTGGGATCGAACCCAGGACCACAGGATCACAAGTCCAGCGTGCTGTCCGCTCGGCCGACCGGCTCCCCAGAGCCGGATTGTATGGGCTCGAATTTATCTTTCCAAATACTACCAAATTATTGTGGTGAGGGCGGCCACTAGGCCTACAGCTGAGCCAGCTGTAGGCTGTAGCTGGCCAGTAGTGCATTGATTAATGTCTCGGTTCACAACCGACTGGTTTTGGGTTCGATTCCCGGGCAGTGCGAAAGGTTGAGGAACGTTGTCTTACACCCGATGCCTCCGCTCACCCAACAACAAACTAATACCTGGGATTTTATTGAATTGTTGTGGGTAGCATCCTGTGGTTGTTTAAGTTGTTGGCTACGGGGGCGTTCAGTAAGCCTAACAGGTCTCCTGGTCTGGCCATCGGGAGACCTGCTAAGGGAGGCGAAAGGGACTCCACCCGGCCGCCAGTGTGGCCCTTTAGAACCGGTAGAAACAATCCAGTCGGTAGCCACAGTGGAACCAGAAGCAACTTTGGTCCAATCAGCAGCCGTTCGGACAGTTCAGAACAGGTGAACTGTCCTGAATCTGTGGCGCTGTTATATGTACACCTTGTGGCTGAGGTGGTCAGAGCACCTTGATCCACGGTGATGCGTCTGCGGATTCACAAAGGTGTGAGGGATTCAAAGGTTCAAAGGATTCACTTGGTGAGAGGGCTGGCGGTGGGATGCCACCTCACGTGATTTCTTACATGTTATGACAAGCGACAGATTCATCATATCTCATATGTACCTCACAGGGTACTCGTGGTACCTCGCAGGGTACTCGAGGTACCTCACAGGGTACTCGTGGTACCTCACAGGGTACTCGAGGTACCTCACAGGGTACTCGTGGTACCTCGCAGGGTACTCGAGGTACCTCACAGGGTACTCGAGGTACCTCACAGGATACTCGAGGTACCCCTGGTGTTCCTCCAGGCAGCAGCTGGCTGTCTCCAGGCAGCAGCTGCTACTCACCAGCCGACCATTACGGCGTGGCCGCCTCTGGGCCTCATCTCTGAGACTGGTACAGATGCTGCTCGATGCGTTCCCATCAGGAGTGACAGCTATTGGGCAATCATGTCTTCATCTCTTCCGTCCGGTACAAGCGGGGTGCTCCACGGAGTCATCTCAACCATAACGGGCGCCTTTCAATTGTTAGGAGTTGGAACCATTGGTTGAAGTACCAGACACTTATAATACGATGCGTTGTGGGTTGTTATGGGAGTTACAGGACCAGGAACCCATCTGGTCCCTTGCTTCAGTCTCTTGTTGGTATTACTCCACGGGGCAACAGATAGCTGACTCCTCACTCCAGCCTGGTATGACTCCCCTATATTCGGTCTGTCTACCACCTGTACTACAGCAGCTCCTGCTACTGCTGCTGCTGCTGCTGCTCCTTCTCCTTCCTATGAAGTACACCATCTCACACTCCCCCCCCCTTATTCCATTCCTATTTGACTCCCTCTCATACAATGCTCATACTCATACTCCCTCTCCCTCTCTCCCCGACACACATATTTCACTATAACTGAACTCTCAATAGCACTCACCTCTCCTGTGTGTGCCCCTCTCACACACTCACCTTCTCACTGCTATACTACCACCTCTTCCACCTACCTTCCTCTCCCTCTAAGGCTCTCCCCATTGGCTGGTCCCACTCCACCCGCTTTCTACTCAAACTACCTGCTTGTCATCTCCACTGTTGTCAACTCGTGCCCCTCTCCCCTCACCCGGGCAACAACACCACTTCCCTCCCATCACCAAAACTCACAAGTCTCATCACAGATTCCGTCCCTCCCATCCCATCACTCAGCTGCTACGCTCCCCCTCTTACACCCACCTTCTCATCTCTCTCTTTCCACCCTCACATACCCAGTCTCTTCCACCTAGCCCCTTCCCCCAAAGAGAGAGGACCTCACGGGGGAAGGGGGAGAACCCCCCTTCCTCCCCAAGAACCCCCTGTACTTCCCCAACCCGCCTCCTCTTCCACCCAACTGCACACTCCCCCGAAGATATTCGCACCTCTACCCCCCCCCCCCCCCTCCTCACCCGGTTTAGTTATCACACAAAAAGCAGATAGCGATGAACGAAGAGATAAGAAGACAATAAGAGAGGCCGCCTCTACAGAGAACGACTGGACGTTTACTAAGAAATACCACTAAGTATTCGTGAGGGAGACACGGCTCTCATTAGAGCTGGAGTGTCGGAACCTACCCGTCGACCGACAGACTATACGTGGGTAGAGGTGATGGCATGATGCCCGAGTGTGAGAGGTGGTTATGACGACGGGTGAAGGAGCAGATGTAGTCTCACCACGGTGAGCGGGACTCACTCAGTCACCCTTCTTGTAATGTACTTCCACTCCTCACTACACACGAATATGATATAGGAACGACAACATGTTTGATCTCTATATACAGGGAAGGAGGAAGACACGAGGCACCTTTATAACAGTCCAGGGGCCAGATTCACGATAGCACTTACGCAAGCACTTACGAACGTATACATCTTTCCTCAATACTTGACTTCTTTAGTTACATTAATTAAACAGTTTACGAGCATGAAAACTTGCCAATCAACTGTTGTTATTGTTATAAACAGCCTCCTGGTGCTTCGGAGCTCATTAACTGTTTAATAATTGGAAACAAAGCCGCCAAAAATTGAGAAAAGATGGACAGATTCTTAAGTGTTTGCGTAAGTGCTTTCGTGAATCTGATCCCAGGTCAATAACAAGCATTCCTTATACAATACTGGAGACACTATCAATGAGACGAAATGTGCAACACTTAGATAAAAGTCACTATGTTTCGAAGCACCACATGAATTTTGTGAAGGTAGATCACGAGAAAGTTTTGGAACAATGCGGTGGGACAGAAGTCATGTCTCTGGCCTCCCCAGACATGCACATTTACGAATTGTTCCGAAATATACATCAAGCTATTGTGATTTTTATGTGCAAGGTTGATCACGTCTTTTGAATCACCTAAAGTCTCACGACTTTAGGTGATAAAACCTGAGAAAGACAGGCGGACTGTCTGTACATTCTCTGATTGTAAGAAAGGGTTCGAAACCCTCTTATATTGTCACATGATAACCCTCTGTGTTCGCGTTTTGGCTTCCCCAAGCAGTCCATCGTCAACTATGTCTACTCAGGCTGTTAATATACCCTTACCATGAACATATGCCGCATTATACTATTATATTATACACTGTTATATGTTCGTTGGTGTGTGACGCTCATTCTCTGCCTTCACTTGTTTGTTGTTGTTTTAGATTTAGCTACTCAGGACGAAATTTCCATGTAGCACGGGCTATGGTGAGCCCGTAATGCCTTCACTATGGCTCACCGTTTAACTACCGGGTCAAGCAATTACCTGTCACGCCATCCACGCACCAGCAGGGCGAGTGTGTTCACCTTGTGTTCTTGTGCAACTTGTGTTCACCTTGTCAGGTGAACACAAGCCCCCAGCTGCCAGTCGGGTTTGGGCGGCCGTCGGGGCATGATGAAGCTCCATTAGTCTTAATAAACTGCTCTGGCAGCTTACTAAGATGTGTCAGGGTTAGGGTGATATAATTCGTGAGTTGACCAGACCACACACTAGAAGGTGAAGGGACGACGACGTTTCGGTCCGTCCTGGACCATTCTCAAGTCGATTGTCAGAATGGTCCAGGACGGAGCGAAACGTCGTCGTCCCTTCACCTTCTAGTGTGTGGTCTGGTCAACATACTTTAGCCACGTTATTGTGACTCATCGCCTGCACCTGGATATATCTCGTGTTTTTCCGGATGTTGACATTTTGTTGACCGAGTCATTGAGTTATAATTTATGGTCAAGCTTTTTGTTTAATTTTTCTTCATTGTTATTTTATGTGTGCAAGTCAGATGTATTGCGTGTGTTAGCTTTGTTTTATTAAATTAATTTTGGCTTTACTTTTGGATTTTGACTTTGATCCTGTTTATTCATAATTACATCAAGTTAAATGCAGCTTTTGGGGTTTTTGTATGTTGTGTTAGCAGTCTATCAGCTGAGTATAACTGTAGTTATACTCAGCTATATAATATATAGCTGTTATATAATTATAATAGCTTATAATTAGTACCTTAATTCACAAATGTATTATACGTATGATAATTAAGCTGTTGAAGGTGGGCAAGTGCTGGGATTGGTGAGGGAGGGTACTGTACTCTGAACCTTGTTAACTGTCTTGCAGCCAAATTCACGAAACTGTTGCGCAAGCACTTACGAACCTGTAAATCTTTTCTCAATCTTTGGCGGCTTTGTTTACAATTATTAAACCATTAATGAGCTCCGAAGCACCAGGAGGCTGTTTATAACAATAACAACAGCTAATTGGCAAGTTTTCATGCTTGTAAACTGTTTATTAAATGTAACCAAAACCGTCAAAGATTGAGGAAAGATGTACACGTTCGTAAGTGCTTCGTGAATCTGGCCCCAGGACCTCTTAACAAGGACCGAAACGTCTTCGCTGTCACATTTTTCGTGTGTTGGTTGACATTTATCCTCTGGGAGGTTAACGGTGAGAAGAGTCAGTGTGAGGAGAAGTTGGAAGTGGTTGCCACAGGGGGCGGGATTGGGTCCTCAGGTGTAAGAACCAATACAGCTGTATCCACCAACCAATTCTTCAGTCGATCAGTGAACGACAAAACATGTCGATAATACGTGATAAATAATTTAACATGGTTGTAAACAGACAGGACAACATGGTTGTAAACGGACAGAAGAACATGGTTGTAAACGGACTGAGGAACATTGTTGTAAACAGACAGAACACAAGTGGAAACTACGTGTACACCGAGATATAACAATTCCCCGTGTGAGGATAGCGAGGACACTGAAATATGAAGTGTAGTAGTGGAGACAGACTCCAAACAATGCTGGAATTGTTCAAATTAACGAACCAATAAGCTTGGGAACCTGTGTACCAGCCTATTGAGGAGTTGCGAGACAGTATCAAAGAGCTAAAGCTCCCTTCCCCAACAAGTACAACTAGGTGAGTATTAATGGACGTTTCAGTTTGTAAACCTATTGTGGAGTGTGGACCACGACTGTGGTCCCCCTCTACGCCCCGGGGCCCTCAAGGGCCTGAACAAAACCAGTCTCCACCCCCATCCTGCCACCATAGCCAGAGGTCAGTGTTTCCCCAGACCCTCTCTCCCTCTCTCCCTCTCTCTCTCTCTCTCTCTCTCTCTCTCTCTCTCTCTCTCTCTCTCTCTCTCTCTCTCTGTCTCTCTGTCTCTCAGCCAACAATACAAAGCATTGATGCCGTTGTTAGAGATGATGACTTCCCGGACCTGTGTGTGAACGAGAGCGAAACCTCTCTCTCTCTCACTCAGTTTTATTTCTCACTCGGGCCGTGGTGAGTCGTGGGTCTGTTGACATGTAGCACACAGCAGTTTAACTTAGTATGAGATCTTAACTGGCTATCCAAAAGTGATAGTACGTATAGGAACTACAGGTGGAACGTACACACATGGACTGATGTATCCCCCTCTTCCTCTCCCACCCCTCCCAATAAATAAAATGAATTGTATTATTAATATTGTAGAGGGTACGAGTAGGTTGGCAACAACTAGGCTTCCCTAGGACTTCTACAGCGCACGCAAGCACACACACACACATATATATATATATATATATATATATATATATATATATATATATATATATATATATATATATATATATATATATATATGTCGTACCTAGTAGCCAGAACTCACTTTTCAGCCTACAATGCAAGGCCCGATTTGCCTAATAAGCCAAGTTTTCATGAATTAATATATTTTCTCTAATTTTTTTCTTATGAAATGATAAAGCAACCCATATCATTATGTAAGAGGTCAATTTTTTTTTATTGGAGTTAAAATTAACGTAGATATATGACCGAACCTAACCAACCCTACCTAACCTAACCTAACCTATCTTTATAGGTTAGGTTTGGTTAGGTAGCCGAAAAAGTTAGGTTAGGTTAGGTTAGGTAGGTTAGGTAGTCGAAAAGCAATTAATTCATGAAAACTTGGCTTATTAGGCAAATCGGGTCTTGCATAGTTGGCTCAGAAGTGAGTTCTGGCTACTAGGTACGACATATATATATATATATATATATATATATATATATATATATATATATATATATATATATATATATATATATATATATATATAATGTATAAACTAAATTAGGCCCAGCATTGCGAATATTCAGCCAATAATTGCTTATTGCCTGGTACAGCTTACATTAGCTTCTACATCTACCATTCCAACTTTTTGCCTGCATTTGGTGCTATTCCAATTGTACAAAAAGTAAAAGATTAATCTGGTATTGATGTTATATCTGTCTATTATTTCGATGTTGTCGGGCAGGTTATAATCTCAGGTGATGGTCTGGTTGTGTGTACAAATGACACGACGTTATGATGGAGCCTTGTTATTGCTGAACTGTCGGGTACCTTCAAACAGATGTTGTCGTCTTGCCTATTTATTCAAATCGTTGGGGCTAACAGCAACTAGGGACAGTAGGGATCGCAGTAATTCTGAATTTAGAAAAAAGATTGGTGTAATCACTTTGCATATGCTATGCAACTATTTGATTTAAATATCATCTAATAATTACATAGGGAGTAGTTCATTTAGCGTGGAATGTAGAAACGTTGTCTGCGTCTCACTCCAGAAGGTAGTTGCCAGTAGGTCTACCGGGCATTGAACTGAATCTGTACTTCGGTTGCGTGAAGGTTTCATCGTGAAGGATGGAGCGATCAGGAGCTGTGGTAGACACGAGCAAGTGCCCTCCCTTCCTCCCTCCTTCCCGGGCCCTGGTGAGTCTGGGGAGAGGAGGGGCGTGTGTAAGTGTAGGTAAAGGTGCTGGCATCACCTACATTCTGTCGCCCCGTGTATAGAGGGACCAGTGGGAGCAATATACGTAGTGTAGATTACTCCGTAATCTACACGTACGTAACAGAGAAGGTACTTCCCCTGACACCTGTCGGGGCGAGCAGGGGAGGAAGTGACGGTACTCCCCAGGGGATATGAGGGGTTGGGGAGATTGGGGAAGGTGTTTTGGGGAGAGATGTGAAGGGTTATCTGTGCTGGGAAGGGGAATTATGTGTGGTGAGGGGCTGTGAGAGGTGTAGGGGGGAGCGGATTGGGCAAAGCAGCCGTGAAATTGGTAACCAAATGACCCGGATGGTTCCTGGGACCGTTGATGTTACCGCTCCTACTCTACGGTCACATGAATTATTTTGTCCATTACTTTTGTCAATGTGTTACCCTCACCTCTCTAACATCTCCCAATCATGTTAACATTCTCTGACTCTCGTTGCAACTGATTCTCATTTTCACCCTTACTGCCTCAATTTATTTTCCTTAAATATTCTAATTTGGTTTTTCATAAATCAAAATCTTTCTCTGAATATATATATATATATATATGTATATATATATATATATATATATATATATATATATATATATATATATATATATATATATATATATATATATATATATATATATATATATATATATATATGATAGGGGTTCCACCTCTGGTGCAATTGTAGGGACCCATAGCCTTGAAGAAGGGAACACAGAGCATTCAGAGAAAAAATTGCCATTTAACTCTGAATACGTAAGTGTTCATTTATCCTACCACCTCCCCTTTTTTATGTTGAACATTTTATTATACAAGATATCATATCTTTATTATCTTTATTATACAGTTACATATCTGATTGTCTACAAAAAGTGAACATTAAGAGGAAATAAGGGGAAGTTTGTGTCTTAGAGGCTTCAAGGATTCGTGCCTGGAGCGCCAGGCCATCAAACACAAGATGCCCGGTGCTATACCTACTCTGCCACCAATAGTGCTATAACTTAAAGAACACTACACTCAGGGATGAAGAACACTGAACACCGAGATAAAGAACACTGTACACCAAAGCCGTATCGAGTCCTCCAAGACACTGCCAGCTGTTCTCTGTACCAGAACATAAACAATGAACCTTACAATAAACCTGGCCAACTCCTCTATTACATCAAGTATAGAATGCTGTTCGGAAATATATTATCTCCGGCGTCGACAAATGTTCAGAATATTGCTCCATAAATCGGGCTCCTCACTAAATTCGGCCATCTTGAGCTGCTGCGGCAGTAGACTCAACTCAGGAAGATGAGAATCATGTAAGAATTTAGTTTTTTTCCTTAGAGAAAATAATCATAATTGAATGGATTCAAAATATCTACCTGTGTCGATTTTAGTGATGTTCAAAACTCTAGTTTGGTGAACATATACCAGGAGTATACTGTAGTCCTGTGTTCAACTGAACAACTGACCTACAACCCAACGCCAAAATTAAGCTTCCAAGATTGTTCAGGAACAGAAAATTGAGAACGAAAAACTTTCCTGCATTGTATAAGCAAAACTTTCAACAAATCAAATCAACAAACCCAAAAAATGACTCTTCACAACCCCCGTCCCCCAGAAAAAAAATATCAGCAAATCTTGTTGATCCAGAGCCTAGAGCCAGCTGGCAATATTGCTCTCTGCAACCTCAATCACACACGAAGGAGACCAGCACGACACCGAGGAGGACTGGGTAGGCAAGTTACCAGACAATACACCAGCTCTCTACGCCCGCACCATCCCCACACGCTACTATACAAACACACTGGTATACACAGCCTGGTACACACACACACACACACACACACACACACACACACACACACACACACACACACACACACACACACACGTCCGGGAAGGGAAGGGCATAAGAGAAAGGCAGTAGTATAAGGGAAATATAGGATATAAGAAAAAGTTTGAGATAATGGCGTCCCACGGGAGTTCCTCGTATGGGCTCGTGGATCCTGTTCTCTGGAGAGAGAGATTTACAACAGTTCCTCATTGTTGTGGTAAAGCGTCTTTGTATCGGAAAGGGAGGGAGATTTGTTCACACACACACACACACACACACACACACACACACACACACACACACACACACACACACACACACACACGCGCGCGCGCGCGCGCGTGCATTGTGTGCTCGGGATGGGTGGCCGAGTGGACGGCGCTCTAGATTCGTGGACCTAGGGACCGGGGTTCGATTCCCGCACCCGGCGGAGACAGATGGGCAGTTTCCTTAACCCTGATTCTCCTGTTACCTAGCAGTAAATAGGTATCTGGGAGTTAGACAGCTGCTACGGGCTGCTTCCTGGGGATCTGTGTGTGTGGAGGAAAAAAATAAAATAGTAATAGTAACAGTTGATTGACAGTTGAGAGGCGGACCGAAAGAGCAAAGCTCAACCCCCGCAAGCACAAATAGGTGAATATAAATAGCTGAACATACACACACACACACACGAATATAGAGCCCAATAGGCTCAGGAATCTGAACTTCAGTTGATTAATAGTTGAGAGGTGGGACCGAAGAGCTCAACCCCCTGCAAACACAACTAGGTGAGTACACCCACACCCACCCACACACACACACACACACTATTCTACACAATGGTACACACGCTAGGGGTGTGGGGGTGAGACCTTCGAGTGTTTGAATATGAATTAGGGTTTCAACGTTGTGGGTGAGGGGGGGGGGGGGGAGGGGGAGATATTGGGGTGTTTGGAAGGGTGTGTGTGTGTGTGTGTTCACCTAGTTGTGTTTGCGGGGGTTGAGCTTTGCTCTTTCGGCCCGCCTCTCAACTGTCAATCAACTGTTTACTAACTACTTTTTTTTCCTTTCTCCACACCACACATACACACACACATCCCAAGAAGCAGCCCGTGACAGCTGACTAACACCAAGGTACCTATTTACTGCTAGGTAACAGGGGCATTCAGGGTGAAAGAAATTTTGCCCATTTGTTTCTGCCTGGTGCGGGAATCGAACCCGCGCCACAGAATTACGAGTCCTGCGCGCTATCCACCAGGCTACCAGGCCCCCCACATCAGTCAATGTATGTGTGTGTGTGTGTGTGCTGGGAGCATAAATAGGTTCCTGGTAGTGAGACAGCAGATAGACATGAGTGCGTGCGTTTGTGTGCGTGCGTGCGTGTACGTGCGCTTGGATTATAACAGTACCCCTGACACAATCCCAGCCACACCACGACAGAATATAATTTCATTTCAATTTAGCTGTCCGGAATTATAGATCTGTAATCTCTCTTGGATTTCCGGATTTTTTAAATGACTTCAATCTAGATTGTATGTGGCGAAGACTTATGTATTTTTTCTTCAGTATTTACATTGCCAGTTTTACGGAGAGAAAAAATATTGATAACTTGCCGGATATTTATCTACGAGTTTTGAATGAAATAGTTTTTGACCATTGAAAAACAGAGGTCGAGGAATGTTTTAATTATGTTTTGTATGTCGCGAGTCATTGAGTCTGTTGGTCCGTGAGTCTGTGAGTCTGTTAGTCCGTGAGTCTGTGAGTCTGTTAGTCCGTGAGTCTGTGAGTCTGTTGGTCCGTGAGTCTGTGAGTCTGATGGTCCGTGAGTGAGTCCGTGAGCCCGTGAGAGTCCGGCAGAGGCTGAATGCCCTCCCGTCGGTGATTGCTCTAAACCGTGAACAGCTGTGCCACTTTAGATGAAAATTAAACTAGTGCTTTATCATACAATATGTTTGAGTTGATTAGATGAAGTCGCAGGATGGGTGGAAGGAAAGGAGGAAGGAAGGAAAGAAGGAAATATGAAGAGAAAGGACAAGTGAGGATAGGAGTTGGGATAGAGAGTAAAAGAACGATGCCAAACCACTCTGATCATCGGGGGATCGAACGCCGACCTGCAAAAAGCGAAGCCGACGCTATAACGACGATTTCAGGTGGCTGTACACTTGTTGGGGAGAAGGGGAAGTCACTTGTTGCGGCGACCTCCCCCAAATTACGTTACCAAGATGGTCTGAAACACGTATGTTAAGTTAGTGAGTTCTGTGTAGGAAACTGGACTTAAACTTAAGCATTTTGCCGTAATATGTCATATAAATTATTTAAGAACATTCGCGGGTTTCTCTCTCTCAGGAGAACAGTAACTAAAATATTTACTGAGACTGTGCGAGGATGAATGTAGTCACGGAAGAACAGGCTTTACATCTAAACATGTTCTGTACCTCTATACATGAACATCTAAAACATGTTCTTCAAGGAAGAACATGGGTTAAGACGCGAGTCGAGAGGTTTCCTTGAACACCAGACTTAAGTGTCAAGTCCCACCAGCTGGTGACTGTTGGTGGCTGGGTGTTGGCAGGGTTGGTGGCTGGGTGTTGGCAGGGTTGGTGGCTGGGTGTTGGCAGGGTTAGTAGCTGGGTGTTGGCAAGGTGACTGTTGATGGCTGGGTGTTGGCAGGGTGACTGTTGGTGGCTGGGTGTTGGCAAGGTGACTGTTGATGGCTGGGTGTTGGCAGGGTGACTGTTGGTAGCTGGGTGTTGGCAAGGTGACTGTTGATGGCTGGGTGTTGGCAAGGTGACTGTTGATGGCTGGGTGTTGGCAAGGTGACTGTTGATGGCTGGGTGTTGGCAAGGTGACTGTTGATGGCTGGGTGTTGGCAGGGTGACTGTTGATGGCTGGGTGTTGGCAGGGTGACTGTTGATGGCTGGGTGTTGGCAAGGTGACTGTTGATGGCTGGGTGTTGGCAAGGTGACTGTTGATGGCTGGGTGTTGGCAAGGTGACTGTTGATGGCTGGGTGTTGGCAGGGTGACTGTTGATGGCTGGGTGTTGGCAAGGTGACTGTTGATGGCTGGGTGTTGGCAAGGTGACTGTTGATGGCTGGGTGTTGTGCTTACTCTTCACCAGAGAAATATTATCTAAGTTACACCTGGTGCTTCTAGGACATTTTCATGGCCCGCGTCCGAGGCCTCTGGTAACGGGGTCATCTGTTGTCTGGCATTTACCCCCACGGTCCTGCCCGTCATGTTATAGTAGATGGCGGCGATGACGGTATATAGATGCGCTTCCGTCTGTCTCTCCATCACTCCTCTCCCCTGGCAACTATCCCATCTATCCGGTACCTCAAGAGGTTCTACATATAACCCCCTTCCCTCGCTTATTTCACCCCTTACCCTTCACATATTTCCCCCCCCCCCTTGCCCTTCACATATTTCCCCATACTCCTCCATTATCCTTCAATTATTTTCTCTTTTTAATCCTCACCACTTTCCTTCCCTGTCACTACTACCTTATTCTTGCCTCCCCCACCACCACTAACTTCCCCACCTCTTGTTCATCCCTGCTGCTACTACTTCCCCTTGCTTCCCCCCTCCCCCGCCTTCAACCCCCTCCCTGTGCACCCCAACCTTCCCCCTTCCCGCCCGCTCTCAATCTTCCATAGACACGTTTGGGAAAATAGGATGTCTTGGGCTGGGCCACTATGACACCGGCTCTCCCGGTAGAGCGAGTGTGGGATAAAGGTGTAACATTTTATGCATCGTATCACAGGCAGGATTACTGCTTCATGAGAACCATGGATTAGGTTGGTGCGTACGTGTGTGTACTCACCTAGTTGTGCTGGCGAGGGTTGAGCTCTGGCTCTATGGTCCTGCCTCTGTAACGGGGGGTGGGGGAAATGGCTCTATCTTGTCCATTATTCCACCCCCCAGTTAACTAACGAGGCCGGGGGAAACAGCTCTCTCTAGTCCGTTATCCCGTCCCCAGTTAGCTAACTATTCTAGAGCACCTCCAGAGTTCCTAAGACAACCTCTCTCGTTCAACACCTTGTAACCTAGGTATTTGACTACCTAGGTGCTACGACTACAAGGCGCCGTCACTTGATCAGTTACCCGAAACTCCAGAGAGAACTCTAGAATACATAATCACTGCCACAAACGTATAAGAGAAAACGAAAGGAAAGAAATGAATAGTGAAGTAATTAGTGAGGGTTTGGGGTGAGAGGCAGAGAGGTGGGAGGGGCAAGGAGGGTCATTAGTTGAAAGTGAGAGTTTAGAGAAGGGTGGAGGGAGAGGTGTAGATAGGTAGAAGTAGAATAGTAGATAGTAGAAATAGAAGAGTAGATAGTAGATGTAGAAAGTAGATAGTAGAAGACGAAATGCTGCCACCATCCATTCATGATCATTACATACAAGACAAGGAATGGAACTTGTCTGTATCAAAATATTCTCAAAAGATGTTATCATGAGTTCATTATTAGTATGTTCCCTCTGTACCATGTATCAACTCCAAACATGTACTCATTTATATCATGAACCCAGTAACCACTGAGGCTTTCTCAAATCCTCAACTCAAAGCTCTAGGGCACAAAGTTAAACACAATTTAAATAATAAATTCATAATTATATTTCACATGAAGTATCATAATATAAGCAATCCAATTCAAATGTTAAAGAGAGTCATCATCCAAGAATTCGAGAACCCTACAACTTGACTGCCCCTGATCATCACACAACATATGTAAACACGACCAAGTCACCTTAATGTTCACTCACCGAGGACTGAGTCTAAGTTGAATAGAGAGGGGGGGGGTCTGTAGCTTGACAGAGACTGTCTCGCCCCTGCCGGCCGACAGCCTCCCTGCGAGGGACGTCGTCTCTGCTCTCGTCTGCTCTTCTCTTGATGCTGTTCTGTCTGTCAATGCTTTTTGCTGGATAGCTCTCCGAGTTTATATTGGGGAACCTAGTAGCTAACTCCGCCCACAAGTAGATAGCCTCCGGCACTACCAAGCCACTCCTTAAACGTCGGCATGTTTGAAGGCTACCCGGCTCCAATTATACGCTTAGCGGAAGCAAGGTGAAATTATCATGATCTGACCTCAGGTCACTTGGGGTCATTAACGGTTAGAGGAGTGAGATCTCAGGCAGACAACTGGCGCCTCTCAGATCCTTGTCTGTGACTCGTGTACTCTATATATATTTTAAATAAACTAACCCAAACACTTTTACAGTGTTACATCTCCCCTTCTCCCCGAAAATAAAGTTTTTGCAACACTGCTAAAGCAAGCTAGCTGTGTGCGACAACTTTATTAACGAAAAGAATACATCCTAGCTAAACAAATATACATCATCCTACTCTAAAAAATGAAATATGTAGACAGACGTCCATTGTCTCTGGCTGGGCGACGTCACTGCTTGGTCTTGTAGATAATCCTGTACCACATTTCTTCAACACAACTGCCTCCGTCGCTTCTCCGTCGTTAACGCACAACAACCCTTGGTCAACCCGAAAGCCGTTACTACTTGAACTGCGCACAGGACCGTGGAATTCGGTTGTCCCAGCTGATCTGTAATTGGCCCTACGTCAGTCACCATGAGAGACGTATATTGGGGTTCTTCACAGCTATAGGGACTACAAGTTTCGAGACCTTCATATAGTTGCCAACAGTAGAAATCCCATCCTACTCTTCTTCCTCCCTGTTGCTCCAGCACGCCTCCTTCAGAGAGCTACTTCTGACAGCCACATCAAGTCCGCATGACACAGGAAGAATCACTCAACAGAGCTACCTGCTTGCAGGAGGGGCGGCCAGTTAAGGCAAACGATCCTGTCTTGCAATTACGCTCCATGCAATGATGCTGACACCAGCAAGGGACACGAGGCATCGTATCTCACTCAGCTTGTCTTATGTTCTTCTTCTTCTTTCTTCTTTCTTCTTTCTTCTCTCTTCCTTCTTCTCTCTTCTTTCTTCTCTTCCTCCTCCCATGGGTCTTTGACAAGCGACCTGGGGTACATTGGGGTCCGTCCTGGGTAGACCGATGTTGGTGGGACAGACTGGAGTCGTTGTTGCTCCTCTTCCATTTTTACTGGGTCGTCTGGGGTCGTCTGCAGAACGACCTGGGGTCCACTGGGGGTCCGCTGGGGTCCGTCCGTCTTGGGGTCCAATGGGTAGACCAATGTTGACCGACCGAGAGGGCTGCATCTTGGGGTCCCCTGGGGTGGTGGTGGTGGTGAAGCCATGACCTCCAGGTAGTGGGCTGGTCGTGGTGGTGGTGATAAACGCCCCTGAGTGTGGTACACAGCAGCCGTCTCCCTCTTCTGTATATGAGTCGCGCCTCTCCTCTGGCTCCCACCAAGTGTCTCTGCCTATAGCTGGATAGAGAGGGGGGGGGTCTGAAGTTGACAGAGACTCCCGCCCTGCCGGCCGACAGCCTCCCTGATAGGGCTGTCTTCTCTCTGCTCTCCTGGCTCGTCTGCTGCTCTGTCTGTTAATGCTTTTTGCTGGATAGCTCTCCGAGTTTATATTGGGGAACCTAGTAGCTAACTCCGCCCACAAGTAGATAGCCTCCGGCACTACCAAGCCACTCCTTAAACGTCGGCATGTTTGAAGGCTACCCGGCTCCAATTATACGCTTAGCGGAAGCAAGGTGAAATTATCATGATCTGACCTCAGGTCACTTGGGGTCATTAACGGTTAGAGGAGTGAGATCTCAGGCAGACAACTGGCGCCTCTCAGATCCTTGTCTGTGACTCGTGTACTCTATATATATTTTAAATAAACTAACCCAAACACTTTTACAGTGTTACACCTCTCAACTGTCAATCAACTGGTGTACAGGTTCCTGAGCCTACTGGGCTCTATCATATCTACATTTGAAACTGTGTATGGAGTCAGCCTCCACCACATCACTGCTTAATGCATTCCATCCGTTAACTACTCTGACACTGAAAAAAATCTTTCTAACGTCCCTGTGGCTCATTTGGGTACTCAGTCTCCACCTGTGTCTCCTTGTTCGCGCACCACCCGTGTTAAACAGTTTATCTTTATCTACCCTGTCAATTCATCTGATAATTCTGTACGTAGTGATCATGCATCCCCTTACTCTTCTGTCTTCTAGTGTCGTGAGGTTCATTTCACGCAGCCTTTCCTTGTAACTCATGCCTCTCAGTTCTGGGACTAGCCTAGTGGCATACCTCTGAACTCTTTCCAGCTTCGTCTTGTGCTTGACAAAGTACGGGCTCCATGCTGGGGCCGCATACTCCAGGATTGGTCTTACATATGTGGTGTACAAGATTCTGAATGACTCCTTACACAAATTCCTGAAGGCAGGTCTTATGTTAGCCAGCTTCGCATATGCCGCAGACGTTATTCTTTTGATGTGGGCTTCAGGAGACAAGTTTGGTGTGATATCAACTCCTAGATCTTTCTCTCTGTCCGTTTCATGAAGGACTTTATCTCCCATTCTGTATCCTATGTCTGGCTTCCTGTTTCCACTGCCTAGTTTCATTACCTTACATTTACTCGGGTTGAACTTTAGTAGTCATTCACTGGTCAATGTTGGACCAATGTTGGAATGAATGGTCAATGTTGGACCATTCATTCAGTTTGTCTAGGTCATCTTGTAGCCTCATGCTGTCTTCGTCCGTCTTAATCCTCCTCATAATTTTTCCATCATCAGCAAACAATGAGAGGAACGAATCTATACTCTCTGGACGATCATTTACATATATCAGAAACAGTATAGGTCCAAGAACTTTGTGTGTGTACATGGTGTACATCATGTACAACTTGTACCCCTGGTGTACACCCTGTACAACTAGTACCCCTGGTGTACACCCTGTACAACAAGTACCCCTGGTGTACACCTGGGCTGGGAGGGCTGGTCTGTCCTTGGGGGGGCTGGGAGGGCTGGTCTGTCCTTGGGGGGGCTGGGAGGGCTGGGCTGTCCTTGGGAGGCTGGGAGGGCTGGTCTGTCCTTGGGGGGCTGGGAGGGCTGGTCTGTCCTTAGGGGGCTGGGAGGGCTGGTCTGTCCTTGGGGGGCTGGGAGGGCTGGTCTGTCCTTGGGGGGCTGGGAGGGCTGGTCTGTCCTTGGGGGCTGGGAGGGCTGGTCTGTCCTTGGGGGGCTGGGAGGGCTGGACCGTCGTGGAGATGAAGTGTACCATTGAGGGCTTTGTACGTGCTGGTGTAGGTCAGGGTACTATATACGGGGATATGGGTGCTGTACACGTGGATAGGAGTGCTATACACGTGGATATGGGTGCTGTACTCTTGGATATGGGTGCTGTACACGTGGATATGGGTGCTGTACACGTGGATATGGGTGCTGTACACGTGGATATGGGTGCTGTATACGTGGATATGGGTGCTATACACGTGGATATGGGTGCTGTACACGTGGATATGGGTGCTGTACACGTGGATATGGGTGCTGTACACGTGGATATGGGTGCTGTACACGTGGATATGGGTGCTATACACGTGCATATGGGTGCTGTACACGTGTAATATGGGTGCTATACACGGGGATATAGGTGCTATACACGTGGATATGGGGGCTATACACGGGGGATATGGGTGCTATGTACCTTATTATATGGGCTTTGAATTAAGAGAGTTTAATGTGAACAAATGATCGACGCTATGTTCAAAGCACGTCAGACGCATCGTTTCTTTTAAGTAAGAAGTCTCTAAAGTAACGATCTCTTTAAGTAAAATGTCTCTAAAGTAAGTGAAGTAAAAAGTAATTAGTCTTAAAAAAAATCTTGTTTAAGTAATATCCTTAAAGTAGCGAATGGAAAGATAACACTATCAAACAAGAAAATATGTTTGTTAAATGTTGTCTCAATAAATGTGGGACATATTAAAGCTGTTTATTTTAAAGAAAAAGTAAAGCATGAAGGAAGGAGAGTGAAGTGGAAATTTTAAACTTTATATTACGTGTTTTAGTAAAACTTAAACCATTGTATTACATAAATAACCAAGATAGTGGAAGCTCAAAACATATAGTTGAGGATCTCCGGGGTCCTCAACTCCTGTCTCTGAGGAAGGAGTCTCAGTCAGGGATTGGAGGGAGTCTCAAGGAGTTGAGAGAGACTCGGAGGAAAAAAAGAGAGATCTCAAGGAATGGAGTGAGTTTCATGGGGTGGAGTCTGTCTCATGTGAGGAGAGGCAGTCCACGAGAGGGAAGGAGTCTCAAGTGGGTGGAGGGAGCCACGGCAGGTGAGTAGTGTAAACCGGGCCATAACGTGTCCGTTTTGCTTTTGCTAAGGGACACGTTATGGCCCCATGTTTTTTCGTTACCCCGGTGAGATTTAAGGGACACGTTATGGCCCCATGTTTTTTCATTACCCCGGTGAGATTTAAGGGACACGTTATGGCCCCATGTTTTTTCGTTACCCCGGTGAGATTTAAGGGACACGTTATGGCCCCATGTTTTTTCGTTACCCTGGTGAGATTTAAGGGACACGTTATGGCCCCATGTTTTTTCGTTACCCCGGTGAGATTTAAGGGACACGTTATGGCCCCATTTTTTTCGTTACCCCGGTGAGATTTAAGGGACACGTTATGGCCCCATGTTTTTTCGTTACCCCGGTGAGATTTAAGGGACACGTTATGGCCCCATGTTTTTTCGTTACCCCGGTGAGATTTAAGGGACACGTTATGGCCCCATGTTTTTTCGTTACCCCGGTGAGATTTAAGGGACACGTTATGGCCCCATGTTTTTTCGTTACCCCGGTGAGATTTAAGGGACACGTTATGGCCCCATGTTTTTTCGTTACCCCGGTGAGATTTAAGGGACACGTTATGGCCCCATGTTTTTTCGTTACCCCGGTGAGATTTAAGGGACACGTTATGGCCCCATGTTTTTTCGTTACCCCGGTGAGATTTAAGGGACACGTTATGGCCCCATGTTTTTTCGTTACCCCGGTGAGATTTGCACCGGCATGTTCGAGGGGATTAAAAAGCCGGTCTATGAGTCGTGTGTTTTGCGATACAACAGTGTCCTTGAAACCTAATATAAAATACCATCATCCTTAGTCTATTTTTAATTTCATATTTACTTCCAACCATCACCCATTACATTTATCAAAGGGGATCATGTATGTGAGGGAAGAACATAACTTCAGCACTGCAAGAAGTGTTGTGTGTATTTTCAAGTTCGTCCCCTGCTGCCTGTATTTACCCAGGTCTTTTTCCTAAATATAAAACTTATCCAATTCATTCCTATTCTGTTTCATGTCGATACGTATAATAGGTTATAAATATTCTCCTTTAGTATGACCATTCAGTCACACCTCTATCATGTCACCCCTATTTCTTCTTCGTCGTCTTCATTCTAGAGAATGTAATTTGAGCTATGACAATCTTTCTTGAAGGATCGTTTATTATGCATAGGACAAAAAAACAGTAACCCTGAAACCTAATGTAAAATACCATCAACCCTAGACTATTTTAAATTTCCTATTTACTTCCAACCATCGGTCATTGCATGAAACAAAAGGCGAGCACCACTGCAAGAAGTTATTTGTGTATTTTTCGAGTTCTTCCCCTGTTACCTATATTCACCCAGGTCGTTTTCCTAAATATATAAGTTATCCAATTCATTCCTGTTCTGTTTCATGTTGATACGTATAATGGGTCATTAATATTCCCCTTTACTATCATTCACAGCTCTATCATGTCACCTCTATTTCTTTGCCTTTCTAGAGAATGTAATTTAAGCTTTGTCAATCTTTCTTCAGAAATTGCTTATTGAGCATAGGGCAAAATAAAAATGAAAACTTACTTTCTTTCATTTGTATGAAAACAGTCCCCTGCCAGGCGTAGTGACTTCAATGCGATTTCAGTACTAATCCAATATTACTGTATAAACTAACAGTACCCTGCCAGGCATGGAGACTTCAATGCGATTTCAGTACTAATCCAACATTACTGTATAAACTAACAGTCCCCTGCCAGGCATGGTGACTTCAATGAAAAGCAAGCCTCTCATGTTTTGAAATAAAGCCTTCGTTTCTGACGTCATCATCCCTAATGTGGCGCGAGGCGCGCTAAATGCGGATCCCAGGAGGTTCACACATAAGTGTGAACTCTTAATCAGGCTTAATACCTCACCTATACTCTATGCTTCATCAGAGTTGATATTCAGCTACAATAGCTCGTATTTTCGCTCATTGCTTATATTTTCTGTTATTCATAAACCCGATCAAACCTTCCTAACCTAGCCTAACCTAACATATTATTTATAACAAACAAATACATTCTACAGAACAGTTTTTGTTGTTGTTTAGTGACATCGTGAAAAGCGAGCTCAGGTATAGGGATAAGGTATTGATGGTCATTAGCATATAGGTGTGAAGGTATTACAGTACCTTACTGGTCAACTATGTATGACGTCACCAGACAACCAATGCGACCTTTGGCGTCCTACTGGCATGTGTATTTAATGTTATTAATAAAAAATGACTAGACTATCCATCCCCTACCTAACCTAATCAGAGGTATAAGAATATACATTTTAGTCATCCACAACTGTAATCATTATTCAGTGATAAGTTCAAAAGTATAACAGAAGCCCAAATGTCGTACTGCAATTTAAGCAGAATCGTACATCTGGCAGCATAGCAGGTGAGCTGAACATAAGAATAAAGGTAACTGCAGAGGTCCTATTGGCCCATACGAGGCAGCTCCTATATATTTCCACCCAATCTCATTCATGTCCACCCTATGCTTAAAACAACCAAGGGATCCCACTTAAAGTATTAGTTTACAATAATAGTTATAATAAATAGCTCTTATTCTAGTTTTATACACAACAGCAATTATGAAAACCCTATATCTAGATATTCTACTATAATCCACAAGTAGTTACCACACATCTGGCAGTACAGCGGATTAGTGGCTGTGTTCATAGGCTAGTCAACTGTCCTCACATCCATCAAATAGATATCCAAATGTCGCACCTCAATTCATCCATCTAGCAACTCAGCTGGATGTTAGCCACTATATTCATAGGCTAATCATTTCTACACCTCAAAAAATCCTAGTCTTGCTACGCAAATCAGCTTACTTGTTTCTAAACCAACACTCGCAAATACAATCATGCATACCTACACATACTTCAAAACCTATGCATTCATAGAGAATAGCCTAGTTTTTGCCACCATTTCCCCATTAATCAGATGTAATTTATGCCATACACACAGAAAATACAGCATTTACACACCAAATATGCCATTTATGCACAAAATATACTATTTACACTCAAAATATACCATCACATAAAAAAATATGAGATTTTCATACAAAATATGTCAGTTGCAAACAAAAATATACCATTTACACAATATTGCATGTACACTCAGAGTATGACATTTACACAAAGTACGGTATTTTGCACAAATATATCAAAATGCTTATACATTTAGACAATCAAAAATGCGCTTTAACTAAAATTACACAATTTCACAAACGTAATTTTCACAAAATACCCACACATTGTCTCATAAACCAAAATACAGTTACACCATAAAGATCTATTTTATCAAATTACAGAGCTTACACAAATACACAATTTTCACACACACAAATACAGTTGCACCAGTTCCACTTCAACAAATTAAAAACACAACGTGCATAAATGCACTATTATCACAAAAATTATTACACAGTTTGTGTAATTATTTTACATCTTTGCGCAATTAATACAAGAAAACTTGCTATATAATTACTCAGCTTGCACAATGACAATCAATACCCAAAGGTAAAAATAAACAATTCGTCCATATGCAATTACACAACATGCGCAATTAATACACAACTTATACAATATTACACATCTTTCATATTTATTACACACAACTTGCACAAATGCATATCTAGCACAAATACGTACAATATATAACTACCCCAAATATGAAAATACACAACTAGCATAAATACACGATTTACACAAATACAATTGCGGCATTTACACAACTAGCTCAAAAATATAATCAATACACAACTTACCAAAATATGAACAATACATAACTAGCACATATTCATTAAATACACAACTAAGCAATTTCCGCAAATACACATACAAAAACATATACAATTAATACATACAACTTGCACAAAACAATACACAATTTATAGAAATATAATCAATACATAATTTCAATAATCATACAACATATGCAAAATACATAATCTGCACAATTAATACACAAGTATATTAATTGTGCTATATATGTACAAACACAACCAACTGGGTCAAACAATACACAATTTGCATGATATTTTTCTGGGTATATTTAGGACGTTAATTATAATATGCTGAGTTTAACCAACTCCCCAAAAGTCAGAATTTCACATATAAAAATGTTTCTTATAACTTCCAATGAGCTCAATATATAACACATTCTTTTTCCATTAAGATATCAACATTATTAGTGCTAAACTATTCATCTAACATATGTCCACTGTTTTTATGTCTTATTAATACCTTCCTTGTTACATTCTCTCCAATCAGACCACCATATTTATGTATTTATTCAAACCATCTATCAGACTTATTTGTTCTAGCCTTAGTTATGTTAGGGCAGGTGGGGTTAGGTGGAGTCAGTATTTTCTATGATAATTTTAGACAAATTTGCTATATCTTATCAAAATGCATCCTGTTAAAACTTAAATTCATCTAAATCTATCAAAAATATACTTATACTACGCAATTTGACTAAATTCTACCTAGCTAAACTTACTAAATATGAGCATCCCATATCCTCACATACAAGCCTATGTCGCCTCTGTCCATACATTATATGAGTCTGTCATATAGCACGAACCCCAAATAGGAAAATTTACACTATTTCATAAACATACTAGTTCATTACCCTAAGATATTATATATGTCCTTCCCTACACGACCTCACCAAACCTGACCTAGCATATCCAACCCTGGATTTGGTAAAAGTTGGCGAAATGTATGCTATGCCACCTAAATTTCACCAAATTTAAGGCAATTTCCACCAAATATACCCAAATGTTGTGTATCATAGCATCGCCAAAGCCCATTTTCACCTATTCCATACTATCCTACACAACCTCACCTAACCTGACCTAGCATATCCAAACCTGGATTTGGTTAAAGTCGACGAAATTCATGCTATGCCACCTAAATTTGACCAAATATACCCAAATGTTTCATATCACAGCACTGCCAAAGCCCATTTTTACCTACATTTTCTCCTATTCCATCCTACCCTACGCAACCTTACCTAACCTATCCTAGCATATCCAAACCCAGATTTGGTTAAAGTCGGCGAAATTTAAGCTATCCCACCTAAATTCTAACTAATTTAAGGCAATTCCCACCAAATATATCCAAATGTTCTGTATCACAGCACTGCCAAAGCCCATTTTTACCTACATTTTCTCCTATACCATCCTACCCTACGCAACCTCACCTAACCTATCCTAGCATATCCAAACCTAGATTTGGTTAAAGTAGGCGAAATTTAAGTTATCCCATATAAATTTGACCTAATTTAAGAAAATTTCCACCAAATATACCCAAAAATGTTTTGGAACATAGCACGGCCAAAGCTCATTTAGCTGAGTTTTCACCTATTCCAACCTGCCCTAGACAACCCTACCCATCCTCTCCTGGCATATCCAAAGTCAGATTTGATTATAGTTGGCGAAATTTATGCCTTTCCAACCTAAATTTTACCTAATTTAAGCCAATTTCCACCGAATATACCCAAATGTTTTGTATCTAGCATAGTCAAAGTTTATTTTAGCTGAGTTTTCGCCTATCCCAACCTGCCCTAGACATCCCTACCCGGCCTCTCCTGGCATATCCAAAGTCAGATTTGATTATAGTTGGCAAAATTTATGCCTTTCCCACCTAAATTTTACCTAATTTATGCCAATTTCCACCGAATATACCCAAATGTTTTGTATCTTAGCATGGTCAAAGTTCATTTCACCCAAGTTTTTCACCTATTCCATCTTACCTTACACAGCCTTACCTAACCTGACCTAGCATATCCCATGCTAGATTTGATTAGAGTTCGTAAAATTTATGCTTACTCACCTAAATTCAACCTAATTTAAGACAATTTCTACCAATATACCCAAAATGATTTGTTACATAGCTCAGCCAAAGACCATTTTACCCGAGTTTTCACATATTCCAACCTACCCTACATAGCCTTACCTATCCCTGACCTAGCAGATTTGATTAAAGTTGGGGAAATGTAAGCTATCGCCATCAAATTGGAGACAATTTCCACCAAATATGCCTAAATGTTGTGTATCATAGCACAGCCAAAAACCCATTTTACCCACATTTTCATCCATTCCATCTGAACCTGGACCTAGCCTCTGATACTACATATACTCAGAGAAGTGATGTTTTTTGGATATGTACCTAAATGCCCGTGCCTAACCTGCAAGAGTCTTGGAGCTTTGTTGAATATTTTACCTATTTTTCTTCAAAAACTGAAGTTTTGGATATGAACCTATCCGCACTGTGCCTAACCTGCTAGGATCTTTGTTGAACATTGTAACCATATTCACAGAAAAGTGATGTTTTGGATATGGACCTAACAGACCCTCTCCTTTAAAACTTGGAACTGTGATCAATATTGTAGATATAGTGTTGGGTATGTGTTTTGTTTTTACACATCAACCCAACCGTCCTGGACCTAACCTCCCTTCATCTAACTTCAAATTTATCGTATATATGGAAGGACGTGTTGTTTGTGCATCAACCCAACCGTCCTTGACCTAACCTCCATTTATCAAACTTCAAATTTATCATAAATATGGGAGAACCGTGTTATTTGTGCATCAACCCAGCCGTCCTGGGCCTAACCTCCCTTTATCTAACTTCAAATTTATTGTATTTATGGGAAGAAGGTGTTGTTTATGCATCAACCCAACCTCCCTGGACCTAACCTCTGATACACGAATCTTGGTTCAACATTGCATCATACTCGTAGCATATTTTTTTCACATAATTCAACCATCCTCAACCTAACCTCTATTACCTGGGGGAGGGAGGTTAATGGAAAATATGATAATAATGGGAATTTTCTCTACATCAGTTCAACTTAACCATCCTTAACCTAACCTTAGTTAGAAAGGGATATAACTCACCAAAACTATTTAATTACCATTTACCTTATTTTCCTTATCCTAACCCATAACCAGAGGGTTTAGACCCCCCTTTACCTCGAAATTAGAGTACAGGGTTAAATTAGGGAATGTTAGGTTTATATGGGAAAATATATTCCTACCTTAAATATATAGTATAATTTCGAGGTAAAGGGGGGTCTAAACCCTCTGGTTATGGGTTAGGATAAGGAAAATAAGGTAAATGGTAATTAAATAGTTTTGGTGAGTTATATCCCTTTCTAACTAAGGTTAGGTTAAGGATGGTTAAGTTGAACTGATGTAGAGAAAATTCCCATTATTATCATATTTTCCATTAACCTCCCTCCCCCAGGTAATAGAGGTTAGGTTGAGGATGGTTGAATTATGTGAAAAAAATATGCTACGAGTATGATGCAATGTTGAACCAAGATTCGTGTATCAGAGGTTAGGTCCAGGGAGGTTGGGTTGATGCATAAACAACACCTTCTTCCCATAAATACAATAAATTTGAAGTTAGATAAAGGGAGGTTAGGCCCAGGACGGCTGGGTTGATGCACAAATAACACGGTTCTCCCATATTTATGATAAATTTGAAGTTTGATAAATGGAGGTTAGGTCAAGGACGGTTGGGTTGATGCACAAACAACACGTCCTTCCATATATACGATAAATTTGAAGTTAGATGAAGGGAGGTTAGGTCCAGGACGGTTGGGTTGATGTGTAAAAACAAAACACATACCCAACACTATATCTACAATATTGATCACAGTTCCAAGTTTTAAAGGAGAGGGTCTGTTAGGTCCATATCCAAAACATCACTTTTCTGTGAATATGGTTACAATGTTCAACAAAGATCCTAGCAGGTTAGGCACAGTGCGGATAGGTTCATATCCAAAACTTCAGTTTTTGAAGAAAAATAGGTAAAATATTCAACAAAGCTCCAAGACTCTTGCAGGTTAGGCACGGGCATTTAGGTACATATCCAAAAAACATCACTTCTCTGAGTATATGTAGTATCAGAGGCTAGGTCCAGGTTCAGATGGAATGGATGAAAATGTGGGTAAAATGGGTTTTTGGCTGTGCTATGATACACAACATTTAGGCATATTTGGTGGAAATTGTCTCCAATTTGATGGCGATAGCTTACATTTCCCCAACTTTAATCAAATCTGCTAGGTCAGGGATAGGTAAGGCTATGTAGGGTAGGTTGGAATATGTGAAAACTCGGGTAAAATGGTCTTTGGCTGAGCTATGTAACAAATCATTTTGGGTATATTGGTAGAAATTGTCTTAAATTAGGTTGAATTTAGGTGAGTAAGCATAAATTTTACGAACTCTAATCAAATCTAGCATGGGATATGCTAGGTCAGGTTAGGTAAGGCTGTGTAAGGTAAGATGGAATAGGTGAAAAACTTGGGTGAAATGAACTTTGACCATGCTAAGATACAAAACATTTGGGTATATTCGGTGGAAATTGGCATAAATTAGGTAAAATTTAGGTGGGAAAGGCATAAATTTTGCCAACTATAATCAAATCTGACTTTGGATATGCCAGGAGAGGCCGGGTAGGGATGTCTAGGGCAGGTTGGGATAGGCGAAAACTCAGCTAAAATAAACTTTGACTATGCTAGATACAAAACATTTGGGTATATTCGGTGGAAATTGGCTTAAATTAGGTAAAATTTAGGTTGGAAAGGCATAAATTTCGCCAACTATAATCAAATCTGACTTTGGATATGCCAGGAGAGGATGGGTAGGGTTGTCTAGGGCAGGTTGGAATAGGTGAAAACTCAGCTAAATGAGCTTTGGCCGTGCTATGTTCCAAAACATTTTTGGGTATATTTGGTGGAAATTTTCTTAAATTAGGTCAAATTTATATGGGATAACTTAAATTTCGCCTACTTTAACCAAATCTAGGTTTGGATATGCTAGGATAGGTTAGGTGAGGTTGCGTAGGGTAGGATGGTATAGGAGAAAATGTAGGTAAAAATGGGCTTTGGCAGTGCTGTGATACAGAACATTTGGATATATTTGGTGGGAATTGCCTTAAATTAGTTAGAATTTAGGTGGGATAGCTTAAATTTCGCCGACTTTAACCAAATCTGGGTTTGGATATGCTAGGATAGGTTAGGTAAGGTTGCGTAGGGTAGGATGGAATAGGAGAAAATGTAGGTAAAAATGGGCTTTGGCAGTGCTGTGATATGAAACATTTGGGTATATTTGGTCAAATTTAGGTGGCATAGCATGAATTTCGTCGACTTTAACCAAATCCAGGTTTGGATATGCTAGGTCAGGTTAGGTGAGGTTGTGTAGGATAGTATGGAATAGGTGAAAATGGGCTTTGGCGATGCTATGATACACAACATTTGGGTATATTTGGTGGAAATTGCCTTAAATTTGGTGAAATTTAGGTGGCATAGCATACATTTCGCCAACTTTTACCAAATCCAGGGTTGGATATGCTAGGTCAGGTTTGGTGAGGTCGTGTAGGGAAGGACATATATAATATCTTAGGGTAATGAACTAGTATGTTTATGAAATAGTGTAAATTTTCCTATTTGGGGTTCGTGCTATATGACAGACTCATATAATGTATGGACAGAGGCGACATAGGCTTGTATGTGAGGATATGGGATGCTCATATTTAGTAAGTTTAGCTAGGTAGAATTTAGTCAAATTGCGTAGTATAAGTATATTTTTGATAGATTTAGATGAATTTAAGTTTTAACAGGATGCATTTTGATAAGATATAGCAAATTTGTCTAAAATTATCATAGAAAATACTGACTCCACCTAACCCCACCTGCCCTAACATAACTAAGGCTAGAACAAATAAGTCTGATAGATGGTTTGAATAAATACATAAATATGGTGGTCTGATTGGAGAGAATGTAACAAGGAAGGTATTAATAAGACATAAAAACAGTGGACATATGTTAGATGAATAGTTTAGCACTAATAATGTTGATATCTTAATGGAAAAAGAATGTGTTATATATTGAGCTCATTGGAAGTTATAAGAAACATTTTTATATGTGAAATTCTGACTTTTGGGGAGTTGGTTAAACTCAGCATATTATAATTAACGTCCTAAATATACCCAGAAAAATATCATGCAAATTGTGTATTGTTTGACCCAGTTGGTTGTGTTTGTACATATATAGCACAATTAATATACTTGTGTATTAATTGTGCAGATTATGTATTTTGCATATGTTGTATGATTATTGAAATTATGTATTGATTATATTTCTATAAATTGTGTATTGTTTTGTGCAAGTTGTATGTATTAATTGTATATGTTTTTGTATGTGTATTTGCGGAAATTGCTTAGTTGTGTATTTAATGAATATGTGCTAGTTATGTATTGTTCATATTTTGGTAAGTTGTGTATTGATTATATTTTTGAGCTAGTTGTGTAAATGCCGCAATTGTATTTGTGTAAATCGTGTATTTATGCTAGTTGTGTATTTTCATATTTGGGGTAGTTATATATTGTACGTATTTGTGCTAGATATGCATTTGTGCAAGTTGTGTGTAATAAATATGAAAGATGTGTAATATTGTATAAGTTGTGTATTAATTGCGCATGTTGTGTAATTGCATATGGACGAATTGTTTATTTTTACCTTTGGGTATTGATTGTCATTGTGCAAGCTGAGTAATTATATAGCAAGTTTTCTTGTATTAATTGCGCAAAGATGTAAAATAATTACACAAACTGTGTAATAATTTTTGTGATAATAGTGCATTTATGCACGTTGTGTTTTTAATTTGTTGAAGTGGAACTGGTGCAACTGTATTTGTGTGTGTGAAAATTGTGTATTTGTGTAAGCTCTGTAATTTGATAAAATAGATCTTTATGGTGTAACTGTATTTTGGTTTATGAGACAATGTGTGGGTATTTTGTGAAAATTACGTTTGTGAAATTGTGTAATTTTAGTTAAAGCGCATTTTTGATTGTCTAAATGTATAAGCATTTTGATATATTTGTGCAAAATACCGTACTTTGTGTAAATGTCATACTCTGAGTGTACATGCAATATTGTGTAAATGGTATATTTTTGTTTGCAACTGACATATTTTGTATGAAAATCTCATATTTTTTTATGTGATGGTATATTTTGAGTGTAAATAGTATATTTTGTGCATAAATGGCATATTTGGTGTGTAAATGCTGTATTTTCTGTGTGTATGGCATAAATTACATCTGATTAATGGGGAAATGGTGGCAAAAACTAGGCTATTCTCTATGAATGCATAGGTTTTGAAGTATGTGTAGGTATGCATGATTGTATTTGCGAGTGTTGGTTTAGAAACAAGTAAGCTGATTTGCGTAGCAAGACTAGGATTTTTTGAGGTGTAGAAATGATTAGCCTATGAATATAGTGGCTAACATCCAGCTGAGTTGCTAGATGGATGAATTGAGGTGCGACATTTGGATATCTATTTGATGGATGTGAGGACAGTTGACTAGCCTATGAACACAGCCACTAATCCGCTGTACTGCCAGATGTGTGGTAACTACTTGTGGATTATAGTAGAATATCTAGATATAGGGTTTTCATAATTGCTGTTGTGTATAAAACTAGAATAAGAGCTATTTATTACAACTATTATTGTAAACTAATACTTTAAGTGGGATCCCTTGGTTGTTTTAAGCATAGGGTGGACATGAATGAGATTGGGTGGAAATATATAGGAGCTGCCTCGTATGGGCCAATAGGACCTCTGCAGTTACCTTTATTCTTATGTTCAGCTCACCTGCTATGCTGCCAGATGTACGATTCTGCTTAAATTGCAGTACGACATTTGGGCTTCTGTTATACTTTTGAACTTATCACTGAATAATGATTACAGTTGTGGATGACTAAAATGTATATTCTTATACCTCTGATTAGGTTAGGTAGGGGATGGATAGTCTAGTCATTTTTTATTAATAACATTAAATACACATGCCAGTAGGACGCCAAAGGTCGCATTGGTTGTCTGGTGACGTCATACATAGTTGACCAGTAAGGTACTGTAATACCTTCACACCTATATGCTAATGACCATCAATACCTTATCCCTATACCTGAGCTCGCTTTTCACGATGTCACTAAACAACAACAAAAACTGTTCTGTAGAATGTATTTGTTTGTTATAAATAATATGTTAGGTTAGGCTAGGTTAGGAAGGTTTGATCGGGTTTATGAATAACAGAAAATATAAGCAATGAGCGAAAATACGAGCTATTGTAGCTGAATATCAACTCTGATGAAGCATAGAGTATAGGTGAGGTATTAAGCCTGATTAAGAGTTCACACTTATGTGTGAACCTCCTGGGATCCGCATTTAGCGCGCCTCGCGCCACATTAGGGATGATGACGTCAGAAACGAAGGCTTTATTTCAAAACATGAGAGGCTTGCTTTTCATTGAAGTCACCATGCCTGGCAGGGGACTGTTAGTTTATACAGTAATGTTGGATTAGTACTGAAATCGCATTGAAGTCTCCATGCCTGGCAGGGTACTGTTAGTTTATACAGTAATATTGGATTAGTACTGAAATCGCATTGAAGTCACTACGCCTGGCAGGGGACTGTTTTCATACAAATGAAAGAAAGTAAGTTTTCATTTTTATTTTGCCCTATGCTCAATAAGCAATTTCTGAAGAAAGATTGACAAAGCTTAAATTACATTCTCTAGAAAGGCAAAGAAATAGAGGTGACATGATAGAGCTGTGAATGATAGTAAAGGGGAATATTAATGACCCATTATACGTATCAACATGAAACAGAACAGGAATGAATTGGATAACTTATATATTTAGGAAAACGACCTGGGTGAATATAGGTAACAGGGGAAGAACTCGAAAAATACACAAATAACTTCTTGCAGTGGTGCTCGCCTTTTGTTTCATGCAATGACCGATGGTTGGAAGTAAATAGGAAATTTAAAATAGTCTAGGGTTGATGGTATTTTACATTAGGTTTCAGGGTTACTGTTTTTTTGTCCTATGCATAATAAACGATCCTTCAAGAAAGATTGTCATAGCTCAAATTACATTCTCTAGAATGAAGACGACGAAGAAGAAATAGGGGTGACATGATAGAGGTGTGACTGAATGGTCATACTAAAGGAGAATATTTATAACCTATTATACGTATCGACATGAAACAGAATAGGAATGAATTGGATAAGTTTTATATTTAGGAAAAAGACCTGGGTAAATACAGGCAGCAGGGGACGAACTTGAAAATACACACAACACTTCTTGCAGTGCTGAAGTTATGTTCTTCCCTCACATACATGATCCCCTTTGATAAATGTAATGGGTGATGGTTGGAAGTAAATATGAAATTAAAAATAGACTAAGGATGATGGTATTTTATATTAGGTTTCAAGGACACTGTTGTATCGCAAAACACACGACTCATAGACCGGCTTTTTAATCCCCTCGAACATGCCGGTGCAAATCTCACCGGGGTAACGAAAAAACATGGGGCCATAACGTGTCCCTTAAATCTCACCGGGGTAACGAAAAAACATGGGGCCATAACGTGTCCCTTAAATCTCACCGGGGTAACGAAAAAACATGGGGCCATAACGTGTCCCTTAAATCTCACCGGGGTAACGAAAAAACATGGGGCCATAACGTGTCCCTTAAATCTCACCGGGGTAACGAAAAAACATGGGGCCATAACGTGTCCCTTAAATCTCACCGGGGTAACGAAAAAACATGGGGCCATAACGTGTCCCTTAAATCTCACCGGGGTAACGAAAAAACATGGGGCCATAACGTGTCCCTTAAATCTCACCGGGGTAACGAAAAAAATGGGGCCATAACGTGTCCCTTAAATCTCACCGGGGTAACGAAAAAACATGGGGCCATAACGTGTCCCTTAAATCTCACCAGGGTAACGAAAAAACATGGGGCCATAACGTGTCCCTTAAATCTCACCGGGGTAACGAAAAAACATGGGGCCATAACGTGTCCCTTAAATCTCACCGGGGTAATGAAAAAACATGGGGCCATAACGTGTCCCTTAAATCTCACCGGGGTAACGAAAAAACATGGGGCCATAACGTGTCCCTTAGCAAAAGCAAAACGGACACGTTATGGCCCGGTTTACACTACTCAGGTGGAGGGAGCCACGGCAGGTGGAGGGAGCCACGGCAGGTGGAGGGAGCCACGGCAGGTGGAGGGAGCCACGGCAGGTGGAGGAGCCACGGCAGGTGGAGGGAGCCACGGCAGGTGGAGGAGCCACGGCAGGTGGAGGGACCCACGGCAGGTGGAGGAGCCACGGCAGGTGGAGGGAGCCACGGCAGGTGGAGGGAGCCACGACAGGTGGAGGGAGCCTCGGCAGGTGGAGGGAGCCACGGCAGGTGGAGGGAGCCACGGCAGGTGGAGGGAGCCACGACAGGTGGAGGGAGCCACGGCAGGTGGAGGGAGCCACAAGCTTCCTCCACTCACCTGCAACGCAGCAAACTTTTTCGTTAATGATTTAAGTTGAAGGAATTTTGTCTCACAGAGGGAGACCAGGTTGGGAAGTGCTTCCTGGCTTGGGATGTCCTCATCGCGCCCAGGAAGACTAGGCAAGGGGGTCCCTCCTGGCTTGGGATGTCCTCATCGCGCCCAGGAAGACTAGGCAAGGGGGTCCCTCCTGGCTTGGGATGTCCTCATCGCGCCCAGGAAGACTAGGCAAGGGGGTCCCTCCTGGCTTGGGATGTCCTCATCGCGCCCAGGAAGACTAGGCAAGGGGATCCCTCCTGGCTTGGGATGTCCTCATCGCGCCCAGGAAGACTAGGCAAGGGGGTCTCTCCTGGCTTGGGATGTCCTCATCGCGCCCAGGAAGACTAGGCAAGGGGGTCTCTCCTGGCTTGGGATGTCCTCATCGCGCCCAGGAAGACTAGGCAAGGGGGTCTCTCCTGGCTTGGGATGTCCTCATCTCGCCCAGGAAGACTAGGCAAGGGGGTCCCTCCTGGCTTGGGATGTCCTCATCGCGCCCAGGAAGACTAGCAAGGAGGCTTATACCGTATATAACCCGTCTTGTGGAGGATAACCCGTCTCATATTTGGAAACCTAGTAAGATACTCCAGGAGTTAAGATGTCTTCATTGCACTAAGGAGGATCAGAAGGCGACCTCTGGATTAGAATGTCCTGTCAGCTATACGGGCCAGTACTATAATGGCCACAGAGGAGAGAATTACAGCACGGAAGTGCATTCAGCTGTTCTCTTCACAAAATATTTCCTTGAGGCCTTGGGATCATTTCTAGTTTGGCAACGAGATTCTGGAATTGTGATATCTGTTCTCAAAGTGACCGCCAAGATGGCCGCCATGCCGAATTCGAGTTTTATTGGGAAAAGATCTATATCTCTGGAAGGCCGGAACGTAAGAGATTACAAGCCTATGGAAATAGTGTCAGTAGCGCTGTGAGATTAGATATTCGCTGTTTTTGTTGATGCGGTTGATGTATCCGGGGAATTACGTGGCTGAATTCGTTACTAATGCCTCCTCTGGCTCCATGTGACAAATGGTACGAGGTAGACAAATGAAGATACCATTAAGCATTTTCTGGTGCTTATTACACCAAAAATCATGTAAGTTCAAGATATGCTGCATGTTTTTTTCGGCTTTCATCCTCGAGCATAACTAGAACTGTATGATTAATAACTAATTCATTAATTCTAATTCATTGTGTTAAAAAGTAATTCATTGTGTTAATAACTACAGGTAATTCATTGTGTCCTTTTCGTGGTGGATGTTATCGATGAATGCTGGAAGTGGCGTATCCCATGGAAAATATTGTGGTAAAGGAACTCTGGTATTTTCTGAGTGTGCCACTGATCTATTCAGCATAGGAATGGTCCATTCCTTGAAGTGTGTCATCGCTGGGACACACACACCAAAATACTGTATTAATGCAATCAAGTTCTGGATTTACATGTTTCTTGTATTGCTTGAGCAGTACACATTAAACTGGAGATTTCTTCTAGTCATTGTGAAACATACATTGCCTGGAAAAGTGAATAACTCATTCTTTTAATATTTTCACTATCTTGCGTTAACGATGACATCAAGGACTTGAAGTCCTTGATGTCTTAAATTTTAGATATATTACTGTCAACGTGTGACAGGCTAGTTTCAAGATCATACTCGTCACGGAAATTACCAAGTTGAAAATCATGGTTTTTAAACTCATTTACCAGTTGCTCTTTCACTTCATTTAAGCTGTTTCATGTCCAGACCTTTTTGAGCAGTTTGTGTTACACTCATATTTCTAGAAAATACGAGCTGAGAGTTTGAGCGCTACTTTATAAACAAATTTGTATCTCTTTTTTCCCGAATTCTACAAAAGTGGAGTTTTCATTTACCTGTTCAAAAAGTGCTCTCAAGCTGATATTCAGAATTCATAAACAATGAAAATTCAGACAACTCGTAATTATTTTTGGGAAAGTCTAAGTTATCAAGTAATTTTTAGAAACCTATTTTAATTCGGGAATTTTTGGTGCTGTGAATGTTCATTTAATAAAGTAATTACTCGCGTGCGACGAGTAGTAGAACACGTCATCTACGAGTGGTAGAACACGTCATCTACGAGTGGTAGAACACGTCATCTACGAGTGGTAGAACACGTCATCTACGAGTGGTAGAACACGTCATCTACGAGTGGTAGAACACGTCATCTACGAGTGGTAGAACACGTCATCTACGAGTGGTAGAACACGTCATCTACGAGTGGTAGAACACGTCATCTACGAGTGGTAGAACACGCCATCTACGAGTGGTAGAACACGTCATCTACGAGTGGTAGAACACGCCATCTACGAGTGGTAGAACTCGTATAAATGTTTGTGAGTGACACGCGTTTGCAGGAGAGTTACGTTTGAATAAGAGATATGTTTTTACCTAATGGCGGACACACACACACACACACACACACACACACACACACACACACACACACACACACACACACACACACACACACACACACACACACACAGCAAACAGAATGGTAGACGGTTGGAACAAGTTAGGGGAGAAGGTGGTGGAGGCCAAGACCGTCAGTAGTTTCAAAGCGTTATATGACAAAGAGTGCTGGGAAGACGGGACACCACGAGCGTAGCTCTCATCCTGTAACTGCATTTAGGTAATTACACTTAGGTAATTACACACACACACACACACACCTGAAACCCACACACAGGAACCTGTACACCTGTTGATTGACGGTTGAGAGGCGGGACCAAAGAGCCAAAGCTCAACCCCCGCAAGCACAACTAGGCGAGTAAAAATAGGTGAGTACACGCCTGACTACTTGACAACACGCGGCCACCCACAACCACCTCTGTCCCTGGGAGGACCATCCAATACTTTCCCTAAATATATACAGTATATATTATACCTGTCCTCAGTTGTGCGTAAATATAAGGCTTTTACCCAAACGAACTGTGTGTTGACTGAAGCTCCCCGCCCTGCATGTTGCCCCAAACTTTTACCACAGCACAAGTGAGACCCACATGTTATGATGCTCCTGAGTGTCATCATACTCATCATTATAGTCACTCTCTCTCTCTCTCTCTCTCTCTCTCTCTCTCTCTCTCTCTCTCTCTCTCTCTCTCTCTCTCACTCTCTCTCTCTCTCTCTCTCTCTCTTTGTATCGAAAGATTGGTCTCCTCCCGCACCTTAGGTATTATATTTTTAAAATGTTGTAGTGGAATTTATCAGAATTTATATATATATATATATATATATATATATATATATATATATATATATATATATATATATATATATATATATATATATGTAGATGTATATATGCGAACAAGCCTGAAAGGTCCCCAGGACTATATGCAACTGAAAACAACTGATTAAGGCGTCCTGTACATACCAGTTGCGTTGCTGCTGGCAGTATGGGTTCGAGTCACTTCTGGGGTGTGAGTTTTCAGTTATATATATATATAATATATATATATATATATATATATATATATATATATATATATATATATATATATATATATATATATATATATATATAAATTCTATATATAAATAAATTTATATATATATATATATATATATATATATATATATATATATATATATAAATTTACCGGGTCGTTACCACCGGTAGTAACGACCAGTGTCACCACTGTCACCACTGTCACCACTGTCACCACTGTCACCATTGTACCTTTGGTGCGATGATCGAGAGACTTAACAACGGAACAAAGAAGTATAATAAAAAAATATGAAGACAATTTTAAATGAAGAATACATAAATAGGGAGATATTACATGGCGGAGATAAAGAATATGTAACTGAGGGAAATAAAGACCACATAAATAGGGGGAAATAAAGAACATATAAAAAGGGGGAAATAAAGACCACATAAATAGGGGGAAATAAAGAACATATAAAAAGGGGGAAATAAAGACCACATAAATAGGGGGAAATAAAGAACATATAAAAAGGGGGAAATAAAGACCACATAAATAGGGGGAAATAAAGAACATATAAAAAGAGGGAAATAAAGAACATATAAAAGGAGGGAATAAAAATCCATAAATAAGGGAATAAAGAATAATTAAATGAGATGAAATAAGAAATACATAAATTGAGAAATAAAAGGAAATAAAAGAGGACAAAATATAAATAAGAATTGTGAAAAAGAACGAAAAATAAGATAAAGGAAAATTAGGACGATTAGGAAGAAAGGGTCGAAATAAAGCAGAAAACTAGTGAAACAGAATAAGTGAAACAGAGAGTCAATGAAACTGATAATCAATGAAACAAAGAATCAGTGAAACAGAAAATGAATAAAGAAAGAGTGAATGAAACAGTCAATGAAACTGATAAAATCAATGAAAGAAGCGATGACACAAAGAATCAATGAAATAAAGAATTAATGAAACAGAGAATCAAGGAAACAAAGAGACAATGAAACAAGGAATCAACATAAAAATATATCTGTGAAATATGATTAGTGAAACACATTCTGTGAATCAAAGAGTCAGTGAAACTGAGAATGAGTGAAAAAGAGAATGGGGGAAACAGAAAATGAGAGAAACAGAGAATGGGTGAAACAGAGAATGAGTGAAACAGAGAATGGGTGAAACAGAGAATGAGTGAAACAGAGAATGAGAGAAACAGAATGAGTGAAACAGAGAATGAAACAGAGAATAGGTGAAACAGAGAATGAATGAAACAGAGAATAAGTGAAACAGAGAATGAGTGAAACAGAGAATGAAACAGAGAATGAGTGAAACAGAGAATGAGTAAAATAGAGAATGAGTGAAACAGAGAATGAGAGAAACACATAATGAGTGAAAAAGAGAATGAGAGAAACAGAGAATGAGTGAAACAGAATGAGTCAAACAGAGAATGAGTAAAACATAAGATGAGTCAACCTAAGAGGGTGAGAGGGAGACGCTTTACCTCAGTGAGTGAGGAGCGTTTTCCAACGAGTGAGATTGACAGGAATAAAACAATTTGACACTTTCCTTTCACCTCGTGTCCCTATTCACCTACCAATAAACAGGTTCTAGGCAGGTACCTATTTACTGGTTCTGGAGGCTGCATCTCCATACCGGGGGATGATCAGTAGTTGAGTTAACAGTTAGATCTGCACACACACACACACACACAAACACACACACACACACACACACACACACACAGAAAATACCGCATCCATGATACACACCGACTAACATATAGCAAAACCCGGGAATGATTGACTGGGAACCAACCCATACCTGTTAACATGGGATTAAAATCAATTGGTTGGGAGAGAGAGAGAGAGAGAGAGAGAGAGAGAGAGAGAGAGAGAGAGAGAGAGAGAGAGAGAGAGAGTAGAATAGAATAAAAAGTCATAGCGAGTGAATGGAATGGAATTATCAGGGGAAAGCACCAAGTCATTACGACTATATAGCACTTGGAAGGGGTCAGGATAAGGATTTGGCATGGGACGGCGGGAGTAGAGAAATGGTGCCCAACCTCTTGAACAGTCGGGGATTGAACGCCGACCCGCATGAAGCGAGACCGTCACTCTACCGCCCAGCCCAAGTGGTAGGGCATGAAGGTGAAAACAGAGACATAAACAATAGGAAACAGAACACACATGAACGTGGACATAAAACCCACCTTATACATCAACATGCTCTATAATGACTCCCACCATTATTCAGGTATAAACCCATTTCAATGCGTCTAACCAGAGGGTTTCCGTCCTCGGGATAATAGCCAATTAGGAATTCTATTTTTTTTGAGGGGGAAGAAAAACCCCCAGTGGATTATCCGCCCCTTCGCTGGGGGGACTGTCGTTGCTATCTTGTTTTAAGTTGGCCTCTATTAGTCTGTTTTTGCCTGTTGTGTCATTTTTATTTTCTTTCTTCCCTCAGTTCCCTTCTTCTTCTCTTTTGATATCTTTCACTATGACCGTCTGTGATTATAAAGTTATAGGTCTCTCTCTCTCTCCCTCCCTCTCTCTCCCTCTCTCTCTCTCTCTCTCTCCTCTCTCTCTCTCTCTCTCTCCCTCTCCCTCTCTCTCTCTCTCTCTCTCTCTCTCTCTCTCTCTCTCTCCCCCTCTCTCTCTCTCTCTCTCTCTCTCTCTCTCTCTCTCTCTCTCTCTCTCACTCTCTCTCTCTCTCTCTCTCTCTCTCTCTCTCTCTCTCTCTCTCTCTCTCTCTCTCTCTCCCCCTCTCTCTCTCTCTCTCTCTCTCTCTCTCTCTCTCTCTCTCTCTCTCTCTCTCTCCCTCTCCCTCTCTCTCTCTCTCTCTCTCTCTCTCTCTCTCTCTCATTCTCACTCTCTTTCTCTGGAATGTTTTCACAGATTAATATTACGTTCACATAAACCACATGGCGACTTCTCCCACACGATGTTATTGATTGATAAGTCTAAGAACACGTGAAGAACAGAACGTTTTGGATGTCGAGGACTGGTGGATAGGTACAGAGCCACAACGGTGTACAACACGAGGGCTGGTGGATAGGTACAGAGCCACAACGGTGTACAACACGAGGGCTGGTGGATAGGTACAGAGCCACAACGGTGTACAACACGAGGGCTGGTGGATAGATACAGAGCCACAACGGTGTACAACACGAGGGCTGGTGGATAGGTACAGAGCCACAACGGTGTACAACACGAGGGCTGGTGGATAGGTACAGAGCCACAACGGTGTACAACACGAGGGCTGGTGGATAGGTACAGAGCCACAACGGTGTACAACACGAGGGCTGGTGGATAGGTACAGAGCCACAACGGTGTACAACACGAGGGCTGGTGGATAGGTACAGAGCCACAACGGTGTACAACACGAGGGCTGGTGGATAGGTACAGAGCCACAACGGTGTACTACACGAGGGCTGGTGGATAGGTACAGAGCCACAACGGTGTACAACACGCATCCCGTCTATTAAGAAGACAGTACGCTCCCAACGTCACCCGGCCTCACTGGCCATCCCGTCCTCTCGAATAGTTCATTTCCTTTTGACGTATATAATCCCTTTAATGCCTCCCCCAAAACCCACAGCGGCTCGTAAAACTGACGTGATGTCCCGTTTTCTATTTGCGGGTCCTCCGGTTGAGTCAGGTTCGGACAGTTTAGTACATCAGTTTAGCGACGTTGTGCACGCCGGAGAGGACGGGCAGCACTCGCACCACCGGCATGAAAGTTTTTGTGTACCCCAGTTGAAGGCTAACTTTCCACACCTGCTCTACAGAGACCTGCAGGCCTTTGTTCTCTCAACTGCAATTGAAATTCCACTTGAATTTTAAATCATTTGATATTGTGTGTGATTCGCTTTTTTTTGTCAACTAATATTTTTTGGTTCTCTATCAAAGTTCCACAAAATTTGTGTGGTTTGTTTATTGTGTGATGTAGTGATGGTAGAGCACCTGAGTGTGTGTGTCTGGTGTGAGGGGGGGGGGGGGGCTATTGTAATGTTTTCTCCACTTTCTGGCCAACCACTTGGGCTGGACGGTAGAGCGACGGTCTCGTTTCATGCAGGTCGGCGTTCAATCTCCGACCGTCCAAGTGGTTGGGCACCATTCCTTCCATCTCCGTCCCATCCCAAAGCCTTATCCTGACCCCCTTCTTCTGACGTGTCTGGGACCTGTCACATCCTGTACACAAGTCTGGGACCTGTCACATCCTGTACACAAGTATGGGACCCGTCACATCCTGTACACAAGTCAGGGACCCGTCACATCCTGTACACAAGTCTGGGACCCGTCACATCCTGTACACAAGTCAGGGACCCGTCACATCCTGTACACAAGTCTGGGACCCGTCACACCCTGTACACATGTCTGGGACCCGTCACACCCTGTACACAAGTCTGGGACCCGTCACACCCTGTACACAAGTCTGGGGCCCGTCACACCCTGTACACAAGTCTGGGGCCCGTCACACCCTGTACACAAGTCTGGGGCCCGTCACACCCTGTACACAAGTCTGGGGCCCGTCACACCCTGTACACAAGTCTGGGGCCCGTCACACCCTGTACACAAGTCTGGGGCCCGTCACACCCTGTACACAAGTCTGGGGCCCGTCACACTCTGTACACAAGTCTGGGACCCGTGACACCCTGTACACAAGTTTGGGACCCGTCACATCCGGTACACAAGTCTGGGGCCCGTCACACTCTGTACACAAGTCTGGGACTCGTCACACTCTGTACACAAGTCTGGGACCCGTCACACCCTGTACGCAAGTCTGGGACCCGTCACACCCTGTACACAAGTCTGGGACCCGTCACACCCTGTACACAAGTCTGGGACCCGTCACACCCTGTACACAAGTCTGGGACCCGTCACACCCTGTACACAAGTCTGGGACCCGTCACATCCTGTACACAAGTCTGGGACCCGTCACACCCTGTACACAAGTCTGGGACCCGTCACACCCTGTACACAAGTCTGGGACCCGTCACACCCTGTACACAAGTCTGGGACCCGTCACATCCTGTACACAAGTCTGGGACCCGTCACACCCTGTACACAAGTCTGGGACCCGTCACACCCTGTACACAAGTCTGGGACCCGTCACACCCTGTACACAAGTCTGGGACCCGTCACACCCTGTACACAAGTCTGGGACCCGTCACATCCTGTACACAAGTCTGGGACCCGTCACACCCTGTACACAAGTCTGGGACCCGTCACATCCTGTACACAAGTCTGGGACCCGTCACACTCTGTACACAAGTCTGGGACCCGTCACATCCTGTACACAAGTCTGGGACCCGTCACACCCTGTACACAAGTCTGGGACCCGTCACACCCTGTACACAAGTCTGGGACCCGTCACATCCTGTACACAAGTCTGGGACCCGTCACACCCTGTACACAAGTCTGGGACCCGTCACACCCTGTACACAAGTCTGGGACCCGTCACATCCTGTACACAAGTCTGGGACCCGTCACACCCTGTACACAAGTCTGGGACCCGTCACATCCTGTACACAAGTCTGGGACCCGTCACACCCTGTACACAAGTCTGGGACCCGTCACACCCTGTACACAAGTCTGGGACCCGTCACATCCTGTACACAAGTCTGGGACCCGTCACATCCTGTACACAAGTCTGGGACCCGTCACACTCTGTACACAAGTCTGGGACCCGTCACATCCTGTACACAAGTCTGGGACCCGTCACACCCTGTACACAAGTCTGGGACCCGTCACACCCTGTACACAAGTCTGGGACCCGTCACATCCTGTACACAAGTCTGGGACCCGTCACACCCTGTACACAAGTCTGGGACCCGTCACATCCTGTACACAAGTCTGGGACCCGTCACATCCTGTACACAAGTCTGGGACCCGTCACACTCTGTACACAAGTCTGGGACCCGTCACATCCTGTACACAAGTCTGGGACCCGTCACACTCTGTACACAAGTCTGGGACCCGTCACACTCTGTACACAAGTCTGGGACCCGTCACACTCTGTACACAAGTCTGGGACCCGTCACACTCTGTACACAAGTCGATTTTAAAAGTTACCTAACCTAACCCAAACCAGCTTAGCCTAACACAGCCTAATCCCTGTGGCTGTATAACACTGGTACAGAGAGCCAAGGGCTATAGAAACCTGACTTGAGGTGGTGTATGAGATACCAAGCATGAGGTACCAAGATTGAGGTGCCAAACATGAGGTACCAAGCTTGAGGTACCAAGCTTGAGGTACCAAGCTTGAGGTGCCAAGCGTGAGGTACCAAGCTTGAGATGCCAAACATGAGGTACCAAGCTTGAGATACCAAGCGTGAGGTACCAAGCTTGAGGTACCAAGCTTGAGATACCAAGCTTGAGGTGCCAAGATTGAGGTGCCAAACATGAGGTACCAAGCTTGAGGTACCAAGCTTGAGGTGCCAAGCGTGAGGTACCAAACATGAGATGCCAAACATGAGGTACCAAGCTTGAGATACCAAGCGTGAGGTACCAAGCTTGAGGTACCAAGCTTGAGATACCAAGCCAAGCTTGAGGTGCCAAGATTGAGGTGCCAAACATGAGGTACCAAGCTTGAGGTACCAAGCTTGAGGTGCCAAGCGTGAGGTACCAAGCTTGAGATGCCAAACATGAGGTACCAAGCTTGAGATACCAAGCGTGAGGTACCAAGCTTGAGGTACCAAGCTTGAGATACCAAGCTTGAGGTGCCAAGATTGAGGTGCCAAACATGAGGTACCAAGCTTGAGGTACCAAGCTTGAGGTGCCAAGCGTGAGGTACCAAACATGAGATGCCAAACATGAGGTACCAAGCTTGAGATACCAAGCGTGAGGTACCAAGCTTGAGGTACCAAGCTTGAGGTACCAAGCTTGAGGTACCAAGCTTGAGGTACCAAGCTTGAGGTACCAAGCTTGAGGTGCCAAGATTGAGGTGCCAAACATGAGGTACCAAGCTTGAGGTACCAAGCTTGAGGTGCCAAACATGAGGTACCAATCTTGAGGTGCCAAACATGAGGTGCCAAACATGAGGTACCAAGCTTGAGGTACGAAGCATGAGGTACCAAGTATGAGGTACCAATCTTGAGGTACCAAGCTTGAGGTGCCAAACATGAGGTACCAAGCTTGAGGTACTCTCTGGTCAGATGGGGTCACTCTCGGGTCACATGGGGTCACTCTCTGGTCAGATGGGGTCACTCTCGGGTCACATGGGGTCACTCTCTGGTCAGATGGGGTCACTCTCGGGTCAGATGGGGTCACTCTCGGGTCACATGGGGTCACTCTCTGGTCAGATGGGGTCACTCTCGGGTCACATGGGGTCACTCTCTGGTCAGATGGGGTCACTCTCGGGTCAGATGGGGTCACTCTCGGGTCACATGGGGTCACTCTCTGGTCAGATGGGGTCACTCTCGGGTCAGATGGGGTCACTCTCTGGTCAGATGGGGTCACTCACGGGTCAGATGGGGTCACTCTCGGGTGAGATGGGGTCACTCTCAGGTCAGGTAGGAACTGTTAAACCTTTATATACACCGTCTTTAGCCTTACACAATTCAGCTAGCCAAATTATCGGCCTTCACCCGCCAGGTACCTCAGCTACCCGGCCGTGGAGGCGGGGTTCAACACGGTGGCACAGGCAGCGCCGAATGCTTCCACATTCAGCGGAAGATTGTCTGGATTCAGGTGGATATTGTGGAGCCGTGTTTCATCCCGTGTGACAACGGCCGTCTGCCTGTACAGCACACGACGGCACGCTGGCCAAGTGACCACTCCCGTGTTGTTTAATACCAGCGCCGCCCAGCGCTCACACCATGAGGAGACGGCCTCGGTGATGAATAGCGCATTGGGAGGGTATTGACCAACACCTCTTGGTCGATGATGAAGGCGTCGTGCTTGATGATCAAGGCGTCCTGGTCGATGACGAAGGCGTCGTGTTTGATGATCAAGGCGTCCTGGTCGATGACGAAGGCGTCGTGCTTGATGATCAAGGCGTCCTGGTCGATGACGAAGGCGTCGTGTTTGATGATCAAGGCGTCCTGGTCGATGACGAAGGCGTCGTGCTTGATGATCGAGGCGTCCTGGTCGATGACGAAGGCGTCGTGCTTGATGATCGAGGCGTCCTGGTCGATGACGAAGGCGTCGTGCTTGATGATCAAGGCGTCCTGGTCGATGACGAAGGCGTCGTCCCTGATGATCAAGGCGTCCTGGTCGATGAGTGGCTTGGGTACTTTATATAACCCTATCTAAGGTCCATGACCGGAGTTATAAGTGGCAAGCACTTACGGAGCTTGGAGATAATATAATATAAAAGGGATAGCTAGAGATGATAACAATTACATCCTCTAGAGACTAGTCCCTGCACCTGGACTGGTCTATTCAGCGGAGTCCTTGCTTCTTGCAGGTCGGCGTTCGATCCCGCTGGTCCAAGGGGTTGGACACCATTTATTTCCTCCGTCCTGTCTCAGATCGTTGTCCTCTCATCCCTTCAAGTGCTATATATTCGTGCTGGCTTAGTATGTACTTATCATAATTGCTTTACCTTAGCAAGACTAAACTATACCTTCTTGTCTCTCGTCTGTCTCATGTTGAATACCCGAGTTGCTCCAGGCATAGCGGTGATGCCAGATGCTTTGACAGTCTGGGCATCTATCTAGACACATTCTACGAGAGACTAACCGGTTTAGACACATTCTACGAGAGACTAACCGGTTTAGACACATTCTACTTGAGACTAACCGGTTTAGACACATTCTACGAGAGACTAACCGGTTTAGACACATTCTACGAGAGTCCAACTGCTTTAGACACATTCTACCACAGTCTGCATCTCTCTGAAAATGTCAAGAGATTCAAAAACCATCTGGAACCTCTCGTAACCGTTCTAGCCACATTCTAAAAACCGTTCTAGCCACATTCTAAGATAGTCTACACATCTTTGAACGCTACAAGACCCATTTGTGCCAGCATCCATCATTTCTTAAACGCCACGAGACGCTTATATGAGTCTCCATCATCTCTAAACTCTACACAATGCGTTTTCTAGCCATCTGTATTTCATTTAATAATTACTTACTCTAGCGGTCTGCATCATCAAATAATGTTAACTCACTCATGATCTAAGTTTAAAACTGCTTAGAGGAATATGTTAAACATTTTTTTATGTCGTTTTACAAAATGTAGATACATTGTTTACATAGATTACAAAATACAGATACATTGTTTACATAGATTACAAAATAGATACATTGTTTACATGTATTACAAAATACAGATACAGTGTTTACATGAATTACAAAATACAGATACATTGTTTACATGGATTACAAAATACAGATACAGTGTTTACATGTATTACAAAATACAGATACATTGTTTACATAGATTACAAAATAGATACATTGTTTACATGTATTACAAAATACAGATACAGTGTTTACATGAATTACAAAATACAGATACATTGTTTACATGGATTACAAAATACAGATACAGTGTTTACATAGATTATAACATACAGATACATTGTTTACATAGATTACAAAATACATTGTTTACATAGATTACAAAATACAGATACATTGCTTACCTAGATTATAAAATACAGATACATTGTTTACATAGATTACAAAATACAGATACATTGTTTACATAGATTACAAAATACAGATACACTGTTTACAAAGCAGAAATAGCAACATCGTGTTCAACCGCCAGTCTCTAATAAACATGTTGTTTACACAAAACAGACAGAAAATGAACAGCCTAATGACCTTAATTGGCGTTTGGTGACTAACGAGGGCAACGAGAACATTAAACTAATTCGCTAGATGGGAAAATAATTAGGCAGCAACATTACATGGCCGTGGAGCCGCCAAAATGAACGTAGTTTTTTCCAAGTAATTGCGTTCGTATCATAGATTAACGTTAATTATCAGAGAGCTAAAATTGTTCATCATAAAATGATGATGATGCCGTAAGTTAATGACTAGTGCGCCAAGGTCACCATAGTAAAATAACGAATAATAATTATAATTTTAATAAATCTATGATAAAATAGATCGAAGATGTTACGATAGCGAGATGTATCTATGATAAACTCTTGTATTAATACGGTGGGATCGAACACCCGTTCCCTGGACTAGTTTCAGAAAATACAACAGTAACTTAACTACCCACGACGATCCTCAACTCGTCTAGAACAACTACAAGTTATAAAAAATCATCACCATTAATTAATGCACAACGACAAAACTGAATATATCCACGACTGGTAACAATTGCTCATTATAAAAATATTGTGTATACAACAACGCGAAACGACTAATAACACGAATAAAAGAACTACAAATTCGGCGACGACAACGTAGTTTCTGAATATAATAACGACTAGTCACAGAACGACAAGGACGGGAAAACTACTTCATCGACCAAGACACGACGAGGCTACGAGGTTTCTTCTGGTGATTTCATAAACGACATACAACGCAGGGCCCTTGAGGTGCTTCCGGGGCTTAGTGTCCCCGCGGCCCGGTCGTCGACCAGGCCTTTTGGTTGCCGGACTGATCAACCAGGCTGTTGGACGCGGCTGCTCGCAGCCTGACGTACGAGTCACAGACCCCTGTTAATTACGACCACACACACACACACACACACACACACACACACACACACACACACACACACACACACACACACACACACACACACACACACACACATACAGTGTGGATGGGGATAGGCATAGGCAGGAGGTATGTAGTTAGGGAGGGGGGTGTCAAGGAGCAGGTGGTGTAGACGGGTGGCAAGGAGCAGGAGGTGATGCAGGGGGGTGGGGGGCAGAGAGCTAGGGCCTCCAGCAGGGAGGGAGGCAACAAGCAGGGAAGAGCAGGCGCTGTGGAGCAAAATTGGCTGATAATGACCAACGTTTTCGTGTATGTATGTGTGCGAATGTGTATTTTACGTATGTGTATGCGTGTGTAATTTTCGTTTGTGTGAGCCGTGTGTATGAATGTGTGTTTTTATGCTTATGTGTAAGTGTGAGCACCAGTGGGTATTTTGAGCATGTGTGCACGCGTAGGCGATTATGTATTTTGCATGTGTATTTCGGGTATGTGTGCGAGTATGTATTTTGGGTATGTGTGCGAGTGTGTATTTCGGGTATACATTGCAGAATTCAGCTTGTGTGTGAAGGTATTAATTGCAGTATCGACGTTATTGACTGTATGTATCATCAGTTATGTATGAGTGACGTAACCACTCTCCGTGGTGGTTACGTCACGAGCGACGCCGCGTCACAGCGTCACGAGCGACGTATTTGCGATTGGCATGGTCTCTATCGCGATATTTCTGTTATAGACCACTCTCCTATCACCTTTCGGATCTGGGAATCATTCTTTCCTCCCCTATCCAAGCTATCCTAGCCTATGCTCCTATCCCTTCCTCATACTATCTAGTCATACTGGCTTGGCTGTTTCTCCTCATACTTACCTTCCACTGTTGCACAATTCATGGGAACATACGACAAATGCACGTATCGTCAGGCCGTTGAACGCTGGTCCTTCAACGAGCCCCAATGCACGTATCTTTGACCAAATTGTCCGAAGATACTTGCATGCCATTTGTCCTGGACAATAGGTATCGCTGTTTCCTGTTGTTTGTTGGTTAGGAATTGTCCAGCGGGAGCTTATGCTGTGGTCAATTGAATGTAAACAATGGGCTTTCGTAATGGCTAAGACGGCAGTTAGCGGCAGCGAAGCGCGCGTCGTAATGATTTAGACGGCAGTAGAGGGGGCGAGGAAGCGGGCGTCGGGGTAGTGGAGACGACAGTTAGGGACAAGGAAGCGACAGGGCGTCATGCCGGCCGGGGCGACGACAACGACGACGTCGGGGTGGAGACCAACACATGACGGGAGCAACAGTGTGCTTCGAGCTGTCGGCGGGTGAGGACGTACAGCTCCTCGCTTCCCGCCTCTACCACCACACCTCTGGCCCTCGCCTCTCACATCCTGCCTGTGTCTCCAGTGAAGACAGTGCCGCTGACGCAGTTCACCAAGCAGCCTAGTGATCAAACCCTCGTGTCTAATTCCCAGCTTAAAATGCTCTAGTTGAGTGCTTGTGCCTGAGGGAAATACCTAGCCGTATACACACAAAGAACGTCTCCGGCAGAAGCTAACGGTGAGCACTATAGATAAGTGTGGGAGGCTAGCCAGGTGTTCCAGTGCCGTGTAAATACAAGCCGTGAACGAACCCGTTCGTTGAACGTCGTGGCCGCGCGGGTAATCCGTTCAGTGATATAATTTCCTCCAAACGTTCCTCCAAAATTGTGTCATATATACAGCTGCCAAAGCTAGAGTTATACATCGCTGTATCTGTATACCTCTTGAAGGGCGTATTACCTCCCGTTAGTGTTGCTACGAGCGGGAAGATGATACGATGCGTGACTTAGGGCAGAGTCTGCCTCCGCCACCTGTCTGCTGCTGCTGGTGCCGCCACTCTGCCCGAGCAGCGCTGATGACCTGCTAACTACCGCCTACCTCCCGCCGCCGCCCCCGCCACACAACACAGGTAAGGACGCCCAGTTATCATGCCACACTCGTGTACTTACCGCTCTCTTCCACTCAATGGTATTTGGTAGCTGGAAAATATGAGGTAATGTTAAATGCCATTGGCATGTACACCATTTACATACGCACGCACGCGCACGCACGCACACGCACGAACCCACTCACATACACGCACGAACGCACTCACGTACACGCACGAACGCACTCACGTACACACAACGTGAAACGCACGCATGCACATACGACCGGCTGAATGGACAGCGCTCTGTGTGAACCTAAGTGTGGGTCGTAGGCCTAAGGGCCGGGGTTCGATCCCCGGCAGAAGCAGAAACAAAATGGGCAGAGTTTCTTTCACCCTGGTGCACCTGTTCACCTAGCAGTAAATAGGTACCTGGGAGACAGCTGCTACGGGCTGCTTCCTGGGGATGTGTGTGTACGTGTGTTAGAGAAATATATGTAGTAGGCATAATAGAGGAAAAATAAATTGTTTAAAAAGGCGGGGCCCAAGAGCTAATAGCTCGATTCTGCAGATACATAGTCTACATGAGTGTGTGTATATTTACTATTTGTAACAACTACAAAGAAACTGAAGATTAATTTGATATAAATTGTAATGAATTTACAGTTTATATAACGAAGTGAGGAGTGAATAGATGGGAATTAGGCGTTATGAAAGCATACTATAAGACTTATGAAAATCACGTAGCACCCAATGTCAAGGATCAACCCTAACTGCTACACTGTCACATTAGGACGAAATTCGTAAGTGTTTAAGACATCAACAGGCCCGTAAGACAACCCATGTTCATGATGAATCCTACTGATCTGTCTCTATGAGAACTGCAGACTCTACTAGAAGAGCAATAATTCCAGTAGAAGTCTCCCTAGAAGTAGGTAAGAATGTGATGCGATAAGAATGGTAGTAGATAATACCGGGAATTATGGAGAGCTCCTCACTAGATAGGAATACTACTTTTCTTTCTAACATTTGTAATGTGGTGTTTATAATGAAGGAGGCAGACAAGAGCCATAACTGCAGACCATTATAATAGCTGAGTTTTGACTATAAACATGAACATCAATTCAGGGGAAAGGAAATCCTGTTAGTTTATTACAGTTTCGCGGCAAGATAACAACAATCAAACTGAAAAGGTCACCGTTCTCGTATACCAACCCGTCCTCGACTCATGTCCATTACATTCAGCGGTCGACCCGACAGATGCATTCATAAATTTTTATATGTTGTTCATTGAAAACGGAAATGTTTTGAAATATATATTAATATTATAATATATTTGCATATCGTGCATATATACGCACAGGTTAGGTTAGGTTAGGTGTTTAGGTTCTGTTGACGATTATTTGTATTTGTAGTACGTGAGTGAAGCACTTACAGCGTTGTGGTTCGAACAAAATTCGTCAGTGAAGCACTTGTTCTGGAAGTGTTCGAACGAAATCAGTTGTGAGTCGTGTGTAAACCGTTTTTCATTCATAAACACGACCAAAGAGCCAGAGCTCAACGCCCGCAAGCATAACTAGGTGAGTACAAAAGTTCAACGGGGTTTGGCGGGTGCATGGAATCACTTTTGGGTCTTTGGAGGACGGGCTGTGTTTATTTCTTGACACAAAGTTTCCGGCTCTGATTATTATATAAGTTGTGCCGAATCATAGCAATTATCTGGTATATCTGGATGAATGTTGGAACAGATGAGAGAGCACCTCACAGGATGTTGACAAAGAGTCAGTGTGAAAAGGGACATATCAGAGCGGAGAAAGATATATAGTGGAGTACGACAAGGGTTGGTACTAGAACCCTTCCTGTTCCCAATATCTGTAAACGACCTAACACGTGAAATAAGTTGCTTTATATAAATTGTTCTTGATGGAAAATTAATATGAAAATTCAGAACACACGAGAGCTTCGATACATTCTAAATGAACTAGACCTACTGCTGTGATAGTCTTGAATATGAGTACTGGATTTAAATGGAGACATAAGCCAAGTTATGAGTCAAGAAACAGGAAATTATAGAAACCCAATTACAGAAAGTTTCTAATTTCCGGTCTTGAACTAGGTAATTAGAAAGCCCAATTACAGTAACTACCCAATGTAGTTCTACGCTTTTTAAAACGTATACAAAGATCAAGCCATTCGAACGCTATATACAACCTATGTGAGACCAACTGTATAGTATGCAGGATTCTCTTGGAAGTTCGAACTAAATCATTTCAAATCTAGGGTAAGTTCAAAGACACGTTTCTGAACTATGGGAACTGTGAACAAGTCTGAGGGACATGGGCCTTAACCTACTCTGAGACAGACAGATGGAAACTAAACACAGAGATGCCAGCAAGAGCTGTTTATGCCTAAGAATCAAAGCTAAATGGAAAGATTAGATAAAGTTATCAAAGCTAGTTGAACACACACAGTTTAAATGATTATTTGATGAAAAAAACGAAAGCTATTATTTTATAAGTGTGTCTAGGTGAATAGACGTCCATTCACAGACATAGGCTCGTGTACACACACACACACACACACACACACATGTACACGCATATATACACACACATTCTTACATATGATAAAACGTACATGACATTTAACATGCAAAATGAAAACACATGCAAACATAAATATTTGCAATTGCAGCCAATCAGTTTTCTCGTATTAACAACTCGTAATTAAATGAACTCTGATGAGGAGTTCCCAAAAATTTTTACAACTATAATTTTGTTTTGCTTGTCTTATAAGTCTGAAGAAAGATTACAGTATCGTATAATACTTAGTCTGTCTGTTATTATCTTGCACACGATCAGGTTGTGTAGCAAGGTTCTTAACTGTGTCTTACAACCCCTACTGTCTTAGTGACGGTAGCTCCCCCTCACAACCCCTGCTGTCTAAGTGACGGTAGTTCCTCTCACAACCACTACTGTCTTAGTGACGGTAGTTCCCCCTCACAACCCCTACTGTCTTAGTGACGGTAGTTCCCCCTCACAACCCCTACTGTCTTAGTGACGGTAGTTCCCCCTCACAACCCCTGCTGTCTTAGTGACGGTAGTTCCCCCTCACAACCCCTACTGTCTTAGTGACGGTAGTTCCTCTCACAACCCCTACTGTCTTAGTGACGGTAGCTCCCCCTCACAACCCCTGCTGTCTAAGTGACGGTAGTTCCTCTCACAACCACTAATGTCTTAGTGACGGTAGTTCCCTCTCACAACCCCTACTGTCTTAGTGACGGTAGTTCCCCCTCACAACCCCTACTGTCTTAGTGACGGTAGCTCCCCCTCACAACCCCTACTGTCTAAGTGACGGTAGTTCCCCCTCACAACCCCTACTGTCTTAGTGACGGTAGTTCCTCTCACAACCCCTACTGTCTTAGTGACGGTAGCTCCCCCTCACAACCCCTACTGTCTAAGTGACGGTAGTTCCCCCTCACAACCCCTACTGTCTTAGTGACGGTAGTTCCTCTCACAACCCCTACTGTCTAAGTGACGGTAGTTCCCCCTCACAACCCCTACTGTCTTAGTGACGGTAGTTCCCCCTCACAACCCCTACTGTCTTAGTGACGGTAGTTCCCCCTCACAACCCCTACTGTCTAAGTGACGGTAGTTCTCCCTCACAACCCCTACTGTCTTAGTGACGGTAGTTCCCCCTCACAACCCCTACTGTCTTAGTGACGGTAGTTCCCCCTCACAACCCCTACTGTCTTAGTGACGGTAGTTCTCCCTCACAACCCCTACTGTCTTAGTGACGGTAGTTCCCCCTCACAACCCCTACTGTCTTAGTGACGGTAGTTCCCCCTCACAACCCCTACTGTCTTAGTGACGGTAGTTCCCCCTCACAACCCCTACTGTCTTAGTGACGGTAGTTCCTCTCACAACCCCTACTGTCTAAGTGACGGTAGTTCCCCCTCACAACCCCTACTGTCTTAGTGACGGTAGTTCCCCCTCACAACCCCTACTGTCTAAGTGACGGTAGTTCCCCCTCACAACCCCTACTGTCTTAGTGACGGTAGTTCCCCCTCACAACCCCTACTGTCTAAGTGACGGTAGTTCCCCCTCACAACCCCTACTGTCTAAGTGACGGTAGTTCCCCCTCACAACCCCTACTGTCTTAGTGACGGTAGTTCCCCCTCACAACCCCTACTGTCTTAGTGACGGTAGTTCCTCTCACAACCCCTACTGTCTTAGTGACTACAATGTAGTAACGATTTCTCTTGATGCAAATTTAATTGAAATTTGCAAATTAATTGAAAATTAAATCTTGAAACTATGATGCCTGCATACTCACGGAAATCACAATGGCGTGATACATCAAACGAACATATTCACAAAGGCCGTGATGAGGGTTCGAACCTTCGTCCGGGATGATCCCAGACGCGCCTTAGTCGTTTGAGATCATGCCTGCATGTTTGTATATCTTCCCGATGTAGGAGGCCAGACGCCTGAGGATAGTCTCACTCATCTCTCACATGTGAAACTTGGGGTACGCGAATGCCACAGGCCAGCAGGAGTCGGCCCAACTGCCATGCATTAAGAGATATCGGCATCTTAAGTGCCCTTCTAATCTGCGATTTTCATGAAGTCGGATAAAAATCTGGCATGAGTTTACCCGTAGATTTTAAGTGTCATTCCCGCCATACTTTGATAGTTTATTAGAAAATGATGAAAGTGAATTAATTCCGGTAGGGTTGAGGAAGGGGGGGGAGGTAGAAGGAAAGGGGAGAAGGAAAGACGGAAGGAGAGATGGGAGGAAAGAGGGATAAATGCAGAGTGGGAGGGGGAAGAAGGGCAGGGAAAGGTGAGAGAGGGATGATACTGGGAGAAGGGTTAGAGACGAGAGGAAAGGTGACAAAATGGGGGAGCGGGTAGGAAAAGGGGAGAGAGAGGGGAAGAAAGGTTGAGAAGGGGAGAGGGAAGGAAAAGGGGAAGAACGATTTCTTGGGGAGAAGGGAGAAAGGATAATAAGGGGAATATGAGGGGCAGAGGGGAGGGGAGGGGTAGAGGGGGGATGCACACCCGTGCACACTGGGTTCCACATCTACACTTAAACGATGCTTCACACTGCCTATGGTTCTTCTATGCATGTTGGTTGCCCAGTAATTCCATCTGGACAACCAACAGGGTTGACAGAATTATGAGACATTAGAAAACGGGTACTGGGCAGTGGGATAGGTTCCTGTTGATGATATCGATGCCATATGTGCTGTAGCTCGGAGTGTAGACCATTCAGACCAAGCAGCCTGTGTTCATTCCTTCTGCTTTACCACAAACACCTTGGCATGCAGTGTGGATTGAGGTAACTAGGTGGAATTCAACTGCAGTACAAAGGTGAAGTGGTTCAATGCAATTGGCTGTTTCAAACATGAAAATCACCAAAATTAAATTCCCCAGCATGGGGACCACTAGGAACTGTGAGGCGAGCATGATCACCAGGTGTTTGTGTGACCGCGAGCAATGTTGCATCCACTTGCACTATGATGGCGCCGCCACAACTACAGTGATTGTTGGCTTTTGATGGGGCTGGCGTGGGGACTATTATTGTGAAGGAGTCGCCGTCACCTCTCCCCTGGAAAGCATTCTGTTAAGTTTGGGTCGTGAATCCCTGATAAACCTTGAAGGTATTCTGGTAGGACTTCCTTGAACATATTATCACTATAGAGTGGAAGAAAGTTGATAAAGTCATCTGTGAGGCTGTGCGATTACCAAGGCCACCGAGTCTGGTGTGAAGAATGGCTGGCTTCACATTGTAAGTCGCTGAAAGAAAGGTTGAGTATTTTTAACAACACGACCTCGACAGGTTGACGTACCCACCTACCTCGGGACTGTTCTGTTGTGGGATGCCGAGCACCTCGAGCAACAGGTCAGCCTGGGAGGGCTGGGAACCCAGAGAGGAGGAAGGAAACATCATGAGCGTCGACGTCCGTAATTCTGTGGTCCGTCCTCTTTAGGCCAGCAATTTCCTTCTCAAGGGTCTGGTTGTCCTGGTCCACTCCCAGAGGAGCTCTGAGTAGGGTGCTGGCCGCAGGATGTATCATGTCTACACCGGGCAAAATCTTTTAACTTGTTTACTGATACCTAAGTTGGAGAAGATTATGTCGCATTAGGATGAGTTAAAACAGAGCACAAGATATCCAGGATTTTCCCGATGATCTCCAGGAGGAAAACCAAGGACACTGCAACAGCACAATAATCTATTGTAAGCAAATATTGATTTCACTACACTTTCTCCTTGAATAACTAAGCATAAAAAATGTGAAGTGAGGTGGGTGTTGGGGGACACGGGGTCACCTTACTGAACACTAATGATGAGTTCATTTCGGGTTCGTCGAATAACAACTTTAAATCACCGCTGTAGCATGACTGAATGGGAAGCTAAAGCAGGGAGGGAGGTGAAGAAGGATGGCGCGTAGCAGTACCCGCCTTCTCAATAGGTTGAAAGAGTTCTAAAGTTGTTGCGGTTTGTAATTCAAGCAATGTATACACGTGATACATCAGTTGCAACCTTGCAGAATCCTGTAACCGATTTTTTTTGTCCCAGTATTTTCGCTGCTTTTTTGGAACTGCGACTTAGCAGTAGGTCTCATTCCCTCGTGTTTCTTATTGAAGGCAAAGAGAAACACACCGACAAAATGAGCCTTAATGGCCCCAGGAGCATCATTTGTCAGGCACATCTTGGCGAGTCATGTGAGTGCGGCCTGGTGAAGGTATCTGCCACCTCCGAAATATGATCTCGAGGGTAAAGAGGAAACCTATTTATAAACGAAGCAGCACAAGAGAACATAAGTCACGAAAGTGTGTTCAGGGAATTACAGAGCTACAGACCAGTACACGTGGAATATAACGCGAGTTAAGATTAAGAATGAAGATAAAAGAACAAATTAAAATGTCTAAGAGAGTGGGCGGAGAGAGGAGAGTGAGCGATTGGGAGGTAGAGGAGAGGGGGGAGAGAAGTGGAGAGGAAACTACCACACTCCACACCGGATTTAACACCAACACACAAACAAAGGGACATGGTGTGGGGACTAATGACTAATCAGTAATAATCAGGAGAAAGCTCTAAGCAATTACGACCATATAGCACTTAAAAAGGAAGTCAACCAAGTCTTCCTTTCAACCAAAAAGAAAGTCACTAAACACCCAGAACTGAGAACAGCGACCCTTCACCTCTCGAACCTCTTTCGGATCCACCCTTCAAAATACCCCCCCCCATCCACCCCCCATCTACATTGGCCCTCTCACCCCACCTATATCTTTTCTTCCCCCATTCTTCCTCACTCCATACGAATCCCACAATCCTCCCTCAACCCCCACACTAACCCTCAATGTTCATTCTACCTCCATTTCCCTACTCTTTTCAACGTCCAACTTCACTGTCCAAAATTATTTTACTCATTCCGCAGAGCCCTGCCACTACCTTTTTCATCCCTAGGCTAGGAGTTACCCAGTCCGAGGTAAGAGCAGCAATGAAGAACTTGAAAATCTGGTGCACCAATGATGATAGAGGGTCAAATAAACCAAATGAACTCAAACAGACTACGGGAGACATAAACCTCGATGCAATAGCAATTGTGAAGAATAAACTAATAGGAACAATCACCAGTGCAATATTGTAGGAGATAACCAACTGCCTGCATCATGGAACTAATTTTGGTGGAAGGGAAGAGAGTAGTCATGGTTCAGCTCTAAAATCTCTCAGAGAAGTACAAAAGACCGAGGCAAGATTACGAGGATATAAACAGAACGTGTATAAATATCCTCCGAAAGGGGGTGGTAGACAGAGCCTATAGTATAAATGCTGCAATAATAAATGGCAACTTTAATCACGGCCAAACTGACAAGGAAACAATGAACCCATAAGGTTGAGGAGAGAGATGGGGAGATAAACTTGTGGAGGTGAAAAAAAATGAACTTGGTATAGCAGACAACAGATGAAACAAGAACAAAATGAGGTCATTCAGCCCGTTCCTTGTGGTCTAAAAAAGAACCGTATGGTAATTTATTACACCATAAACCTAAGCAATCCCCTTAACCTATCTCGGCTGATGCTCAAAATTATCAGAGTTATGGTGCTTTAATTTATGCTAAACCCACGTAATGTTGAGTTGGTCGATTCAGTTACAACATCGATGAAATAGATGAAAGGAGAGGAGCCAGCTAGACTAGACCTGGCCTTCACACACACACACAGACATTCAGAGCGTTGGTCACGAAATTCCAATAGGGAAGTGACCGTTCTATTCTAGTCTCAGAATACCTGAGAGTCTCAGAATTCCCGGAGATAATAACATGGGGAAAGAGAACTTGGAGGAAAATCAATGTCAGACTAAATAATGAGAACAGTCACAGGAGGAGGCGGAGGACTCAGAGCAGCAGGCAGGAACCAGGGAACCAATTACTCCATGATAGACAGCCAGTGTCTGGAAATAAAGGAAAGCGAATGGAATACCCCAGAGAACACAGGTCAGAAGGAAACCACAAAGAATATATAATGAACACACACACATAGCCTCGCGGCTGAGTGGACAGCGCTCGGCGCTCGTAATCCTAAGGGCCTGGGTTCGATTCCCGGCCGAAGCGGAAACAAATGGGCAGTTTCTTTCACCCTGGTGTCCTGTTCACTAGCAGTAAATAGGTACCTGAAAGTTAGACAGCTGATACGGACTGCTTCCTGGGGATGTGCGTGAGTGTGCGTGTTAGAGAGAAATATATGTAGCAAATATAGATTGGTTAGAAAGGCGGAGTCCAAGAGCTAATAGCTCGATTCTGCAGAATCACACACACACACACACACACACACACACACACACACACACACACACACACACACACACACACACACACACACACACAATTGACTCTATACACAATGGGCGTTGCCTCTAACGCTGTAATCTCCAAATTAATTTAATGATTTGCTCACGTCAGACGACGTCAGGTAAACCTATTCTGGAACTTCCTGTAACGCGGTCAAGGAATGTCGCGTGGACTGTAGCCGTTGTTTTGGTCCTGCATGGATTGTTCCCTCGTTCTTTCGTTACGTGGTAAGTAATTACGTGTGTGACATTGAAGTGTCCTATTTGTGCGTGCGTTGAGCCGTGTCAAACGTCCGTGGCGTGGCAGCGCTAAATGTGGTTCCCGTTAGCTTTGCGTTGAAGATGTTAGGGACTTGTTACCTTTGTGGAACGCATGCTAAAACAGTCGTGTTGAAAGGCTCGCTGGGATTCTATAGAGCGTTTTCTGCATCTATCCGGTGGCCGGTTCAAGAGAGAGAGAGAATGTGCGAGTCTTAGAATACCTGTTGGACTTCCTTCTCTAGTTACTGTCGGGAATCCCGAGTTTGATTCCAGGGCGGAACAGAAATGTTTGGGCACGCTTTGTTTGATGTAAATGTCTCTGCTGTTCACCTAGTAGTAAATAGGTACTCAGAAGTTAGGCAAATGTTGTGGGATTACAGCCATAAATAAATAATTAAAATTATTATTATTATTATATATATATATATATATATATATATATATATATATATATATATATATATATATATATATATATATATATATATATATATATATATGTCGTACCTAGTAGCCAGAACGCACTTCTCAGCCTACTATGCAAGGCTCGATTTGCCTAATAAGCCAAGTTTTCCTGAATTAATATATTTTCTCTAATTTTTTTCTTATGAAATGATACAGCTACCCATTTCATTATGAATGAGGTCAATTTTTTTTCATTGGAGTTAAAATTAACGTAGATATATGACCGAACCTAACCAACCCTACCTAACCTAACCTAACCTATCGTTATAGGTTAGGTTAGGTATCCGAAAAAGTTAGGTTAGGTTAGGTTAGGTAGGTTAGGTCGTTGAAAAAACATTAATTCATGAAAACTTGGCTTATTAGGCAAATCGGGCCTTGCATAGTAGGCTGAGAAGTGCGTTCTGGCTACTAGGTACGACATATATATATATATATATATATATATATATATATATATATATATATATATATATATATATATATATATATAAAATGAGCTTCCTGACCCCGAAAAAACAAATTACTTATGGTATTTGGCATGACAAGTTAGGTTAAGTTAGGTTAGGTTAGGTTATGTTGCACGAAGATATTTATCCAGCCGATAATCCGCCAGCCGCTGCAACCAACTGAACCTATGGTCGAGGTCGATGTGTAGAATACGTCAATACTACGGAACTTTTATTTTCACAAACAAACGTCGAAATTTACAACGGATTATACGATTCCGTTAAAAACGCGACCTGTTGTGTAAGAGGATAAACGGAAGGCCCACAGGCCCTCTGGCTTGGTACCCAGGGTGTCGTTGTCTGACTAGAGAGGCGAGAACGCAGGCAACTGCGCCACGACGGGGACTTCCAGATGAATTATCGCGGGTAATTAGGAAATAGTAAGACAGAAATAGTGTGGGTGATGACTACCAAAGATTAAATATGTCGTTGAGATGGTGTTTCGAGGCGAGGTTTGTGTGTGCACGTCTGAATGTGTGGCCGTCATTTGGAAGAGGATTAAAAAATGCCCCAATTTACTAGGATGTTATCCCGTGTGGTCACTTTTTATCTGCCTCACTTCCCTCTTCTCCTTCCCCGCCCTTACCCCTCCCTGTTTCCCCCTCTTCTCCCCCCTTTTCTAACCCCCTATCCAACCCTCACTCACACCTCTCCACTCCTTCCCAAACTTTCTCACCAATCACACCCTTTCCTCCTTACATATTACCCAACCCTTCCCTTCGCTTGCCTACCCTTACCCTTCACTCCTTCCCCTCCCCAAGCAACGTTATCTCTCTTTTTCCCTCTCACACCTCCCTTTCCCAGCCGTTACTCACCCATTACTACTCCCCCCCCTTCCCACTCCCCACTCCCCACCTCGCTTTCCTCGTCATCTTCCCTACTCTTAATCACTGCTCACAGTCTCTCTACACCTCCCCCCTCTCCCCCCCTACTCTCGACCACAAGCTAAACAAAATTAAATATAACAATCTTACTACATTTAATCAATTTTCCAGATGGTTACAGTACACTCTAATAAATTCGTCTCCATTTGGGTTATCATTACGACCTCGCATTTTATTCCCTGATTGCGAATTTAAAACTGTTTTTTGTACGTTATTGAAGGCAATGAATTATGTACGTGAAGGTTGGGAGAAATTCTCCTGCAGCATCCACAAGTATGCAGAGGAATCGAGGCGTCTACCCGAACGTGTGAGGAGGGATTTCCCACGAGGGTGATAAAGATGCTGATTTCTTTACCTGTCTCTTCTTGCTTGTGCTCAAAATTGGGTCGATTTTGAAAAAAAAACCGTAGAAATGGAAAGATATTTAATGTATAAAAGGCTAAAATGGTAGTTGTTGTGATATTGGAATGCATTTCAGATGTCCAGTTTTCTATTTTCGTCAGACAGTGCAGAATTAAGGCATAAAACTAGCGAACGTTGACGGGCAGGGAAGTAATCAAGGCAGCATATGCTGGGGGATATTGGGTTGATGCTGCTTGTAGTAGTGAAGCTGTGTGTGTGTGTGTGTGTGTGTGTGTGTGTGTGTGTGTGTGGTGTGTGTGTGTGTGTGCGTGCGTGTGCGTGTGCGTGTGCGTGTGTGCGTGTGTGTGTGTGTGTGTGTGTGTGTGTGTGTGTGTGTGTGTGTGTGCGTGCGTGTGTGTGTGTGTGTGTGTGTGTGTGTGTGTGTGTGTGTGTGTGTGCACGCGCGTGGGCATTCACCTACTTGAGCTTTCAGAGTCGACCATCATTAACTAAATGTAGTCATTCATTTTCATTCGTTTTTTTTTTCACCACATTTATATTTAAAACTTGCTATCGATTTGGCTTCGACAATTTCCTTATGTAATCAGTTCCACCAGTTTACGACTCTTACACTGAACAAATTCGTTCGTCCGTCTCTTTCACTTTTGTGTTTCTAGTTTAGAATTATGTCCTCTCGTTCTGTTGTTCCTTAATTTGAATATTGCTTCTATATCTACTTTGTTAATCCACCTATGTATCTTATATACTAAGGGAGGGGGGGGGGGGGGAGATTATCTACTAACTTTAGCAGTCTCCGTGGTGTAGTGGTAAGACACTCGCCTGGCGTTCCGCGAGCGCTATGTCATGGGTTCGTATCCTGGCCGGGGAGGATTTACTGGGCGCAATTCCTTAACTGTAGCCTCTGTTTAACGCAACAGTAAAATGTGTACTTGGATGAAAAAACGATTCTTCGCGGCGGGGATCGTATTCCAGGGACTTGCCCGAAACGCTACGCGTACTAGTGGCTGTACAAGAATGTAACAACTCTTGTATATATCTCAAAAAAAAAAAAAAAAAAAAAAAAAATATACTTACATATTTACCCTATTTCTTTTGTCTAATGTAGTGAGAACCAGTTCCCTCAGTTTTTCTTAACAGCTCAGTCCCCTTTGTGCGTGCATGTGAGTGCGTGCATGTGTGTGTGAGCGTGTGTGAGCGTGTGTGTATTTATTTACTATGTGTACCTGCAAGCTCGAGGTGTTAGCTCTTGGACCCTGCGTTTCTAACCATCGGGTGTCTAATGTACTAACTCCCAATCTATTTTCCTCCATTATATGTACTACATATATTTATCTCTAAGACATACACACGTCTCCACGATTCAGCCTGTAGCAGTTGTCTAATTCCCAGGTACCTATTTACTGCTAGATGAACAGGTGCATCAGGGTGAAAGAAACCCTGCCCATTTGTTTCCGCCTCCGTCGGGAGGTGGGAATCGCAGGGAATCGAACCCGGGCCATTATGACTACGACCCCAAAGCGCTGTCCATTCAGTTGTGACGCCCCAATGTGTGTGTCTGTATTCACCTAGTTGTGCTTACGGGGGTTGAGCTCTGCTCTTTCGGCCCGCCTCTCAACTGTCAATCATCTGTTTTTAACTACTAACTTTATTTTTTCCACACACACACGCATCCCAGGAAGCAGCCCGTAGCAGCTGTCTAACTCACAGGTACCTATTTACTGCTAAGTAACAGGGAAATCAGGGTGAAAGAAACTCTGCCCATTGTTTCTCGCCGGCGCTGGGAATCGAACCCCCGGACCACAGAATTACGTGCCCAGCGTGCTGTTCACTCAGCAACTGGCATGTGAGTGTGTGTGTGTGTAATTACCTAAGTTTAATTACCTAAGTGTAGTTACAGGATGAGAGCTACGCTCGTGGTGTCCTGTCTTCCCAGCACTCTTTGTCATATAACGCTTTGATATATAACGTGTGTGTGTGTGTGTGTGTGTGTGTGTTTGCATGCGTGCGTGCGCGTGTATGTATATATGTGCGTGCGTGCCTGCCTGTGTGCATGCGTAGAGGCTTTCATGCATGTTGACTATTTATCACCCATTATTCCGTGTAAGAGAGATATTTCCTCATTTTAGTAATCACACAGCCAGCTGGAGATGTTGAACATATAGTCCTCATTATGCCGATAGCTTCATTATCATTAGCCCGAGGTTATCCTGGCTCCTATAACATTATCTAACCAACTCCCTACATTTATTTGCGAAAATTTTTGCCCCCCCCAAAAAAAATTACTCTTTTAGGCTATGAACAATAATAATGGGAAAATAATAGTTTTAGAGGTCATTGTAATATTATAGAATAAAAGCCATTATGATCCATAATCTATATACCTATTAGAAAGAATGTTTGTCTGTCTGTATGTGGTTGAAGGCGAGATGGATGGGTCTATCATTACCCGACTTTGCAGGGTGAATGGTCTGGGGTGCGGGACAGACATAGGACCAACCTGACCAGCCTATTAAGAGAGGTTCGGGCATAATAGTGACCACCCCTCCCCCATAATGTAGGCAATGAAATATGGCTGGTCAAGGCCCTAAAATTTTGGTATATCTGTATAAATAAAAAAGGGAAATATTCGTTTGTTCAAAATCACCATTTGCTTTGAAATTTTGACACAAAGTTGCATTCGAATACGCGCGTGTTTATATATACCTACTATATAGATGTCACGCCTGTGTCAGGTAAAAACATGTTTTAAAAAAAAAAACAGGCCGATCTGTTGCACATAAGAGCAACATAAGGGAGAAATAAGGGGAGGACTAGGGGACAGGAGAAAGTTGCTGTGGCTCAGCAACGCACACGCGTTGCTGAGCCACAGCAACGCGTGGGCGGGTACAGCTAGTAAATAAATAAAAATGTATTTTCTAGGTTGAAGGCCAGCTGGGGAAGACGGGGGAAAGAAATGGGCAGAGAAAGGAAAGAAAAGGGGTGAGAGGGGGAGAAAAGGGGTGAGAGGGGAGAGGGAGAATGAGGTGAAGAGTGGTGGGAAGGGAGAAAATCGGGGAGATGACAGGGAAAAAGGGGTGCGGGAATGGAAGTAAACACGGGGAGGGGAGGGGAAGGGGCAGGAATGGGTGGGGAAAGATGGGGAATGGGTGCAGGAGAGGGGGAGGGAAGGCATGGGGGCTGAGTAATGGAGTACCTTGGTACTCCATTACTATTAGGTCATTAATGGTCATTGGTACGTCCGTGTAACCTTTGTAGTAACTTTATAGTTAAGAAGGTAATATGAATTATAACCTCTAATACCGTTGCCATTGTCACTGTTGCCACTTTCAGTATTGCCACTGTCACTTGCCACTGTCGCCAGTCACTGTTGCCACTGCCACTTTAACCCCAACAACAACCACCACTACCACTATCACTGGTATTCTTGCAACAATGTTTCTGCGGTATATTTAGAAGATAAAAAATATGTGAACGGAATTGAATATATAACTAGAGGTGGGTTCTGTATGGCGAACATTGGTGAATACATATTGCAGGGTTTTTCCCGGAGTATAATGTTGCAAGCATGATTCCTCAGCTGTGTTTAGCATACTAAGTATACCTGGTAGGGATGCTTAAAGCTCTGTGTTGTGCCTTGTAGCATCAGTGTTCTCACAATGTTCAAGAGAGAACTGGATAAACACCTCCAAAGGATACCTGATCAACCAGGCTGTACTCTGTAAATAGTTGGAGGCTCTCAAATGGGTGTTCGAGTTTACAAACAGAGATGCTAGCCATTCAAAAGGCTTTGGAACATGCTCTTGCTGAACACCGACAACATGTTATCATACATACAGATTCGAGAACCGCCATTGAAACCTTGCAACAAGAACACATATGTGATAACATCCATCTGATCACAAATGTCATATCATTCATGCAAACACTCAAACGACAAGGCCGACGGGTACTTATCAACTGGGTGCCAAGTCATGTGGGAATAATAGGAAATGACATTGCAGACGAAGCTGCAAAACTTGCTACTAAGAGGAGAAATGTAGACATTTACATACCACAGAGTCTATCACAGATTAAGAAAGTAATTAGAAACAGAGCAATGCAAAAGATGTACAGTGACCACAACACAGCAGTTGCAACATCAGGATCTGCGGGTTGGTACAAGAATTCAATCAACTACGAACCACTTAGTTTGATGAAAGGGAGCAGTAGAACAACAGAAGTGCACTTACATCGCACCAGGCTTGGATACCCATGTGCATGGGAAATAGGCTCACAGGTTCCGGTACATGAGAGGAAATGTCAACACTGTGGAGAAATGCCCGACAGACCACTGGACCATTATCTAACACAGTGCACAGTTACAAACCCATTAAGATTTCAACTTAGATTCAACAGAGCAGAAGAAGTTGTTAAACACATATGGCAAAATCTTACTGAAGCGACCATACGAGTCATAAATACTCATTCTCCGCCCAAGTAAAACAGGAACAAGCAACACTTAGTGGGCCAGCCAGAGGCTTAGGGCCCGCGCAGGAATATCCCTGAAAAAAAAAACAGGCTGTGACTCATACGTCAGGCTGCGAGCAGCCGCGTCCAACACTCTGGTTGATCAGTCCGGCAACCAGGAGGCCTGGTCGACGACCGGGCCGCGGGGACGCTAAGCCCCGGAAGCACCTCAAGGTAACCTAAAGGTATCACGAGGTTACCATTTATTTACTGAGAACTGACCATTGTTTTGATTGAAATCATCAAGTACTCTCGACGGGTCTAACGAGAACTTTTAATATTAGTCAGAGTTGGCCAATCATTATTCTTTATTGCATATATCAATTATTTTTCATTGTGATATTATATTTTTAATAATTTTTTTTTGACCATGTTATTGACCTAAAATCGATAACCTTCATGTATGTCCATAAATTAAACTTTTGATAGGGGCATTATAGATGACCATGAATGGATTTGTTGTTTTTGTAAAAGAATCATATTTTGAATTGAATCTACCAGTAAACGAAATCATTCGGGGTCAGTCCCAAGAGTTTAGCCTTTATTTGGCTAACATCTTGGGTACTTATTTACATTGTTAATGTTAAAGATGTTGTTATTTGATACTAATATACTATTAGTATACTGTTTTTAATAATAAAATTTAATATCAGATAGCAAGCGCTTTGACAAACTATGTAACACTCGTATAGTCTAGGGTAACTGTATACATCAGCATATATCTACCATTTAAAAACATGTTTGAATAAAAAAAAACTTTATTTCAATATTTTATTAAATTGCTTATTACCAAAAGTCTCCAGTGGCGCAGTGGTAATACACTCGCCCCGCGCTTCGTTAGCGATTTGGCTTAGGTTCGCATCTTGGCTGGGGAGGATTGACTAGGCGTCAATCCTTAACTCTGCGCCTCTGTTCGCCCAGCAGTGATTAGGTACCAGGTTCTTAAACACTTGGCGGGGTCGTATTCCAGAGGAAACTCGCGGGTAAGAATCACCACGAGCTATGGGAAGGAAAAGCTCTCAAACTGCTAACGGGAGTCAGCAGTCGGCTGTTCTCGTACGCATCTATGGAAAAAGAAAAACCACCCATTCAAGCCCTAATGTCCTAACATTGTCATTCCCACAAACCTACCCACACTTTCTACCCACCTGTTCCTCACATCTCTAGCCCCACACACACTACCCCCCCACCCACCTCATTACTAGTACACCACCAGTCTGAATCTCTACACCCATCCCACTTCACCACACCCACATTAATGATGTGGTGGTGTGATGTGATGGAGGCAGACTCTATACACAGTTTCAAATGTAGATATGATAGAGCCCAGTAGGCTCAGAAACCTGTACACCAGTTAATTGATAGTTGAGAGGCGGGACCAAAGAACCGAAGCTCAAACCCCTTCAAGCACAACTAGGTGAGTATATTAATACCCGCCCAATCATGCTTTCCCATTTACATTAAGCTTAACTCTCCACCAATCTCATCCCTCCCAACCATTATATGTCCCCACCACTGGTACCCGTCCCATTCTATCCACACACCATACTGCCACTCCACCCACTGCCTGCCCACCCCAGCGTGTGGGATAGAGATCTCATCTATCTCCCTATCCCACTTCTAGCTTCCCATCTTCCCCATACTGCCTTCACCACCTTCCATCCTAACATCCTAATCCAGGTGAATCTTAGTGAGGATGGAATTATTTTATTTATCGAAATCGAAAATTAGTTGAATTTGCTGTTTAATGCAAAGGGTAGGGGGGGGGGTAGAGGGGGGATGATGGGGCTCTCATGGGGGGGGGGGGGAGAGGGGGGATGATGGGGCTCTCATGGGGGGGGGGGGGAGAGGGGGGATGATGGGGCTCTCATGGTGGGTGGGTGGGGGGGGCGGGGGGGTGTTGGAGTCTGGCCACTTACTTTGGACACAAACAAATGGGGGTACCAGTCAGTGTCCTACTCTCTGCCTCTCTCTCCCTCTATCCTTCCCTCCCCTTCACTTTTCCTATTGTCCCTCTCTCTTTTTCTCACTCCTCCATCCCTTTCGTTCTCTCTCTTCCAACGAGCAAAATATTCTCGAATAACAATGAATCAACGTTTTAGACATTAAATAAACTTTTCGACGTTGAATCAACGTTTTAGACATTAAATAAACTTTTCGACGTTGAATCAACGTTTTAGACATTAAATAAACTTTTCGACGTTGAATCAACGTTTTAGACATTAAATAAACTTTTCGACGTTGAATCAACGCAATTGATGTTGATTTAACTTCAATAAGAGCCAGGGAATGTGTTGGAAAAAACATTCTGGCAATCAAGCCCACATTTTAGACTTCATAGGAGTCGTTGGTTGGGCAGTAGAAGCCAATCATATAGAGAGACTTGAGGTCGATCCCAAACACCCTTTGACAATCGCAATACATTCACAAATCACCATGGACATTTTTGAAAGGCTCTCTCTGTAAATATATATATATAACAATACAATTAATATGTCCATGACCAATGTATTACACAAGTTTGACAGGAATGGGAGCTAAACGCCCAGTTATTTGAATGGAAAAGTTATTCACTCTATAAAGTTAACTCTTGTGTTAACCAATATTTTACATTATCCTTCCAATCCCTTCCCCTTTCAGTTTTCTCTATCACCTATTTATTAGCATGAGGAGAACGCGCAAGCTCGCACGCACACACACGCACACACACACACACACACACACACACACACACACACACACACACACACACACACACACATAAACACACAGCCCCAGCATGGAGCCCGTACCTTGTCAAATACAAGACGAAGCTGGAAAAAGTTCCGAGATATGCCACTAAGCTAGTACCAGAACTAAGAGGCATGAGTTACGAGGAAAGGCTCATAAAGAAATAAAGAAATAAACTTTTTAGCATGGGTTGCTTCATGCATCCAACTAGGTTAGCATGCTCCAACTTGGTGAGTACACACATGACCGCGTGCGTGAGCACACGCACACTCACACACCCTTTTGTGAATACAAGCATTAGTTACTCTGACCAGGAGGTAACTGCAGTTCATCACGGAATACTGTTGAATCATCGACGGCATCCACTGCACATTCAGCTTGAAACATTCGTAGTTAGTCGTGAAACCCTCACTTCCCGGTTTCTGTATTAATGTTTTGGTATTAATCTGTCTCTATTTACCCCTCCATAAGTATAGGTTTCTTCATCAGTACAATTCCCCTCCTCCTCCTCCGTGTGTAAGATCTTAAGATACTTGTGTGTCCGAACTAACGTCGTTCTTCACGGTGTGGGCATCTTGGGCGCTGGCAGGTGTAAATGGGTACTTAGCCAAGATAAACACACCTGGCTGGCCTGCAGCGATGAGGCTGGCGAGGCCCTTATTGAAGACTCCTCGACCTTTTTCACACGAGAGAGTACGGCCGGAGAAGGAGAGAGAGAGAGAGAGAGAGAGAGAGAGAAATAGTGAGAGAGATTTTTTTTTATTAATACATGAGGTACATCTGCATTAGTGCAGGTACCCTAGACTATATGAAGTGGAGTACAGTGTGTCAAAAAAAGCTAACTAGGTGATGCTAAAAAATCCCCATCACACAGGATGGTTAGTCATACAGAGGCATATGATAAGCGGTCTGCACTGGCAGACTCCGGATGCATTTTGAGGATATCATCAACACAAGACTGAATAAGGTAGCAGTGGTAATAAGAGTCCCCATCTCGCAGGATGGTTAGTCATACAGGGCCATATATTTAGAAGCCTGCACTGGCAAATTTTGGGTACACTGTGAGGATATCTTCAAGAATACGAGAGTGAATAAAGTAATTGCAAAGCTCCAGGTACCTCGTGCCAACTGGTCTGAAAGGTCTAATAACTGGGCATTCAGTGATGTAGTGCGGGAGATCATGCCGTAGTTCCTGCTCACAGAGTTTGCAACTGGAGTGCTTAGGATTGGGAGATCCGTCACCTACAGCCACCTGTTACAGGTAACGGTAACCCAACCTGATTCTTGCAACCACTCTGTCGCACAGTCTAGTGGACGTTTTGTGCTGCCCATAGATATAGGTTTCAGATCTGAACAAATCATAGCTTTTTATACTTGTACTTTCAGGTCGTTGGGAGTCAGTAAGTTCTTTCCTATCAGATCTGAGTGTTTGGACCAATAAAGTTTTGACAGCAGAGATGGGGATACCTAGATCTAATTCAACTTCATCCTTGTTACACGCTAATTTGGCTGCAATGTCATAAAGGGAGAGGGCGAGAGATAAAACAAAATAATCTACGGGGTTATCTTGCCACATTTCAGTACACACGATGAATGAGTGAAAATATTATGACTGGCACTGCCGGTTTTATATATATATATATATATATATATATATATATATATATATATATATATATATATATATATATATATATATATATATATATCGGCATTGCCTATCATAAAATTTTCACTCATTCATGTTGTGTAGTGAAATGTGGCAAGAGAAGCCCGTAGATTATTTAGTTTTGCCACATCGGTTGTACAGGCTCGGACGCGCGCACACAACTCACTCACCCTTCTGTGAACATAAACATTAGTTATTCTGACCAGGAAGTATCGGCCGTTCATCACGGAATACTTTTGAATCATCAAAGGCATCCGGTTTACATTCTGCTCGCAACATGCATAGTTATTTGTGATCATTCATATCCCATTTCTGTATTAATTTATTTTGGTATTAATCTCTCTCCCTCTCTCCTCGTTAGTATAGATATATATGTATATACACATGAGTATGTATACTATGTCCAGGACTGACTTGGTAAAGAGGTCACAATGATTAATAAACTCACGTAGTGGTCCTTCTGAGGTTGATACGACTTTAGTCCAACATCAAACCACAAACCAAATATACAACTCACACGACAATTAAGGAGTCGTCACTACAAAAGGAGCACAATGGGGGATGCAGGAGAGAACGACCACCAGCTGACCTTTGCATTTCACTGTTTGCTGGGCGGCGACTAATGGAGAAATAATCTTTGCAAGTTGGAGATTTAACGAGACGTTTGTTACACATCCCTTTAAGATTATTTGCCTGTTTTGTCGTAACAATATTACCCAATATATCTGTCACTTTTTAACAATTTTACTTCATATTCATATAAAATTCTCATTGAGATTTAAAAACTATTCAAAGCGGTAAGTGATATTTTGTTAATATTCTATTGAAATTGTGAAATACTTTGGAATACAACAGATACATTTGGATATTTTTGGCTTATGATGTCTGTTATCACAATGCAATTATTGTATATAAAATTTAAAATAAATCTGGCGAATTTTTACTTTATTGCTGGAGAGAGAGAGAGAGAGAGAGAGAGAGAGAGAGAGAGAAAGAGAGAGAGAAAGAGAGAGAGAAAGAGAGAGAGAGAGAGAGAGAGAGAGAGAGAGAGAGAGAGAGAGAGAGAGAGAGAGAGAAAGAGAGAGAGAGAGAAAGAGAGAGAGAGAGAGAGAGAGAGAGAGAGAGAGAGAGAGAGAGAGAGAGAGAGAGAGAAAGAGAGAGAGAGAGAGAGAAAGAGAGAGAGAGAGAGAGAGAGAGAGAGAGAGAGAAAGAGAGAGAGAGAGAAAGAGAGAGAGAGAAAGAGAGAGAGAAAGAGAGAGAGAGAAAGAGAGAGAGAGAGAGAGAGAGAGAGAGAGAGAGAGAGAGAGAGAGAGAGAGAGAGAGAGAGAGAGAGAGAGAGAGAGAGAATTATCAAGAGAAAGGGGGTCAGGATAAGGATTTGGGATGAGGGGAGGGGAGGGAAGTCAAAATGAATTTGTCCCCTCTCTCCGTTGCTAGGCGACCAGTTAAACAGTTGCTCCCGTGATTAAAAAAAAACTCCGGGATTGGTTTCGCGACGTCCGCCAAATTATGACTCGTATTTACGATCCAATGAACGATACCTGTCTGAACCACTAGCACGATACCTGTCTGAACCACTATCACGTTACCTGTCTGAACCACTATCACGTTACCTGTCTGAACCACTATCACGTTACCTGTCTGAACCACTAGCACGCTACCTTCTTGAGGTTATCTTGAGATAATTTCGGGGCTTTAGTGTCCCCTCGGCCCGGTCCTCAACCAGGCCTCCACCCCCAGGAAGCAGCCCGTGACAGCTGACTAAACTGAGTTCTAGTGCAATGCGGCCAAATAGTCCAGTTCTGTTGTGCTTGTTGATTTATGGGACCAGTTACCGGGTATACACTGATTCAGCTCATATAAGCACTGCAGTACACAGATTCAGCCCATATAAGCACTGTAGTACACTGATTCAGTCCATATAATCACTGTATTACACTGATTCACCCCATATAAGCACTGTAGTACACTGATTCAGCCCATATAAGCACTGTAGTACACTGATTCAGCCCATATAAGCACTGTAGTACACTGATTCAGCCCATATAAGCACTGTAGTACACTGATTCAGCCCATATAAGCACTGTAGTACACTGATTCAGCCCATATAAGCACTGTAGTACACTGATTCAGCCCATATAAGCACTGTAATATACTGATTCAGTCTACTAGTATGCTGTAGTCCACTATCTCATCTCACTGATCTACTGACCGGGATCATTCGTTCCTGCCGGCCCCGATCCAGGTAACTCGAAATCATTAAAATGTAATCAACAGGTAAAGAACACTTAAGAGGTAAACAATCATTAATCAAGAGATAAACAACACGTAATCAACTGGTAACCACCAGACAAGCAGGAAATAAACAGGCAAACAACAGGTAAACAGGAAATCAACAGGTAATCAATCTGTACAGAGGAGAGACAAGGCATCTTACATCCGGCTCCTAATACAACTCGGCGTTCATACAATATATTGTATCTTTTAGTGAAAACTTTTACTGTCTTCCCAAATGAATAGCTTTATTTTCCCTTTAAACTTACGATGTCTTAACCAAGTTTACTTCGTCTTTCAGAAGCGAAAGAAGTTATCTTAATGTTTGCAAAGCTTAAATGCTAAAGTTTTATAATCCTGAAATTATTCTCTGGTTATGCAGGCGTTATTTATAATACAAAATGATTACTAAGCTAATAAATTAATCGCTATTAGAGTGCGATAAAGTAATAAATTACTCTTCTTCTGAACGTTCAAATTAGCGATGAGTATTTTACAGCAGTGACATAATACACACACATGTACACCAAGCAATTATTCTGTATACATATAGGCCAGGCAGTTATAATGCACACATGTGCACCAAGCTAATATAAGACGCACATGTAGTACGGGAATAAATTATAATACACTCATGCACACCTGGCAACTATAATACACACATGTACACCTAGCAGCTATGATGCACATGTGTACAAGAGGCACCTATTTACAAACATTTACAACAGCCAGTCTATACATATGTGGGAGATCTGGTGAGATCCAGTGGCGTCCCACAGGGTTCTGTACTCGGACCTATTCTGTTTCCGATATACGTAAATGATCTCCCAGAGAATATAGACTTTCAGTTTTGTGCTGACGATGCTACAATTTTGAGGAGGATTAAGACAGTGAAGGAGAGCAAGAGACTACAAGAAGACTTGGACAGACTGAAAGAATGGTCCAACAAATAGCTAGCTTGTTGGACTACTTACACACGTGCTAGAGTTGTAAGTCAGTTGTAAGTAGCCAAATGGCTACTTGCTCACTTGCTGGAGTTTAACTCCAAGAAGTGAGTAAGACAATAGGTGTTGGGAGCAGGACGCCAGACACATGGCACCAAATAGCAGATTAAATCTTTCAAGAATCACGTAGAGAGATCTGGGGGTTGGTATCGCACTGAACCTGATCCCCTGAACCACAGGCCAAAAGGATGTCATCCTCGGTATATGTTAGGTTGGCCAACATAAGAACTACCTTTAGAAACTTGTGTGAGGTGTCATTCGGAACCTTGAATCACATATGTGAGACCAATCCTGGCGCATGCGACTCCGGCGTGGAGTCCATATTAAGTCAAACACAAAACGAAGTTAGAGAAAGTTCAGAGGTATGCTACCCGTCTATTCCCGGAGCTGAGAGGTATGAGCTACAAGGAAAGGTTACTGGAATTAAACCTCATGTCATTTAAGGACAAAAAAGTTAGGTAAGATATGATTACCACATACAAAATACTCAAATGAATTGATAAGAAAGTTAAAGACTAACTAACACAGGTGGTATACGAACAAGGGGACACTCGTGGCGACTTAGTACCCAAATGAGGAAGAATATTTTGAATGTCAGAACAGTTGAAATGGAATGCATTAGCAAGTGCAGTGGGTGGAGGCAGACTCCATTCAAATGTAGACATGATAAGAGCCCAAAAGGCTGAGGAACCAGTACACCAGTTTATTCACGGTTTAGAGGCGGGATCAAAGAGTCGAAACTCATCCCCCGCAAGCACAACTAGGTTAGTACATATGTTGACCAGGTAGATATAGTCCACACATATACAGCCACAATATACACACATATACAGCCACAATATACACACATATACAGTAGGAAACTGTAATACACATACAAAAGGCAGCTATAATACACATATATACAACAGGCTATAAAAATGTTGCTATTGTATACTTAATGCATTAATTACAGATATATTTTTGCTTATATATAATTAATTTACTCCACAATCTCTCTCTCTCTCTCTCTCTCTCTCTCTCTCTCTCTCTCTCTCTCTCTCTCTCTCTCTCTCTCTCTCTCTCTCTTTCGAGGTACATGGAAGAAAATTATAAAAAAATGTTAATCTAGTTTTGTAGCAGAATTTATCAATACAACATTAAACATTAAAACTTCTCTAATATTTTCGGGTTTCTGTATTATTAATCCTTCCCAAGCACAACTTTCTCCATAGAATTAATCTCTCCCTAATACAACTTTGCATTATACGTCATAAGAAAAAAATCAAATTCCCACAACGGCATAAAACTCACCACCTCAACCCAAGATTTTCCCGCCTGTTGCTTAAGCAATAAGGACGAAGAAAACGGGACTATAAACACCATGCACATCGAGGCGTTGTGAGGCTACAGATTATCCAATCCTTTCACTTACCTGAGCGAACACCTCGGTAGAGGATCGAAGATAATCAATTACTCTGAGGCGATGGGTTTATTGCCATATTAACTCAAGATGGAGTCGCTCAGGAGAACCTATACCCCACGATATGAAGACGAAATGGGTTAGAAAACGGGTAATAAATGAGACTTGGCGATATTTCAGCTATTAATTTATTACGCAATGTCCACAAACTTTAACAAAGAGAGCATAAATTTAAGATTATTGCTGGTTTTCACTTCATTTATGACAAAACTTAACATGACACTGCGTTTGTAAATAGAATTATCATTATATATTATGCAAGAGCGCAAAGGTTCGCTTACTTTAAAATGATTAATGTAATTTTTTTCTGGCGAAACAGCATGCATTCACGATTTTAAAATATCAGGATTATACGATTTGCCGTTTATTATATTATTTACAATATGCAAAATAATAGTTTCTGTTGGATATAATTAGCTGTTACGCTTACACATTTTGTAATATATACTTAGTAATTATATAGTACGTAGTTTCATGTGAGCTGTACACACACACACTAAAAAAAATGCTTTTGACAGAGTCCCACACAAGAGTTTGCTCTGGAAACTGGAACATGCTGGCGGGGTGTCAGGTTATCTTGAGATGATTTCGGGGCTTTAGTGTCCCCGCGGCCCGGTCCTCGAGCAGGCCTCCACCCCCAGGAAGCAGCCCGTGACAGCTGACTAACACCCAGGTACCTATTTTACTGCTAGGTAACAGGGGCATAGGGTGAAAGAAACTCTGCCCATTGTTTCTCGCCGGCGCCTGGGATCGAACCCAGGACCACAGGATCACAAGCCCAGTGTGCTGTCCGCTCGGCCGACCGGCTCCCTATTGGTGTCAGGCACATTGCTGACATGGATGAAAAGTTTTCTGACAGAAAGATGAGAGCTCTGATCAGAGGCAATGTAATAAACTGGAGGACACAATTTGTTTATGGAACACCACTCGATAAATGAATTCAATGTGAATAAATTATATACTATGGAGCGTGAAATACGAGAACATAACCCGCCAAACACACACCGAAACTACGACGTTGGTACAACGTTCGAACAAGTTTTAACACCACCTAACCAATTATAACAACCAATATAGCAAGTTGTAACAACGTTCTAATAGGTCATAAACACGTTAAGCCAAGATGTAACAACTTTATTTCAAGTTGTAACAAGCGGAAAATAGAGACAGTTACGGTTTGTGTTTCCAGGGTTAATCCACACACAAACTACAAATTATGTGGAAAGACATCAAAGCACTCTTGAGAAAAGAACCTGAGGTGGTTTAAGAAGAGAACCTGAGGTGGTTTAAGAAGAGAACCTGAGGTGGTTTAAGAAGAGAACCTGAGGTGGTTTAAGAAGAGAACCTGAGGTGGTTTAAGAAGAGAACCTGAGGTGGTTTAAGAAGAGAACCTGAGGTGGTTTAAGAAGAGAACCTGAGGTGGTTTAAGAAGAGAACCTGAGGCGGTTTAAGAAGAGAACCTCAGGTGGTTTAAGAAGAGAACCTCAGGTGGTTTAAGAAGAGAACCTCAGGTGGTTTAAGAAGAGAACCTCAGGTGGTTTAAGAAGAGAACCTCAGGTGGTTTAAGAAGAGAACCTCAGGTGGTTTAAGAAGAGAACCACGAGTGGTTCAAGATAGTCACAAGAGAACCACATTAAGAACATTGTGCGAGGAGCATACACTGCGCCTTTGAATTTCAGAATTGAGGTTAAATATATGGAGGATATTATAGAAACTGTTCACGACATTTGTGAGACCAAAATTTGAATATGCACGGTTGAAAGTTGGCAAAATATCTCAAGAAAGCACATCAATAAACTGGAAATGGTGCAAAGATAAAATGGCTTCCAGAATTGAAAAAAACAACAGCTACAAGGAGAGGCTGCCAAAGCCTCTCCTGTTAAAAATGCCAAAGCTACAATATATAAGGAAAAAAGAGGTGATATGATCACTATATACAACATACTAACAGGAATCGACCAAACAGTCGAAAAGGAATTCTTTAAATCTGAAACTACAAGGAGAAAAGCCCCAAAGATTTAAACTAATAAAACAAAGGTGCTGAAAAAATATTAGAAAGTTCTCTTTCATATAGTGGTAGACAGTTGAAACAAGTTAGGAAAGAAAGTGTTGGAGGCCAAAACCATTAGTATTCTCAAGGCGTTATACGACAAAGAGTACTGGGAAGACGGGACACCACAAGCGTAGCTCTCACCCTGTAATTACACTTAGGTAATTACACGTACACACATATATACACGCACACACACACACACACACACACACACACACACACACACACACACACACACACACACACACACACACACACACACTTTCATCCGTACACACACCTGCTCTTCCCCTCGTCCTCTCTCCCTCTCTCTCCCTAACTCCTGTCTTCTCTTTCATGAAATGTAATATTATGGAGAAATGAAACTAATTTATGTGTCTAAAGAAATAATTTATTTCTGATCAAAAAGTCTTCGTGCAATTGATCGCATGTTTGACAGTTGACCAGAATGGAATTCGTGAGAATCGGGTGGAGGGGACGTGAATAATTTATAATATTTCACAAATCACTTAACTTAGGCCTACTCCGACCAGTCTGTGCCAGTCCCGTGGCTCCCCAGATCATCTCAACTACAGATTTGGCTAAGGCACCCAAGCATGTTGCCTCCAACTTTGAACAGACATTTTCCGGTGTGTGTGTGTGTGTGTGTGTGTGTGTGTGTGTGTGTGTGTGTGTGTGTGTGTGTGTGTATTTTTATTTATTTATACATATTTTTAATATAACAGAATTTATGTATGTCCAAGGTTGGAGATAACCTTGGCCTAACTTTGTGATTCCCACCAGAGAATTATGTTATTGGATCATGTTCCAATCAGGTATCCAGGTCTAGAAGGCCAGGGAACTATCAGGAGAAAGTGACAAGTTATTTCGACTATATGACACTTGGAAGGGATCAGGATAATATTTTTGGGATTGGACGTTGGGGGTAGGGATGTGAGGAATGGTGCCCAACCACTTGGACGGTCGAGGACGGCCGACCTGCGTGAAGCGAGACCGTCGCTCTACCATCCAGCACAAGTGCTTAAGTGTAGAGAAAGCTGGTACTTTTCTGATATTCACGTTTAAGTTATAGCAACTTAATGTCCAGGAGAGGGGCAGCAGCTGAAGGTGTTCCTGGACCCGATACGCCAAGCAAGTTGAAAATCAGGATCTCGGACAACAATTGTGTTGCTGACCTGTTGCAAGATGATCAGCGAAGTCAGCGCTGCCGCCATCCAATGTAACCATCAGACACCACTCCGGGGGCTACAACACACACTCCTTCCACCGCTCCTCTGAGGTTGAAGAAAAATATCCTTGCGGCAGAAATCATGTATTTAAAAAGACTATATTCTAAGGTCTAGTTAGAATAAAAATTAAGTGTAGTAAATGCTAGCACTCAGCGATATGAGAAGATTTGGACAAATCAGCTCTACGAAAATGAATAATGAAGTTTTTGCACCATGGACATAACATCAATTCCTGTCGGGGAGGAGAGTCCTGGGTATGGTTTATGGACTTAGAAGGACCTCGCAGAAACTAAGAGTTGTCACCACAACCACAGGGAACAAGGCTGACCACAACCACAGTGAACAAGACCGACCACAACCACAGTGAACAAGGCTGACCACAACCACAGTGAACAAGGCTGACCACAACCACAGTGAACAAGGCTGACCACAACCACAGTGAACAAGGCTGACCTCAACCACAGGAACAAGGCTGACCACAACCACAGTGAACAAGGCTGACCACAACCACAGTGAACAAGACTGACCACAACCACAGTGAACAAGACTGACCACAACCACAGGAACAAGACTGACCACAACCACAGTGAACAAGACTGACCACAACCACAGGAACAAGGCTGACCACAACCACAGTGAACAAGACTGACCACAACCACAGTGAACAAGACTGACCACAACCACAGGAACAAGGCTGACCACAACCACAGGGAACAAGGCTGACCACAACCACAGTGAACAAGACTGACCACAACCACAGGAACAAGACTGACCACAACCACAGTGAACAAGGCTGACCACAACCACAGTGAACAAGACTGACCACAACCACAGGAACAAGACTGACCACAACCACAGTGAACAAGGCTGACCACAACCACAGTGAACAAGACTGACCACAACCACAGGAACAAGACTGACCACAACCACAGGAACAAGGCTGACCACAACCACAGGAACAAGGCTGACCACAACCACAGGAACAAGACTGACCACAACCACAGGAACAAGACTGACCACAACCACAGGAACAAGACTGACCACAACCACAGGAACAAGGCTGACCACAACCACAGGAACAAGGCTGACCACAACCACAGTGAACAAGACTGACCACAACCACAGGAACAAGACTGACTACAACCACAGTGAACAAGGCTGACCACAACCACAGGAACAAGACTGACCACAACCACAGTGAACAAGACTGACCACAACCACAGGAACAAGACTGACCACAACCACAGTGAACAAGGCTGACCACAACCACAGGAACAAGACTGACCACAACCACAGTGAACAAGACTGACCACAACCACAGGAACAAGACTGACCACAACCACAGTGAACAAGGCTGACCACAACCACAGGAACAAGACTGACCACAACCACAGTGAACAAGACTGACCACAACCACAGGAACAAGACTGACCTCAACCACAGTGAACAAGGTTGACCACAACCACAGGAACAAGACTGACCACAACCACAGTGAACAAGGCTGCCGTGGGGACTGTCATTCCCCAGATATTTATATTTCACAAAACACCTTCGTAGAGTGGCAAGTATTTTCATATGTTGACTGTCTAGAGAATGGACTTGAACCTGAGGCATGAAGGCACCTCTCTGATGTTTTCTGTCTACAGTGGAGAGGTAACCCACCAATTCATTCATGGATAGTTCCTGCGGGGTAATTAATTCCCGTCTGTAGTGACTAGGATAACATTACAGTGTTACAATCCATCAAAGATTTATAATTGCTCACTGGCAGATGTGACATATTTACTTGGTAATTGATAATATTCGCCATACAAGTGTCAACTGACGGGATATTTACTATTGCCTTTATTTTTTTGTTTACATTTTTGGGATAGGAGTCACGTAATAATGATTCAACTTTGTGATCATTATTGTATTACTGATTAACAGTTTGTGTAAAACACTGTTTGTTGTTGTCCAGTGAGTGGCTGCATCAAGTGACTGTTATTCAATTCACTGTTATATGAACTTTATATTGCTTTCATGTCCACTTATGTTGGGAATTACTATTTTATATATTACTATGTTAATTTATTAAATAAATAAAAAAACACTAAAACACTATCAGTAGCTTTTCTTTAGAAATTTAATTTTTAATTTCATGAGTAAAACAGCAAATAACTTGATGACTTCTGTCATCAAGTTATTTGATGACAGAAATGACTTCTGTCATTTAGTTGATTGGCTGAATGGTGATTGCCGATATGACAACAAGATCCCTCTGAGTCCTAAACATTAGCTGAGAGGAAATAGAATCAATCACGTATCACAAAACAAATTTAGCATTAGGCCTATACACTGAGACGGGAGTGTGTGAACAACGTTCTGGCCTAAGAGGAGCTCGTTGCACTGTACAACTGGAAGCAGTTTATATTACAGTGAGTCCATTCCTTTCCCTCGTCCCATCCCAAATCCTTATCCCGATCCCTTCCAAGTGCTATATAGTCGTAATGGTTTGGCGCTCTGTCCTGATAGTTCCCTTCCCCTTCTCCAGGTATGACCATTGTCGCGGCCAGCGAGGGAACAGAGTAGAGACTCAGTCTGCCCTGACCTTTGATAACTCCATACTAAGTTATTGACTGTGCACTCACTGAGTTTATAAAGTAATTCGAAAGTGTTCATCATGATAAGATTTGGATTAGCATGTAAACATTCAGTTAGCAGGTGTGGTGTTAGCATCACTGCAAGATCAACACAGGTATACAAGACCGAAACGTCGTCGTCCCTTCACATTCTAGTGTGTGGTCTGGTCAACATACTTTAGCCACGTTATTGTGACTCATCGCCTGCACAGGTATACAAGATCACCACAGCGTTGGAAACTACACGTTGATCTACAATTAACAGAACCCGTTGAAACGAGGAGTGAATTAGAGGATGTATACAATAAACTCCATTCTAACAATGAAGGTAAGCTGGTAAATGGAGAGAAAAAAGAGTGGGAGGAGGGAGAGGAAGAACGGAGAGTCCTGTACAAGTTGGAAAGAGGTCGTAAATTCGACTCATGTTGTGGCGGTTTTCAAAGGTTGGAAAATGTTGGTATTTTTGTGGACTTCTTTCTTGCTGATAAAGACAACTAACTGTCTTTTCTAGCTGATAAAGACTTCGGGAGGAGTAAGTAGTGACTTTCTCTAGTACGACAACAGCGTACTTTACGCTAGTAAAAGTTAGAGCGTCATTCAGAGACCTAAGTAAGGAGGAATTCAGAGCGTTTTACACTGCCTACGTGAGACCAGTCTGAGAGTATGCAGCCCCATCATGGAGCCCCCACCTGAAGAAACACATTACGAAACTGGAAAAGGTTAAACAAAAAATTGACGAGGCTGGTCCCGGAGTTGCATGGGATGGAATATGAAGAGCGACTAAAAGAACTGAACCTGACAAAGCTAGAAAAAATGAGGGATCGGGGAGATATGATAGCAGCATACAAAATATATAGGGGGATTGACAGAATGGAAATAGACGAAATGTTCAAACGGAATACCAACAGAACAAGGGGACATTGGCGGTAGCGGGAAACTCAGATGAGTCAAAGAGATGTTAGAAAGTTTTGTTTTAGCGTGAGAGTAGAGAGGGATATGGAATGAACTAAAGGAAGCATTGTGGAAGCAAACACTATTCATAGCTTTAAAACTTGGTATGGTAGAGAAGTAGGACAGGAGTCATTGCTTTAAACAACCGACGGCTAGAAAGTCAGGATCAAAGAGCCAAAGCTTGATATTGGAGGCACAAATAGGTGTGCACACACACACACACACACACACACACACACACACACACACACACACACACACACACACACACATAGAGGACACATCAGGTACTCACAGCCGAGCGGACAGTGCTCTGTGGTGGACGTCCTAAAGTTCGGGTTCGATTCCCGGTCGAGGCAGAAATAAATGTGCATAGTTTCTTTTATCTAAAGCTTCTCTTCACTTAGCAGTCTAAAGGTACCTGGGAGTTAGACAGTTGCTACGGCTCCATCGTGGGGCTGTGTGTGTGTTTGTGTGTACACGTGTATATGTGTTAGCTTGTGTGAGCGCGTATGTATGCTTGTGTGTGAGAGAGAGAAATATGTAGTGATATAATAGACGAAAACTAGCCCTGGAGTGAGCACCTTAGACAGCAGACGGTCAGAAAGTCGTAGGCCCCAGGAGAAAAACACCTCGATCCTCCAGAGTCAAAAATTGTAAACACAAACAATAAACACCCACACCACATAAATATATAACGTGCAGGGTCGTAAGATCGGGTCGTAAAATCAGGTCGTAAGATCATGTCGTAAGATCGGGTCGCAAGATCGGGTCGTAAGATCAGGTCGTAAGATCATGTCGTAAGATCGGGTCGCAAGATCGGGGCGTAAGATCAGGTCGTAAGATCAAGTCGTAAGATCGGGTCGTAAGATCAGGTCGTAAGAGCATTGTGAAGACTGACACCTGAACCATCACCCCTCCCTAAGCACCACACCTATGGTCTGTATTTACTAATTTGGGCTTACAGAATCGAGCTATTAGCTCTTGGGCCTCGCCTTTCTAATCTTACAGCCTTTTCTGTCACCCACCTTGTCAGGGAAAAGTCTTGCCTGGAAAGCAGCTGCCAAGTTTTTTGCAAAAAGAGGAACAAGTGGTCTTGTAGGAATAGGAGCAAACTGTGTTAAGGAAGAGCAGCAAAATAGGAAGAAGGAGAAGGAAGCGGTGTTAAGGGTCTTCCGGATAGCGATCACTGTACCGTGGTGAGGGAAGATTAATCTTACAGTTCCAGGTGATGAAACACGTCTCTTCACGTGGATTTTAAAGATGCTGAAAGTGTCTATGTTATCTCCTGATGTCCTTGCACCAACAGTTTGCTTGTCCCAGATGTACGTTTTGTGAATGATGTAAACTATTTGGGTTACCTATAATGTCATCGTCAATGAAGCTAATATTATATTATATATATATATATATATATATATATATATATATATATATATATATATATATATATATATATATATATTATTGATTGCAAGAGAGTTCCTAGTGACAAATGAGAGCCAGATGCAATAGACCCATGAGAGCCAGATGCAATTGATCCATGAGAGCCAGATGCAATTGATTCATGAGAGCCAGATGCAATTGGCCCGTGTGAGGCAGTTCCTATTTATACAAAACTAATCTTGTTTCCACGCATGTCTAACCTGCACTTGAAACACCCCAGGGATCCCACGTATGTAAAGTTGCACGGTAGTTTATTCCACACATAAACAGCTTAGTGATCAGGTTGGCTCACAGGACTCCAGCGTCTTAAGCGATACTAATTATTCATTATCGTAAATTAAGTTGTATAAAGTATATCACTCAATTTCAATCACGCCGAGCGCTCTCTTGTCGCAAGACGTATATTGGGGAGGGAGTGATTGACCGTTGAGGTTTATTGAATGTGAAGGCGTCTACATGACGTCACCAGGCCTACGTCCGAGTGTTGCGTCTACATGACGTCAGTAAGCCTTAGACCTAGGCTGTCAGGCCTACATGACGTCACTAGGCCCCAGATCAAGAGCGTCAGGCTAATATGAAGCCATCAAGCGCCCGACCATTACCTTACACGTGCTGGGGCTGATCTCTAGAACCCACGTCTTGGACCACTTCTGAAGCTCTATCAGCTTTTAATTAGTTATGCTGCG
>NC_091174.1:14377408-14407408 GCF_040958095.1 Procambarus clarkii
AAAAAAAATTAGTTCTAATTTATTATTTGCGATATACTGATCGCAGATATTTTAATGTCTGTGAAGGTTTTCCCATTGTTAATACGGAGGTGCATACTATAAGACATTTAATTCTATAATTCATTCTAAAATTAGTCGACGTTTAGGTTTATTAGCTACTCCAAGACCCAGACACTCAGAAATGCGAAACTATTTTCTGCGTTACCAGAAAATATCTTCAAATTCGCTAAGCTGTTACCAGTATTAATCACAATTGCGATTACCCAAGACAAATGAAATATTGTTTATCTTCGTGTCAACAAAAGGTATACTGCAGCATTATGCTGACTTTCCCAGTAATAAGATCTGTAGTATAATTTATTTTCTGTGGAAAGCAGTTCTTGTTGTATTTAAACGTAAACACGATAGCCAGTTCTTGCTGTATTTAAACGTAATCAGGGAAGGCAGTTCTTGTTGTATTAAAACGTGATTGTAAGAGACACGACGTTCTTCAGGTACGTAACAGGACATGAAAACTTTCCGATCACATATATATGCCAGTAAACGTTCCCCAGGCTTCTGGTAGGTCTTATTCTTTAATGATGTCATTCGAACTTTGTAGGAAAACTTTCAGTGCATGTCAGAAAAATGTACGTTTTGAATGGCCTTGATAAGCGACTGATGACTGGTTGTAATGGGTGGTGGTGGGTGGTGGTGGTGGTGGGTGGTAGGTGGTGGTAGGTGGTAGTGGTAGTGGGTGGTAGTGGTGGTGGGGGGTAGGTGGTAGTGGTGGTAGATGGTAGTGGTGGCAGGTGGTAGTGGTGGCAGGTGATAGTGGTGGTGGGTGGTGATAGGTGGCAGTGGTGGTGGGTGGCAGTGGTGGCAGGTGGCAGTGGTGGTGGGTGGTAGGTGGTAGTGGTGGTGGGTGGTAGTGGTGAGTGCTGGTGAGAGGTCGTGGGTGCAGGTGGGTATAGAACAAGTGATGTTATTCCCCCCATCAATGGTCAAGGATGGTGTAGGTGATGGCGTGTGTACTGGTGATGATAATGGTGATGATGCTGGTACTGGAATTATTTATGGTGGTAGAGGTGACAATGTCACCCACCACTGTCACCCATCAAAAGTAGCACTCCACAACGCAGGCACTACGCTAAGAAAAGTGTCATGAACGCTCTTCTGAAACACGACTCTTATCTCCTGACCGTAATGACAAAATCATTAACATTAACCATTAACCTTTAAATGACCAGATAAATGTTGTTTATTTCATTGACAGTGACATTTAACTAACTTATCATATCATTAAGGCTGTTTTTCTTTAATGTTTCACCCTCTCCCTCAACCCTAAGGACGTCCCGTAATGCAGTAACTACTGACCCTTAATCTCATTATCTATGAAATATTTTTATGTTCGTGGTGGTTTGTGATATTTGGTTAATATTTAAAGTATTTCCTAAGCCTAAAAATGCCGACACTACATGCCAAGTTTGGTTTTAATTCACATTACCTAACTTTACTTAAATAATATATTTTTAAGTTTTATGAACTTATAGGAATTAAAGTGCCATGTAATGGCCAAAATATATATTATACAGTATATAAAATTTGTAATATATCAAATAGAAAACATAATAAAATCTATGTTCAAACAATTAAATGTGTTTGTCTGTCCAGGGTTGGTGATTTTTCTGTAAAGTTCCATGGGGGGGGGGGGGGTGTCGGGCCCTATGTCCCCCTACATTGACTACATTGAAGGGTAATGGGCCGCCACACCGCTTTCCCAAAGTCGGTGGATTTGAAAAGTGTCATCCAAAGTCCGTAGAGTATAATATTTGTTAAGGCTATTGAACACATGGCCCCCGTATGACAAACCATCCTGCGAGACTTCTAATATCACTGTTACATTATTCACTCTTGTGTTGATGATGATATCCTCATAATGCATCCAGAGTCTGCCCGTGCAGACTACTGTTCACATGCCTCTGTATGACTAACCATCCTGTGTGATAGGGATTTTAGCATCACGTAGATAGTTCTCGACACACACTGTTCTCCCCTTCATCTAGTCTACGGCAGCTTCACAAATGCAAATATAACTAAATTTGTTAATAAAAAATTGCATTCAGATTTTGACTCTGCAAAACTTATGCTTAGAAGACAGATTTGCATTTTGGGTGTAACGTTTTGACTACAGTAATGTAGATAGTGTCGAGTGAAAATAGTGAATTCCACTGATACCAAGGCAGGGTTTCACACAATACTCACATGCACCCTGATGGTTACCTTGAATGGTAGAGGAGCGGTACAGGTACAGGTGTCGTATAGTTCTTCCCACAACGCTTCTCTTCAACTGCTCAAAGAAATCACATTAATATATAAATAAATAACCAGGGTTTGTGATGCGGCTGTGCTGAAAGCCTGACTTAAAATAAATCATTGTTAACGCGATATATCAATGATATAACCAGTAGAGTAATGTGTGAGACCCCGACTTGCTATTAGTGGATGCCTTAGGGATCATAAAGGATTTACTTGAATCACAGATTATATTACTTTATAGCATATCGTGGTTCAGTGGTTTAAGGCGTGGGCTTGGGAGGATCTAGTGTGTAGGTTCGAATCCTCCTCGTGGCTTCTACAGATTCTCTCAATTATATTACACGTTAATGTGTGATATTATAATGTTATGCATATTTGTGCATATTCTTTGTGCATATTATAATGTTAACTTATAATATTTTAATACGCACTATGTTTAAAGTGTTGGATGCGTCTTCGAAGGTTAACGAGCCTGACCTGAGAGCAGGTAAATATTAGAGAAATGTGCGAACGTCATTCGTTGTGAGTCCTGTGTCAAGCAGCCCGGCCTCATAAACTAAGGCCAGAGGCTCGTTAATCCAGCCGCCAGACTCACTGTTTATGAATCAAAAACAGTTTATTCATGACTCAACTGAAGACATCTGAACTATTCCCTAAGAGAGCCTCCCTGACGGACCTTTGCACGAGTCGCACCTCTGCACATGCTTCACCCACTTACTGTAAATGCACATAATAGCCAACAGAATTTAAATACCTAACCTATGCCTGACTCGGAACACCAAATTAATATATAATATTAATTTGTATACTAGGAAATTAGTATAATTGGTACTACTACTACTACTAGGAAATTACAGATCTTGACTACTCATTACGCTAAAATTGATAAATGAATCTTTTGGGCTCAGCCGCTGTATGGACGGGCCTGAACATGGGTGGGTGAACTAACATTCTAAGCAGCAAACGAACAACCCGAGGAGCGAACGAGCGACCTAAACAATGTCGCAATGCATCACACTCCTCAAAGACATTTTCAACCGGAGTAAATCTCCAGGCTGTGACTTGCAGTGCTGCTCTTGACAACTGCGGCTGACGGGTGAAAAATGGCCTTAGAGAGGCAGTCAAGACCGAGAGCCAAGCCCAACCTGTGATATGTGCTGCCTCCTGGAGGTCGCTTTTATTGTCTCCTGCAGAACGTTCCAATGGACGGGAAATATATGATGAAAATTTGCAACGCTTTCCACTTAGGGTTTTGCGATCGTATAATATATTAAGGCTCTTGTGTTCTGTTTTTTGCGTTCTGTGTTGTCAGCGTCAACTTTGGAATTTAATATGCGTGACGCAGTAATTCTGGGAACCTTCACTCGAATAAAACATTTCCTATTGTGAAAAATATATATATATTGTCAAACAATTCACAGAACGAGGGATTTTATTACTTAGTGGTCAATACTCTGCTGTTGATCACCTTGTGTGTCACCCTGAAGAGTAAAGTGGACGCTACTTCATGAGCTTCCACTAACCCTCCAGACGGCACCAACCTCTCCCACCTGCTGTTTCCACTCTGCCTTACCTGCCTACACTGAGCCTACCTTAAGGCTACCTTAAGGCTACCTTGAGGTAGCCTCAGAGGACCAATGTCTCCACGCCCCAGTGTCCTGGTTGGTGGTCTTGTCGACCAGTTAAACGCCGCTGCATGAAACACATTCACTCAATTACAGCGACGCGCGGCAGCTACTTACGACCAATTTCGCTGGAAATCTCAGACCTGTTCACGGAAAGACCAACTTTTTATTAATCAGAGCTAGAGCCAAAAGCGCCTGCTGCTTTTGAGTGGGAAGTTCCATTTATTTTTTGGGGATTTAGAGATGCTAGTTTACTAATGTTGCTCCAAAGACTTCGCTAATTATGGGGAATGGGGTGCAGCGAGGGGGGGGGGGAAGATGGGAGAGGGAGATGGGAAGGGGGGAGGAGAGGTATATGAGAGTAGGAAGAGGGGATACGGAGTGGAGGAGAGAGAATATGGGGAGGAGATGAGTAGAGGATAGGCAGCGGAGGAGTGAGTTATTTCGAACACAGAAAGAGGAAAATATGAAGCAATTATAAACACAGAACTTTCCAATCAGTGACTACGGTGCAGGGAGGCGTAGCTCTTTATGCTCACGCCAACTAGCCTTGTTGTATCTGTTGTGTTATAATTTAACTATCCTAGTGTATGAATTCCTTGTTCTATCTAGTTTTTAAAGTTACGGATGGAGATGGCTTCTGCAACTCCTGTCAACGAAATCCACTTGTTAACCACCTGAACAAGGCGCGAGCATTTCATTACATTTCTCGACTCATTTACATTTCCGGCTTCCACTTGTTTCATCTTGTCCTACATTCTCTGATATTAAAGAGGCTGTTCTTGTCCACCTTGCCTATTCTCAGAATCTATTATGCTGTGATAATATTCGTTCTGTTACTTATATTCCTTAGAGTTTTGAGATCTAGTTCTATTGATCTGTCCTCATAGCTTAACCCCCTTAGTTGGTACCAGTCTTGTTGCAGAGTTCTTAACTTTTTAGATTTTGACTTTATGCTTCACAACAAGTTAATTCTATGCTGGTGCTGCATATTCCAGTATTGGTATAACAAATGCTGTGTAGATTGCCATGAAGGAATCCGGGTTCAGGATTGTAAACGATGTTTAAGTGCTTGCAAGCGTCCCATATGCTATCAATCTTATCCTATTTGTGTGTGATTCTGGTGATAGTGATGGAATTATAACTATCCCCAAACCTTTCTCTCTTTTAAATTCCTGCAGTTCCCTTCCCCTTAAGGTGTAGATAAATCACGCTCATTCTCTTTTCCCAATCGTCATTACCTTACACTTGTAGGGATTGAATTCCAGCAGTCACTTATTTACCCCCCTCCTGGAGTTCGTCAAGGTCCTCTTTGTATGTTATTGCACATAACCTCTGTTTTTAAATTACTCATAAACTTTGTGTCATCTGCAATCACTGACATGTACAAGCTCGTTCACATAAATTAGGAACAGCAGCGGTCCCAGCACCAAGCCTTGTGGGACCCCACTTTTTACATTCCTCCAGTTCGAAACCACCTCGATGACTGTGACTCTTTGCTTTCTTTCAGGTACTCACTAACCTAGTCCAGTGTTTCCACAGTTATTCTAGCCTGCTTCTCTATCTTGTACACTAACCTATAATGACAGTGTCAAATGTTTTTTGACAATCTAGAAAAATACAATCTACCAACTATCCTTTTCCGGCTTGATTTTAGCAACACTGTCATAACACACAATCAAGTTTGTTAGGTACGATTTTCCTTTTCTAACTCCATGATGCCTCTGTATTACAAAGTTGGTCTTCTTCAGGTACTTCACCAATATCAGCCAGATGACTTTCTCCAGCATTTTACACGGAATACTTATCAGTAAAATTGGTGTGTAATTTAGCGCCTAATGTCCCCTTTTTATGAATTGTAGGACTACATTTGCCTTTTATCAGAATTTTATGAGATTTCCTGTCTCAAGTATTTTATGGAAGATTTCCTGTCTCAAGTATTTTATGGAAGATTTCCTGTCTCAAGTGTTTTATGGAAGATTTGAGAGAGCGAGTGACAAAGTACTTCTACAGCCTCCATCAGCAGCATGGTGAGATTAAGTCTGGTCTCAATGCTTTTCTCGCATTTATTTCCTCAATGTGATTTTTTAATTTCTTTTACAGTGAATACAGTGACATCCGTTGTTTCTTCTAGGTACTCTCCTCTCCCACTCTTGGTATCCATGTTGGTTCTATTGTAAAAACCTCCTACAAATCTCTTTTAGTTCCTCACATACCTCTTAATAGTTTTTTATGAGAATGTCCCTGATCTCCTGAACCTGATTACATGGTCTCTCATGTTGCTTTTGTCATTAAGCTATAGGACAGCTTGGTGAGATCCGGAGCTGATGTGGACTAATCTTGTTACTAAAGGACACCTTTATTGGTCTAAGCTTTTGCCACAATGTCGTTTCAAATTGACTCTTGGCTTCTCTCCTGACTTGGGTGTATTAATTTATGGTTATCATGTTGCAGAGTTCTTAACTTTTTAGATTTGGGCTTTATAATTATTACTAAATATAATAATTATTATAATTACAATTGTTGTATTTAATAATTATCACTCTTCCTTCTGCTGGGTCTTGAAGGAAGCCGGCCTCGGGTGAAAGACGGCTGTGACGATCTCTGTCTGGAACCCGCAGGTGCGGGACTGGGACGTCCACCTCCTGGGGCTCGTCCCAGCACCTTCAAAGCTCTGCTCCAGGAGGCTGGAATCGTTCATACCCTTGATGGGGTGGTTCTTCTCCGGCTCCGACCACAGCGGTCTCCGGGTTGCGAGTTCCTGTGCCTTCTTTCACCAACTTCGAGGTCATCTCCGGAACTCACAGTTCCTGCGACGGTGCTGGAACTATTCGTATTGGCGTTTGCCTTTCCATTGGAGACTTTCGGCGCCGTGGAGAAGGGGGACCTGCTGCCTGGGTAACAGCTTCTCCCCCGTATCAACCTACCCTGGCTTTGCGCCCTGGAGAGGCTGCTCCAGACCAGTAACCAGGGCGCAACATCATAGTCTCCTGAGACTGATGGATGCCTGCTACTGTCACGAGTGCATTTGCATTGTCCTCAGTTCCCATTTCTTTGTACTTTTTAGAGGCTTTGGTGGTCCTTTCTTTAGCTTGCCTTCATTGCCATATAATTATTGAACCATGGAGTCATATTACGTTTCTCATCCCGCTCCTTGAGTGGTATGAACCGCTCCGTTGCATCTGCATTTCTGAGCTGTGAATTCCATCATCTTATGTGACTTTCTTGTATTTCTCTTTCAGCTCATTCCACTTACTACCCTTACATTAGTGTTGTATTGCATTGGGCTCAAGTGTGTGTCTACTTTCCATCCATCCCATCGCATCTTACCCTTGTTTCAGACTTTTCATTTAGTTTGTCTTCCTCTGTGCCTCTAAGAATACTCTTTGACATGAGTATTCTGGCTCTGGCTCTTTGGTCAGAGCGCCAGAGCTGTCTTTAAAACCGAGTATTATGCAAGCATCGAGAGCCTTTTCATTTAATCCATTTTTTTTATTTACAATCCTTACTTTTAAGTTCTTTATCATACATCACTAACCGACGTGTTCCTCCTGGTTTGTCTTCGTCCTATCGTCCTGTCGTTCCTTGCTACGAGCATCAATTCTCTCTACTGAGTCAATTCCATGAAGGATTTTGAACTTCGTGATCATGTCAGCAGTGTACCTTTATTCCTCCAGTTGGAGTGAGATCACTTGTAAGCACATGGTGCCTCGGGTGTAGTCTATATAATATGACCAAACCACACATCACTAAATCCAGAAACGACGACGTTTCGGTCCGTCGTGGACAATTATCAAGTCGTGTGAGAGACCTTTTATCGTCTACATATTTTTTTTACTCCAGAAGGAACACTACACAAAAATACGAGACCCTGCACTCATTACCTTCATTCTCGTTACAGGACGCAGAGACCGAGGGAGGCAACCTTGGCTCCAAGTAAGTGCACCAATACGTCTCAATCTTCATCAACTCGTCTTCCCTTCCCTCGCCAGCCAGCCAGCCAGCCAGCCAGCCAGCCAGCCAGCCAGCCAGTCAGCCAGCCGGCCAGCCAGCCAGCCAGCCAGCCAGCCAGCCAGCCAGACAGGCAGCCAGCCAACAAGCCAGCCAGCCAGCCAGCCAGCCAGCCAGCCAGCCAGCCAGGCGGCCAGTCAGCCAGCCAGCCAGCCAGCCAGCCAGGCGGCCAGGCGGCCAGTCAGCCAGCCAGCCAGCCAGGCGGCCAGTCAGCCAGTCAGCCAGCCAGCCAGCCGGCCAGCCAGCCAGCCAGACAGGCAGCCAGCCAACCAGCCAGCCAGCCAGCCAGCCAGCCAGCCAGCCAGCCAGCCAGGCGGCCAGTCAGCCAGCCAGCCAGCCAGCCAGGCGGCCAGTCAGCCAGCCAGCCAGCCAGCCAGCCAGCCAGCCAGACAGCCAGCCAGCCAGCCAGCCAGACCTCGGGCTGTTAAAAACCAAACATTTTTCATGGTCAAAGTTTTAATGGGTCTTCCTCTTGTGTGATATTTCTTTTTTACCTTGTTCTTTACGGAGATAACAACTTGTGCAGGCAGGGATAATGACGTTAGGCTGAAGGTGACAGGAACACTCCAGTATTGTATTGGTGCGGTTGTGTAGGAGTTTGTAATATTATTAACCACTGAGAAGAACATTGCAGGGTTGCATTGGTGTTATCTGTAATATCGAGTATTAACTGTAAATAATATGATAATAAGATTTCAAGTGTACATTTGTGAAGGTTCGCATAAATTATTGATATTTAGCATCTAAATGACGTGACTTTACTAGAATCATAGGAGCGATAAAAAGATTGTATTACCGTGCAATGCGTAGGTATGTATACAGGTCTATGTATTCAATTGCGAACTGGATTTGAGAGACTTAACACCGATTTATTAATTATTTTTCACTCCTGACTTGACCATAGAAGCCACCACAGGAGAGCCGTAACTCCGGAGTTGTGATCCACAGCATCACTCACCCCTAGGAGATGGATGAGTGAGTGGAGAGTAATCATCATATCATCACACATAGATACTACGTCAATAAATAGCTGCTCGCTCGCTATTGTACGTCCTCAAAACATACAAATATTAACACTTCTCCAAAATATATTATATCAAATATCTTAACGTTCTCAGAATATCTTAAAGTTCCCATGATGTTTAACTCAGAACATCCTTAAGCTCCGAGATTTAATCTCAGAGAACAGTGAATTTCGAAATTTATTATTTCACAACATCTTAAATATCCGAAAGAATATTGTCTCAGCATCTTCAAATACTGGAGATGGGAGGAGCCAGGAGAGAGACGTTGTGGGCCTTTAGTACACACACACAATGGCTCCAGTCACAAAATGGAGACACCGGGGATCTCCTCCACTGAGGATTAACGACGTATGTTATATGTGAGAACATGCTGACTAGCAAGACTGTTCCAGCCACACAGGAATAGTCGAATATATCGTAGCCATGCAGGAAGAGGTGGATACTTCACACCCTCACAGCGCCCCCAGCCTCACAGCACCCCCACCCTCACAGCGCCCACAGCCTCACAGCACCCCCACCCTCACAGCACCCCCAGCCTCACAGCACCCCCAGCCTCACAGCACCCCCACCCTCACAGCACCCCCACCCTCACAGCACCCCCACCCTCACAGCACCCCCACCCTCACAGCACCCCCACCCTCACAGCACCCCCACCCTCACAGCACCCCCACCCTCACAGCACCCCCAGCCTCACAGCACCCCCAGCCTCACAGCACCCCCAGCCTCACAGCACCCCCACCCTCACAGCACCCCCACCCTCACAGCACCCCCAGCCTCACAGCACCCCCACCCTCACAGCACCCCCACCCTCACAGCACCCCCAGCCTCAACACCCTATACAACACTCCATCTTGCCTGTACAGATTATCACTTGTGCTGCTTACGGCTTCCTTGTCACCCACGTGAATTGTAACACTGTTTTCGTCTCATCTGTGGCGAAACTGACAAGTGTGATCTCACCTGGTGAGATCACACCTGGTGAGATCACACCTGGTATATTCTCACCAGTTATCATCGATACATTTATGAAACTTCAAAGGTCTTTCTCTCACATTCTGTCAATAAATATGTTGCAACCCTGTGACATAGCTTTGCCAAGTGGATAGTCGTTGAATATATCTATAATGAGTGTACCATTTGTATAATATATGTATTCCCTATGTATAGGCAATTAGTATACCATGTGTTTATTTAATGGGTATACCAGTATTTTGATATGTAATAAGATTCAATATGTGTATATGTAATAAGTATACCTGTATGTGTATATAATGCATATATATTAGTGTACACGTGTATATATGTATTGATCATATTAATTATTATATATATGTTAGAAATACACTAGTGTATAAACTTGCAGACTAGGAGTCACAATAACGTGGCTGTAATATGTTAACCAAACCACATATAGTGAATAAGCATAATATACTTAACACTTTAACAAGTAGATCATTGGGAATATACCAACAGTATCATTGGGAATATATCGACAGTATGATAGGGAATATATCGACAGTTCGATAGGGAATATATCGACTGTATGATATTATTTGAATGATGTGTGAGTCGCTAGCTCATTGCCTGGCTAGCAACTGGATAGGTGACCAGACATGCCATCATATAATAGAGTAAATTATACAAACACATTAAATTGATCAATAATATTAGACCCATTAAATGTATATATCGTAATATAAATCACGTAATGTGTCTGCACAAAAGAAAGCCTTTTATGGTTCTGGAACCACCCAATTTAGAACGACGGAAGTAGTTTGTGTGGAACAAGGTTACCCGGCCGCTTGTTAGCGGGCCAAGCTCCTTTAACAGCTTCATGTATTTATAACCGCTGACAGCTTTTTTTTTTTTTTTTTTTTTTTTACTCCAGCGGCAGCGGCATTTATATTAGTTGGATCAAAGGCCGGGTCGACCTCTGGCTTCAGTAATCCTCAAGCTTCACTAATTACACCTTTCTGTTATTCAGTTTTTTTTTTCCATTGTTACGACATGTAAACGACATTATCAACATGTGTCATAATTCATCATGATCATTCATTATAATCATCAATGACAATTATTATCGTTGTCAATATTGTAGTGTGGCTTGTAGAGTTGGTCCGAACACTATACAATGGCAGTGTTCGGACAGTGTGAACGTATTGAAAGTGCTAGTTCGCCTGAGCCTTATTGTCCTGCCTGAGCCACAACAGCCCGTCCTCCAAACAAAGACCCAAAAGACCATTCCATGCACCCACCAAACCCCAGCTGTTTATGAATGAAAATCGGTTTATTCACGACTCACAACTGCTGACGTTCGAACACTTCCGGAACAAGTGCTTCACTGACGAATTTTGTTCGAACCACAACGCTGTAAATGCTTCACCCACGTACTACAAATACAAATAATCGCCAACAGAACCTAAACACCTCACCTAACCTATGCCTATATATGCACAATATGCTAATATATTATAATATTAATTTATATTTGAGAAAATTCACGTTTTGAATGAACAGCATGTAAAAACTTATGAATGCGTCTGTGGGGTCGACCGCTGGATATACAACCCGTCCTCGACTCAAGTCAATTACTTCCAGCGGTCGACCCCAAAGACGCATTCATAAATTTTAACATGCTGTTCATTCAAAACAGGAATTTTCTCAAATATAAATTAATATTATAACAACATATTGTGCATATATATATATATATATATATATATATATATATATATATATATATATATATATATATATATATATATATACACATATATATATACAAGTGAATCACTTGTTCCGGAAGTGTTCGGACGTCAACAGTTGTGAGTCGTGGGTAAACCGTTTTTCATTCATAAACAGGGGGTTTGGCGGGTGCATGGAATTACTTTTGGGTCTTTGTTTGGAGGACGAGCTGGGATGTAATGGACTTGAGCCGAGGACGGGTTGTCTGAGGATGGGTTGGCCACACAGCCCTGTTCCCTCCGGTTTGAATCACAAACCATCAATCCAGATCATCATCAGCCATCAATGACATCAGCATCCATCTTTAATCATCACGGTGAAGCTGCTGGGATTCTACTCAGGGAGATTATAATCACAAACTATTAAACACGTGACAGAATACATATGGTTTATAATTCTGGCCACGAGAAGGCTCTGTCGTGTGGTAATCCCACTTGACAGGAGAAAGCTCTGTCGTGTGGTAATCCCACTTGACAGGAGAAAGCTCTGTCGTGTGCTAATCCCACTTGACAGGAGAAAGCTCTGTCGTGTGCTAATCCCACTTGACAGGAGAAAGCTCTGTCGTGTGCTAATCCCACTTGACAGGAGAAAGCTCTGTCGTGTGCTAATCCCACTTGACAGGAGAAAGCTCTGTCGTGCGGTAATCTCCCGTGACACGAGAAAGCTTTAGCCTGTGATAATCCCACTTGACATGACAATACATTAGCGTTTGGTAACCTTACTTAACATGCGAAAGCTCAAGCGTATTGCAACTGCAAGATAAGGTTTTAGCATGATTGGCTGCCTGACTGACGCAACATTTGACGCCAAGTTATTGCATGACCAAACTGGGATTTTATTTATATTTCCTCACGCGGTCTTAAAAGCGAGTTTATGCATGAGTGCGCCAGGACTTTTGTTTGGACCTGTTGTACAGCTTGAGACATTCTTTCCTGCTACCACATGCCACTGTCACGCCTCAGCTTGCTTTTGCATGACAGAGTTGAGTTAGGAATTATTATTGCGCGACATTATGGGGTTTCAACTTTATTATTTTCAATGTTTTATAATGAAGGGTGTTGGCGTCAACGCCCTCAGCCTCATATCGTCAGGTGTCAGCCTGATAGATCTGTTACCCAGCCTTCTGTGTCCCCGTCAGGTATCACTTGTCAGCCATAGAGGTTATCTTGAGATGATTTCGGGGCTTAGTGTCCCCGTGGCCCGGTCCTCGACCAGGCCTCCTTTTTGTTACACACCGCCAGGAAGCAGCCCGTAGCAGCTGTCAGCCATAGAGGTTAGTTTCCCAGTCTCCTATGACCATGTCAGACGTCAGCTGTCAGACTCAAGGCTCTATTGTGGACTTGTTGAAGTGTTAACCAAGATTTCAACCGATTAATTATTCCTGTCAAGAGGATCTGGAAGTCATATTAATTGTATTATCACCCCTATCATCAAGTGTAAAGTTATCACCTCGCCTCTGCGTCAGTATTCAAGTGCTTTATTGAAGCTAAAACCACCACAATATTAACGTCACCTTGGTAGGTTAGGTGAGTTTTAGTGGGGTTGAACTCCTCCAAGTTGTTCAAGATCACTTCTGATTGGACGCTTCTCAGGTTCCGAGGAAGGGCGGCGTTCTGTGGCTGGGGGTCTCGTTCATGCTGCGTTCTGTGGCTGGGGTCTCGTTCATGCTGCGTTCTGTGGCTGGGGGTCTCGTTCATGATGCGTTCTATAAATAGTTCGTTCTACAAACCGTTCAATAAATTGTTCATTCAATAAATTGTTCGCTCAGTAAATTGTTCTTTACTTAAATCGTATTTTATATCATTATATAATCGTATTTATATCTTTCGTTCGATAAATCGTTCATTCAATAAATCGTTCGTTTAATAAATTGTTCATTTACTTCATCATAATTTACGTAAATCGTTCAATGAATCGTTCGCTTTATAACTCGTAAATACAATAAATATTTAATTCTATAAATTTATCGTTCAATAAATCGTTTATTCTAGAAATAGTTTTCTCTCTAAATCGTTCGTTGCATAAATCCATTCTAAAATAAATCATTCGTTCCATAAATTGTTCATTATATAAGTTATATGTTCTATAATCATTCGTTCTGTCAATCATTTGTACAATAAAACATTCGTTCATAAATCGTTCATCCATAAATCGTTCATCCATAAAACGTTCGTTTTATAAATTATTCGTTCCATAGACCATTCACTTATATCGATCGTTCCATAAATCGTTGCCCAACCACTTGGGCTGGACGGTAGAACGACGGTCTCGCTTCATGCAGGTCGGCGTTCAATCCCCGACCGTCCAAATGGTTGGGCACCATTCCTTCGCTCCCCCGTCCCATCCCAAATCCTTATCCTGACCCCTTCCCAGTGCTACATAGTCGTAATGGCTTGGCACTTCCCGCTGATAATTCCCCTCCGTAAATCATTCGTACTATAAATCGATTGTTCAATAAATTGTTCATTCTATAATCTGTTTGTTGCCAAAAAATAGGGACTTAGAATAAAGAATAAATGTCCAGAAATTGTTGCCAAAAAATAGGAACTTGGAATAAATGTCCAGAAATAAATGGCTTTCCATCACATCCGGCCTCGGGCGACCAGGACGGCCTGTTGGTCCAGTTATTGTTCACCGTTAACCGGACTGTGCTCTCGCTTCCCGTTGTTGTTGTTCCGGATAATGTTCACCGTTAACGGGACTATGTCGTGGTCTTGCATACTGTTATCCGTCCGTTGTTCAATGACCTTTTTATTTAGTTTAGATTACCTTAGTGGTACAAATAATAATGGTACAAGTAGTTGTGGTACTAACAACAGTAATGGAACAAGCAGTGGAACAAGCAGCAGTGGAACAAGCAATAGTTGTACAAGCAACAGTGGTACAATGATGGAACAAGCAGTAGTGGTACAATCAGTAATGGTACAAGCAGTAGCGGTATAAGCACTAGTGTATTGGTACAAGCACTAGTGCAGTGGTACAAGCACTAGTGTAGTGGTACAAGCACTAGTGCAGTGGTACAAGCACTAGTGTAGTGGTACAAGCACTAGTGCAGTGGTACAAGCACTAGTGCAGTGGTACAAGCACTAGTGCAGTGGTACAAGCACTAGTGCAGTGGTACAAGCACTAGTGCAGTGGTACAAGCACTAGTGTAGTGGTACAAGCACTAGTGTAGTGGTACAAGCACTAGTGCAGTGGTACAAGCACTAGTGCAGTGGTACAAGCACTAGTGCAGTGGTACAAGCACTAGTGCAGTGGTACAAGCACTAGTGTAGTGGTACAAGCACTAGTGTAGTGGTACAAGCACTAGTGTAGTGGTACAAGCACTAGTGTAGTGGTACAAGCACTAGTGCAGTGGTACAAGCACTAGTGCAGTGGTACAAGCACTAGTGCAGTGGTACAAGCACTAGTGCAGTGGTACAAGCACTAGTGCAGTGGTACAAGCACTAGTGCAGTGGTACAAGCAATAGTGCAGTGGTACAAGCACTACCACAACAAACATTTGTAATGTTTGTACGCAATAAAAAATGAATAAAGGTCCTTTAGTGAGAAGTGTTAAAAATGAATACAGTTTAGTGAGAAACAGTGCAAGTGAAGTTACTTTAGTGAATTGTGTCAGAATTAAGGCTTTTACAAAGACTCATGAAGGAAGTGAAGGAAGTTCTTTCTTCGGTTACAACAATTGAATGAATGACATGCTAATTAAAATTAGTGATTTCCCCTGCAGTTAAAGTAAGGTCTCATGATTAAATAAAGTAGCAGTTACAGCTGAAATAAGCTCTTGGACGATTAAATAAATTAGCGGTTACAGTTTAATTAGGACTTGACAATCAAAGGAAGTAGCGGTTACAGCTGAAGCCCCAACGACTAACAAGAGGAGCAGATACAGTTGAAATAAGCTCGTACGATTGAAGGAAGGAACATTTAGAGCTTAAATATCTTCACGTGAGTAAAGAAAGTAGCGATTACAGCTGAAATAAGTTCTCACGATTATTGAGTAGCGGTTACAGCAGAATGAAGCCCTCAATGAAGAAGAATGAAGCTCTCAATGAACAAGAATGAAGCTCTCAATGAACAGAAGAATGAAGCTCTCAATGAACAGAAGAATGAAGCTCTCAATGAACAGAAAAATGAAGCTCTCAATGAACAGAAGAATGAAGCTCTCAATGAACAGAAGAATGAAGCTCTCAATGAACAGAAAAATGAAGCTCTCAATGAACAGAAGAATGAAGCTCTCAATGAACAGAAGAATGAAGTTCTCAATGAACAGAAGAATCAAGCTCTCAATGAACAGAAGAATGAAGCTCTCTATAAACAGAAAAAATGAAGCTCTCAATGAACAGAAGAATGAAGCTCTCACTGAACAGAAGAATGAAGCTCTCATTGAACAGAAGAACGAAGCTCTCACTGTTAAAGAACATACATGTAACAGTTAACTGAATCTCCCAGCTAGAGAAAATAACATTGTAAGGTAATTAAGGTAATTCATTGCAAATGACTCACAAATTCACAGCTAGATTACTCTCAATAGTCCATAATCTGGGGGGGGGGGATACACTATTATGAAGGACAGTGAAAGGCGCTTGGGAACACATGACAAATTAATTCTACAATGATAATGAAGAATTATACCGGCGTAACTCATTCAACTGATGTAGAATGCATATTATGTATACTACTGTCAGACATGTATTAGCTGTGAGACAATGAGTGGTTCGGTATGACGCTATTCTATGACCCCACGGGACAGTAACCTCGACCCAACCACTTGGGGTGGACGGTAGAGCGACGGTCTCGGCTTCATGTAGGTCGGTGTTCAATCCCCGACCGTTCAAGTGGTTGGGCATCATTCCTTTCCCACTGTCCCATCACAAATCCCAGTGCTATATAGTCGTAATTGCTTGGCGCTTTCTCTCGATAGTTCCCTTCCAGGCTTGTTAGCTTGTCCAGTCATTTCGCGTTTGAGGAGAATCTTTGCCTACTAAATCTTGGAAGACAATTCGAGTGCCTCTGCTGGGATGCTCAGTGCTGGGCGGCTCACTGCTGGGATGACGGTCCCAGCTGTCAACTACTGCGTGGGATGCAAGCACAGTTTGCATCCCACTTTTGGCTGTGTGTGTGTGTGTGTGTGTGTGTGTGTGTGTGTGTGTGTGTGTGTGTGTGTCACTGCGGGGCGGCAAACTATACAACTACCATCAAAACAAGAAGTAGCAGCGCGCTGTAGTACTGATGAGACCCTCGGCAATAACGTGATGTGAAGTAGCTTCAAATACATGCTGATTTATACCACAATTGTGCTATATTTGTACCAGTACTGGTTGTACCAACACTGTTAGTGGCACGATTACTTGTACCACAATCATATGCCTCGTAGCGAACACACACCCACACACACATACACAGTCGCCATTGTTCATAATTTAACCTGCACACAACTGAAGCTTTTACGTCCATCTGCATTTCAATTTACAAAATCTGAACCCACGTTAAAAACTCATTAATTAAATTTGCCCCGGTGTATCCGGCCTGCCTGCTGGCCTGCCTGCTGGCCTGCCTGCTGGCCTGCCTGCTGGCCTGCTTCTGAAGCCCCGGTTACCGCGCCAAGTAATTATCATAAATTTATGACGCATATTTCTCTCTCTCAAATTTGAGGCATTCAGCTCAGCGGAGCAACAAGATATAAAAAGAGGAACTAGAACGAGATTGAAAGCGAAAACAAGATTAAAAATACGAAGCAGAACGCACGAATCAAATTCCATTTCCCAGTCGATCCCCTGCACGACCCTCCGAGACCCCCGCCCCCCCCTTGCCCCCCTTCTCCCCTTCCCCTCTCTCCCCCCCCCCTTCAAGATTGTATATTGAAAGTGGGTTAAAACAAATAACCTAAATTGGTCGATGCAAATCAACGCAGATTACACGGAATTTGGGTTCCATTATGTCAGATCTTTCGTTTTTAGAAGACTGAATGTGTGTGCGTGTGTGCGTGCGTGTGTGTGTGTGTGTGTGTGTGTGTGTGTGTGTGTGTGTGTGTGTGTGTGTGTGTGTGTGTGTGTGTGTGTGTGTGTGTGTCAGCAGAAATGCATAGCAGAATTTTATGAGAACTACACACATGTATTAAATACAGACACAGACACAGACACACACACACACACACACACACACACACACACACACACACACACACACACACACACACACACATATCTATATATCTGACTATCCGAGATTAGGGGCCAGATGTTTGGCGCTAGCCTCCCCAGACTCTGCAGGGTGACTCGACTTTGTCCAGGGATGGTCATAGGCGGGTCGGGGTAGAGCCCCATTCCTCCTCCCCGCTATTTAAAAGTAATGGCTAATCATACTAATTTCCAATCTGGCAAAATATAGGACTCCATCCTCATAATAATTACAGAGATGACAGGAAAGTGGTAAAGAGCAGAGATAGTGGTAGAGGGGCGGGGATGTTGGTGAGAGGTAGGGAAGGTGATGGATCCATTGTAAGGTGAAGGGTAGGGAAGGTAGTGATGGGCAGGAAAGGTGGTGATGGGCAGGGAAGATAGTGATGAGCAGGGAGGGTGATGGGGGTCTGATAGCTGAGTGGACAGCGCTCGGGAATCGTAGTCCTAAGGTTCTGGGTTCGATCCCCGGTGGAGGCGGAAACAAATGAGTAGAGTTTCTTTCACCCTGATTCGCCTGTTTACCAAGCATTAAATAGGTACCTGAGAGTTAGACAGCTGCTATTGGCTGCTTCCTGGGTGTGTGTAAAGAAAAGGAGGCCTGGTCGAGGACCGGACCGCGGGGACGCTAAACCCCAAAATTATCTCAAGATAACCTCAAGATTGGTAGGGAAGGTCGGGGAGAGGGTGTGTGTACTTACCTAACTGTAATTACCTAGTTGTGCTTGCGGGGGTTGAGCTCTGGCTCTTTGGTCCCGCCTCTCAACTGTCAATCAACTGGTGTACAGATTCATGAGCCTATTGGGCTCTATCATATCTACATTTGAAACTGTGTATGAAGTCAGCCTCCGCCACATCACTCCTTAGTGTATTCCACCTGTTAACTACTTTAACACTGAAAAAGTTCTTTCTAATATCCCTGTGGCTCATTTGGACACTCAGTTTCCACCTGTGTCCCCTTGTTCGCGTACCACCCGTGTTAAACAGTTTATCCTTGTCTACCATGTCAATTCCTCTGAGAATGTTGTAGGTAGTGATCATATCTCCCCTTACTCTTCTGTCTTCCAGTGTCGTGAGGTGCATGTCACGTAGCCTTTCCTCGTAACTCATGCCTCTTAGTTCTAGGACTAGCCTAGTGGCATACCTCTGAACTTTTTCCGTGTGTGTGTGTGTGTGTGTGTGTGTGTGTGTGTGTGTGCGTGCGTGCGTGCGTGCGTGCGTGCGTGCGTGCGCGCGCGTTCTGATATTGCATAACTTTTCAGCAGAGGTTAGAGGTCAGTGTTCGTGGGAGGGGGGGAGGGGGTTGAATTTTTTTTGTAGTTGAGGGCTAAACATGACAATCATCGATAATAAGGTGTAATTAACGGCCCGTTGTGGCCTGTTGGTCGGGGATTTTAATAAAATACACGTCACGACCCGCCGTGGAAGTCAAATACAAGGCTTTTTTTAGAGCAAGGATTAAGCCGAACCCCTAAGGAAAATGAGAGAGAGAGAGAGAGAGAGAGAGAGAGAGAGAGAGAGAGAGAGAGAGAGAGAGAGAGAGAGAGAGAGAGAGAGAGAGAGAGAGAGAGAGAACAAGAGGACCCCACAACCATCTCATCTGTGCTATCGACAGGAGACCTCTGGCTCACGCTCTCCTGATCACACCTCCGCTCCCCCCCCCCCTCTCTCTCTCTCTCTCTCTCTCTCTCTCTCTCTCTCTCTCTCTCTCTCTCTCTCTCTCTCTCTCTCATCTCTTTTTCGCTCTTTATACACACCCTTTGTCGCCTTATCCCTTCCTTCTCTTCCTTCACTTTCGGTCATTTCTCTGCTTCCGTTCCTCTTCACAATCATTTTTCTCTCCTCTCCTCTTCCTCGAAGGAGAAAGTAGGACTGTCAAGAGAGGATTGTGAAGCTACACGAGTAAACAGAAAAAAAATTAAGACACAACAACGAAGCCATGAGACCATAATGCAGCTTAGAGTCTACCGTAAGACTACAGTCCTAAGCCAAACAACAGCCCACAAAATAGTCACCGATCCACAAGGTAGTGAACAGCGCACTAACCACCCAGTAGTTCACAATGAACCTAACAGCTCACTTGCCAACGAACAGCCCATAAGAGTTTTTTTTTTATTATTATTTTTCTACCACAGACGTGGTCACACATTTACAATGCTAACCAGCATTTATACCTTTTCTTCTGTCCTCCATGGACAGGGTTAGAGATGTGTTAAACATATAGTTCAAGGGTTTATTGAACAAACAGAGCTTCGTTAGCCGCAACGAAGAGATCAGTCCAAAATGAGGCCAACAGCCCACTTTCTAATGAACTATTCACATGGAACCCATCAATTACCTCGTGTTCACAAGTTAGGCCACAGTGTTCAAAAAGCAAGATCAGGGGTACCATTGTGGGGTTATATCGACATTGTTAAGGAATTAACATATGAACAATGTTACCTTCGGCTAACGTGACCCCAGAATCCTCTGTACCAGCCTCGGCTGTACCTGAATGTATTCTGAAACGTGAAACTGAATATTAGTGTGGAGGCCTAAGGCCTTGTGGAGAGTAATTAATAGGACTAATTAATTAATAAAATAGCCAGTGTGACTGTAAAGCACCTGATGGAAATAGTAGTTATCTTGAGGTTATCTTGAGATGATTTCGGGGCTTTTTAGTGTCCCCGCGGCCCGGTCCTCGACCAGACCTCCACCCCCAGGAAGAAGCCTGTGACAGCTGACTAACTCCCAGGTACCTATTTACTGCTAGGTAACAGGGGCATTCAGGGTGAAAGAAACTTTGCCCATTTGTTTCTGCCTCGTAAGGAGCTGGGATAGAATGACTGAGCGGTGAAACAGTGCCCAACCACTTTGATACATCAGGGATCGAGCACCGACCCTCCAGAAAAAGGTCAACCTTCGTTCTACCGACTAGTCCAAGTGGCTGTAAGCATATGACTGAATATCACCGTAGATGGTGTCGTTCACTAAGGCAACACGACTCTTCACTTGTTAAGGAACGACAGATGTGTGAACATGAGCTGCCATCATCACCAGACGATGCCATATTATGTTTATTATTGTCATTATAAGTTGATTCGTGTTAAACTTTACAAGACAAGAAGCAAAGACCAGTTGTCAGAGCCAGGAAGGCTCTATATTAGGTCTATCAAGGCCCCAAGGCTAACATCTGACCTTCCCCAGGATGCAACCCACGGTAATCGTTCAACTCCCGGGTACCCATTTACCGGGATTACCATTTACTAGGTGAACATAGGCAATAGGTGGAAGGAAACATGTCTAATAGTCTCTGTTCTACCCTGGGATTGAACCTGGAACCATCTGTTTAAAATAGGATGCATTCCTTTAATCCACTCTAAGCTTCTGTGTTGGATTAGAAAGACGGGACACTTCATTAATTTTTGTTGGTCGGTACGGTTTGAACTGTCTTCCGCGTGATACAAATTCATTGCCGCACCTCAGCTATGATCAGGAGCCAGGGAGCGGCGCCAACCATCCACCAGCCCTGTAGAAGTTGGACTGGTAGAACGGCACTTCCTATTGGCCAACTCCCGACCAATCCCGTCGCTTCCTAAGATTTGCTTGTATTGACTGAGCCGCCAGAATCGCATAAATACGACCGACCTGGCCAGTGAATTCACTCAACCTCAAAACCCAGCACAAGAGAACATCTCTCCTCACTCCTCGCCAGCCCCGCCACGCCCCGGCGCCTGGCCTCCAACTTGTCACTCTTAGCGTCCCGCTCACGGCTATGGCTTCCCACTCCTGACTACAGCTTCATCATAAATTACTTGCTGCCACTCTGTAATTTATAGAGAATACATAAATGATGCTCGTTGCCGTTTGTTTCTGTACCTTTCCAATAATATGTTGAGTCACTACAGGAGTGGCAGAGCTCACTCTGATCCGGTTTAGTATTCGTGCTGTGGGCATTATAGTCTTTATATATAAGTTTATACGGTTGGACCTGTACCGTACAGCTGTTAGAATTTTCATGTTTATTTATAAGGGGGTTTAGGTGGATATGCAACAATGAAATAAATTGGAATATCAATTGGATTTATTTTTTAACGCTGTCAATGCTGCTGCTCTCAAACTGGGTCGTCCAAAATACACCAAAAAATTTATAATAAAACTTTACAAAGCTGTAAATGTTAGTGACGAATTATTTGAAATGCATTTTTAAATCTAGAACTTAAATTGCCAAAGCCCTCCCTGCTTTATGTTATTATGAAACAGTAAATATATATACCACATATAGTAACCCGAGTACAATTGCGTGGGAATTATAAGTATTTATAACCCAAAAATCGTAATTTCTAGCGAGACAACAATATTTGTTCTTGTGATCCATCTAGAAAAAGCTTCCTAAGTTGTGAATATAGTTGTGTTGCCACGTGCAGGACTGAAGTACGTGTAACAGAACAAGCTGGCTACGTTATATATGGTGACTCACGTAGTTGTACTCCCCTAGTTGTGCTGGCGGGGTTGAGCTCTGACTCTTTGGGCCCGCCTCTCCTTTGTCAATCAATAAACTGATTTTTCTTATTTTTCAACACAGGAAACAGCGCGTAGCAGCCGTGTAACTCCCAGGTACCTATTTTACTCCTAGGTAAACAAGGACATGAGGGTGAAAGAAGGCATGAGGGTGAAAGAAACTCTGCTCATTTGTTTCCGCCATCGTCAGGGGATCGATCCCCAGACCCTAGGACTACGAACCCCGAGCGCTGTCCACTCAGCCGTCAAGCCCCCCCCCCCCCTGAAGTGTACCCGCCTTGACTAAATCAAAACTCCAGCAAGAATGGTTATACAATTACTGGTAACAAATATACGCTCATTGACAGCCTCGTCCCTTCACACAGACGGAAAATTGGAGCTTAACGTCAGATGGAATTCGAACCATTTTAAAATACGTTACATCAACTAGTTAACCGAACACCCAACAGTACTTCACAAACTAATATATATTCCCAAACACAAGGTTTATTATCTTTGTGTACATACTTCCGGTGCTTTAAGACACGCCAACCTGCACAATCGACATGGCGACTTATCATTATTAACCCCCTCCCCCCTGTCCCTGAGCTGGATAGAAAAGCTGACAAATTCTGACATTTGTTAGTAGGCTCAGAGCTTTCCCTTCTCTTGCCTCACCTATGCTACTAATTTTCCTTGGAATAGGACCTGCCAGTCGGTTTATAACAAGGTTCACAATATCTCCTGGGTGAAGGAGGTCTACCCGCCTTGTCCAAGGCTCCAACTCCGCTCAAATTCCTCAGTAAGATGTGGGACGAGCGGGCTACCACTGCACCACCATTACTTTAACGTCCCAAGCTGCCACAACTGTACCAGAACTGTTAGTCTGCATCAGGCTGGTGGCCTGCATCAGGCTGGTGGCCTTCATCAGGCTGGTGGTCTGCGCCAGGCTGGTGGCCTCCATCAGGCTGGTGGCCTGCGTCAGGCTGGTGGCCTGCACCAGGCTGGTGGCCTGCACCAGCCTGGTGGCCTGCATCAGGCTGGTGGCCTGCACCAGGCTGGTGGCCTGCACTAGCCTGCACCACATCCCATCAGCAACGTCTCATCCCAAGAATACTAACAGGAGCTGGGGGTCTCCCGCTACACGCGGTGATTAAAAAATATAAACAAAATGAGTTTCTTTGTGAGAAAAACAATTAATTTCCCGTCTCACTGTCTTGTGGCTTAAACGAAATTCCCCATTAGTAAGCTGGCTGGTTGACGTCCTCTCCAGGCCAAGCTGAGTCCAGACACGGGCACCTGTATAGCACCCGGAGCTCAGTAGCGTGCTACTGGGTACATGAGCCGCCAGCCAGGAACGGTAGCACTTGTATGTCTAACAGGGATGGTTATTAGCTGGCCGGGTAGTGTGTACCTGGTATCTGTTGTGAAGATCGAACTCGGGACCGCAGAGTAACAGCTGTCTTCGTTAACTGTTGAAGTACTCGGGTAATTTCCTGTTGCAGTACCGGGAGACTTCCTGTTGCGGTTTACCTTGCGATTCATGTTGCAGTATCGGTTACTGTATAGTCTTCACAGTATACATCGTTGCAGGCTGGCACAGGTCACGCCCGTGATGGGTTCAGTGCCTGTAGACTCTAACAACCGTTGCAATATGTCCAAAAGCAAGCACCTCTCTGATGGCTCAAAGTCGTGCTGTACCAGACTGCTGTATCTCCCACACCTCATACCGGGATTTGATAGCGAGCTTTGTCGATACAAACATTAATGAAGTCTTGCATGTGCAATCGCTCCAACAACCAACTCAATTATAGCATGCTTGCAGAACCACCTCCCTACTCCTCCCCCTCCTCCTCCTCACCATGTCTCTGTCTCTGCAACAAAATCGCTATCCACGACTGCCAGGAAGGCCTCCACGCGTATCAGTAGCAAATGCGTTGTGTTGTTGTTGATTTCAGGTCTTGCCCCGGCCAAGCAGAGGCACCCGTGTAGCCGTTCACATGTCAAGCCTTAACAAGGAAAAAGGGGAACAAGGACGCCGTGTCCGGACCAATATAAGACTGAGCGGACACAGGAGATAATTGAGGCGAGTATGATATTTGACGAGGAGACGGGAGGGGGAAGTAAAACATGATGACATTGGACATGGAAGGTAGGTGACAGGAATGACAGGAGAGCAGACAGTAGACAGCTGTCCATCAGTGCGATAGTCTTGCTCCACGGATTTTCTATGTCCTAGACGGAACTTTTATGTTTTGTCTAAGCACCGGTTTTAAAATATGTATAATTCTTGCAGCAGAAAAGCCAGTAGTGGATGTATTGGAGGTATTTACTCAGGTGGAGTAGCTAGCTTGGCGGGTGAATGGAGATTATTCGTGCATTTGGTGGAGTAGAGATGGTGGATTCTTTCGTTGTATTCGTGCAGGTGGAGGAGACGAAATGGTAGATGTTTTGGAGGTATGTTAGCTGGAGAAGGATTTGTTGGTAGTATTTGCACATTGTTGGAGGTGTGGTAAAGAGGAAGGGTTAGCCCATAAGAGTGTTGTATGTCTTGAGGAATGACTCAATTGAGTCATATGACTGCACTGTCTTCTGGTATGTCTTCTGGTATGACTGTGATGTGTCTGCAAATCATCGACCACCTCAATTCAACGGCCAGAAGCCAAGCAACCGCGAAATATGTATTTATGTACTGGGGAAGGGAACTATCAGGAGAAAGCGCCAAGCCATTACGACTATATAGCACTGGGAAGGGGTCAGGATAAAGATTTGGGATGGGACGGGTGAAAGGAATGGTGCCCAATCACTTAGACGGTTGGGGACAGAACGCCGACCTGCATGAAGTAAGACCGTCGCTCTACCGTCCAGCCCAAGTGGTTAGGCGATATGTATTGGGGAAGTGACAATATTCAATAACCTGAGAATATATCATGCTGATGATATCGCACGCGCGTGTGTGTGTATACTCACCTATTTGTGTCTGCAGGATCGAGCATTGACTCGTGTGTGTGTGTGTGTGTGTGTGTGTGTGTGTGTGTGTGTGTGTGTGTGTGTGTGTGTGTGTGTGTGTGTACTCACCTATTTGTGCTCACCTATTTGTGCTTGCGGGGGTTGAGCTTTGGCTCTTTGGTCCCGCCTCTCAACTATCAATCAACTGGTGTACAGATTCCTGAGCCTACTGGGCTCTATCATATCTACATTTAAAACTGTGTATGGAGTCAGCCTCCACCACATCACTGCCTAATGCATTCCATCCGTTAACTACTCTGACACTGAAAAAGTTCCTTCTAACGTCTCTGTGGCTCATGTGGGTACTCAGTTTCCACCTGTGTCCCCTTGTTCGCGTCCCACCAGTGTTGAATAGTTTATCCTTGTTTACCCGGTCGATTCCTCTGAGGATTTTGTAGGTTGTGATCATGTCTCCCCTTACTCTTCTGTCTTCCAGTGTCGTAAGGTGCATTTCCCGCAGCCTTTCCTCGTAACTCATGCCTCTTAGTTCTGGGACTAGTCTAGTGGCATACCTTTGGACTTTTTCCAGCTTCGTCTTGTGCTTGACAAGGTACGGGCTCCATGCTGGGGCCGCATACTCCAGGATTGGTCTTACATATGTGGTGTACAATAACAGACCTGTGTGTGTGTGTGTGTGTGTGTGTGTGTGTGTGTGTGTGTGTGTGTGTGTGTTCACCTAGTTGTATTCACCTAGTTGTGTTTGCGGGGGTTGAGCTTTGCTCTTTCGGCCCGCCTCTCAACTGTCAATCAACTGTTTACTAACTACTTTTTTTCCCCACACCACACACACCCCAGGAAGCAGCCCGTGACAGCTGACTAACTCCCAGGTACCTATTTACTGCTAGGTAACAGGGGCATTCAGGGTAAAAGAAAATTTGCCCATTTGTTTCTGCCTCGTGCGGGAATCGAACCCGCGCCACAGAATTACGAGTCCTGTGCGCTATCCACCAGGCTACGAGGCCCCCTAGTGTGTGTGTGTATGGCAGATAGAGAAAAATAGGGGGGGGGGAATGGTACTAACAGTTGATTGACAGTTGAGAGGCGGGCCGAAAAAGCAGAGCTCAATCCCCGTAAACACAACTAGGTGAACACACTTACACACACACACACACACACACACACACACAGGGCTGCATGAGGCTTCAAGAAGACAAAGACAAGCTGAAGGAATGGTCAAACAAATGGTTGTTAGAGTTTAACCCAAGCAAATGTAATGTAATGTAATGAAGATAGGTATAGGGAGCAGGAGGCCAGATACAAGGTACCATCTGGGAGATGAAATACTTCAAGAGTCAGAGAAAGAAAAAAACTTGATATCACGATATATCACGGGGTTGATATCACGCCAGACCTGTCCCCTGCAGCCCATATCAAGAGGATAACATCAGCGGCATATGCCAGGCTGGCCAACATAACAACGGCATTCAGAAACTTGTGTAAGGAATCATTCAGAACTTTGTATACAACATATGTTAGGCCAATCCTGGAGTATGCAGCCCCAGCATGGAGTCCATGTCTAGTCAAGGATAAGACCAAACTGGAAAAGGTTCAAAGGTTTGCCACCAGACTAGTACCCGAGCCGAGAGGTATGAGCTACGAGGAGAGATTACGGGAATTAAACCTCACTTCGCTGGAAGACAGAAGAGTTAGGGGGGACATGATCACCACATTCAAGATTCTCAAGGGAATCGACAGGGTAGATAAAGACAGTCTATTTAACACAGGGGCACACGCACTAGGGGACACAGGTGGAAACTGAGTGCCCAAATGATCCACAGAGATATTAGAAAGAACTTTTTTAGTGTCAGAGTGGTTGACAAATGGAATGCATTAGGAAGTGAGGTGGTGGAGGCTGACTCCATACACAGTTTCAAGTGTAGATATGATAGAGCCCAATAGGCTCAGGAACCTGTACACCTTTTGATTGACGGTTGAGAGGCGGGACCAAAGAGCCAGAGCTCAACCCCCGCAAGCACAATTAGGTGAGTACACAGAGGATGCAGGCCACAGCAGCAATTTATTATTTATAAGGTACCTATTTACTACTAGGTGAACAGAGCCATAAGGAAAAAGAAACTTTACCCATTTGTTTCTGCTTCGGGTGGGAATCGAACCAGTCCCTGGTTCGTGGACTGCGTCACCGGAACATGTGTGTCTTTTATTTTTTTACATGGTGACTTATTTGTAGTTCCAGGAAGAGAACCATTCTTGTTGAGTCCCGCTACTGTATATTTTACCATAGTTAAGCCTATGATAATACCAGGACTTTTAACACGCAACGTTTCTTCCCGGAGTTCATTTCATCCTTCCACATCTCTTTTGGTAGGAAAAAAAAGACATGTAACTCTGCCTGGATCTCTTCATCATGACATGTTACTCTGCCTGGATCTCTTCATCCGGAGTTACTTGTTCTGTTTATATTATGTTACTCTGCCTGGATCTCTTCATCAGGACATGTTACTCTGCCTGGATCTCTTCATCTGGAGTTACATGTTCTGTTTATATTATGTTACTCTGCCTGGATCTCTTCATCTGGACTTGTTACTCTGCCTGGATCTCTTCATCTGGAGTTACTTGTTCTGTTTATATTATGTTACTCTGCCTGGATCTCTTCATCTGGACTTGTTACTCTGCCTGGATCTCTTCATCTGGAGTTACTTGTTCTGTTTATATTATGTTACTCTGCCTGGATCTCTTCATCTGGACTTGTTACTCTGCCTGGATCTTTTTATCTGGAGTTACTTGTCGTTCTATTTATTTATGGTCTAGGACACTCTTCCGTCCCTCAAAAGTGTGTGTTTACCTATTGTTGTCGTTTTAGATTCACCTACTCGGAACAAAAGTTCCAAGCAGCACGGGCTATGGTGAACCCGTAGGTGATTTGTGTTTATTGAGCTCGTTCTTTATCGTTTGTATTCCAAGCTAAATATTATTCACTTCATGCCAAAAATATAAGTTTGACTTAGACCTCTCTACACCTGATTAGCTCAGTCATTAGTGTAATGATTGGTATAAGTTATGATCACAGTTTCTAAATCTGAATTTAACAAATGTAATAATTGTTAAATCACTGATAAATGTAACTTATGAATCTAAATCTTGAGTATACATTTACTAAGTATAGATATAACTATTAGGCCATTTTCTTTACTTTCTCCTAGGTAAATAACTTACTGAAAATTTGTGTAAACTAACCTAAACTGTAAAACTAAAACTAAACCGTAAATGTATAAATATTAATAAATAAAATATTTGAATGTGAGTTTTACCTTTTTTTCGTGGCTCGAATTTCTTAATTCTTGAATCCAGTTAATTGCAAGTATCTTTTATATTAACTTTGTCTGACTCTTTAGTTGTGAGCAACAGACTGTGACTGCATACTCCAATTTAGGACTGACGTACGTTTCTCCACGTGATTAAATCATTACCCTGACCTTTGGGTTCGCACATCTTACACACACACACGCTTGAGCGGAAGTTCTGGGGATGATGTACAGTTTCCAAAACTCCTTTTTTTATATTTTCTAGGCAATAAGAGATATCAACATCGACGAGGTGAGCATGAACAGAATTGCAGAAGCAACATGCAATACTTGCACGTCTCGCCTGGCCACCACGCAGCCCTGAGACATAAACGGCAGTCTTAGCAAAGTTTTCACGACCTTCCAGGTCCATAAGTCTCCTTCGCTACGACCATATCAAGAGGGGTGACAGCTCACCAAACTGTCCTGTGTCTCACCATTAGTAACCAAGCTACTGGTTTTGACAGCCGACAAGACGGCTATAATTCGTCTTGTCGGAGACACGAGGCGTGTGTGTGTGTATGCATATATATATATATATAATATATATATATATATATATATATATATATATATATATATTTCCTCATATTCAAATCCTTCTACTGCCCAAAATGATTTTCATATACTTGATATTTACGGTAGGTAAATATCTAAGTAGGTAAAAATAGGTAAATACGGTAGGTAGGCTTATATCGAGGGTTCTTCCTCCCCCCCCCCCCTCAAGGGTCAACCAACTACTGAACTTCCCCAGAATGCAACCCTTAAGCCTAACTTCTGGGTTCCTATTTCCTGCTAGGGGAACAGGTGCATTAGATGATAGGAAACGTTCCCAACCATTGTCCTACCTGGGAATCAAACCCAGAATCCCCGATTGTGAGTCGAGAACGAAGGCACCTGTACTCCGAGACCCTGTAATGAACTGGGTTCTGCTTGGAGGAAGATGTTAGTGAGGCGGGAGTATACTTGGGGCAGAATAATACCGTACAGGTCTGTCTTCCTGTGTTAAATATGCTGCTTGAGCCTAGGAACGTTCAGGGTACGCGTGTTCACTGATTCATTCTCTCTCTCTCTCTCTCTCTCTCTCTCTCTCTCTCTCTCTCTCTCTCTCTCTCTCTCTCTCTCTCTCTCTCTCTCTTTCTCTCTCTCTCTCTCTCACTCACTCACTCACTTCTCCTGCTTCCCACTGTCTTTTCCAACTCGCCCAAGGGTGTACTATCCTGTTTATCTTATGAGGTATTGCATGCCCCCCTCCCAGAAATCTTTCCGTGTCATCTCCTTGTCGCATACTGAATAACAATGGTGTGTCTTCATATGAACGTAGCTCAAT
>NC_091174.1:14412408-14432408 GCF_040958095.1 Procambarus clarkii
CAAGCAGCGACCTCTGCCCTACTTACGGCTCACAAAGCACAAGCAGCGACCTCTGCCCAACTTACGGCTCACAAAGCACAAGCAGCGACCTCTGCCCAACTTACGGCTCACAAAGCACAAGCAGCGACCTCTGCCCAACTTACGGCTCACAAAGCACAAGCAGCGACCTCTGCTTTACACATAATAAAGCTGACAGTGTGTACTCTTACCAGGCTTTACTGCTGTCTTGCTTTACTGTACAGGAACCTAGAAGAAATTTTCCTTCCTGTACAGGAAGGAAAATTAATAACTTTTGCACACAAAAATATTATCATCTTTGGCCGCATATACAACTAAAAAATAATTGGTGAAGGTTATCTTGAGATGATTTCGGGGCTTTAATGTCCCCGCGGCCCGGTCCTCGACCAGGCCTCCACCCCCAGGAAGCAGCCCGTGACAGCTGACTAACACCCAGGTACTTATTTTACTGCTAGGTAACAGGGGCATAGGGTGAAAGAAACTCTGCCCATTGTTTCTCGCCGGCGCCTGGGATCGAACCCAGGACCACCGGATCACAAGTCCAGCGTGCTGTCCGCTCGGCCGACCGGCTCCCATAGTGCCAATGTTGACCCACAGATCCACTGAGGGTTGGCAACCCACAGATCCACTGAGGGTTGGCAACCCACAGATCCACTGAGGGTTGGCGACCCACAGATCAACTGAGGGTTGGCAACCCACAGATCCACTGAGGGTTGGCGACCCACAGATCCACTGAGGGTTGGCGACCCACAGATCCACTGAGGGTTGGCAACCCACAGATCCACTGAGGGTTGGCAACCCACAGATCCACTGAGGGTTGGCGACCCACAGATCCACTGAGGGTTGGCAACCCACAGATCCACTGAGGGTTGGCAACCCACAGATCCACTGAGGGTTGGCAACCCACAGATCCACTGAGGGTTGGCAACCCACAGATCCACTGAGGGTTGGCAACCCACAGATCCACTGAGGGTTGGCAACCCACAGATCCACTGAGGGTTGGCAACCCACAGATCCACTGAGGGTTGGCAACCCACATTGATTAGAATTTAAAATGACTATCAGTGAGGCGGAGAGAAATTTGCTGCTTATACAAAGCGACGATATATGAAGAATATTGCCACCGAGACGTAGCAACACAAGATTATTTTAGTCTTAGGAAAAGGGGGTTCCTTCCTGGGCTTCGGTAGCTAGGGTGAGTTGACAGTCTCCTGGACCCTTTACAGCCTGGCTGTAGGCCTAGTTAAGGTGGTTATTTCAATAGGCGAGTTTGTTTACGCATTTGTTAATGTTGTATGTTATTCAATTTGGGTGTGATGACTTGTTGATGGTGGAGTGAATGGTTGTTGGTGGAGTGAATGGTTGTTGGTGGAATGAATGGTTGTTGGTGGAGTGAATGGTTGTTGGTGGAGTGAATGACCTCTGGTGGAGTGAATGGCCTCTGGTGGAGTGAATGGCCGCTGGTGGAGTGAATGGCCGCTGGTGGAGTGAATGGCCTCTGGTGGAGTGAATGGCCTCTGGTGGAGTGAATGGCCTCTGGTGGAGTGAATGGCCTCTGGTGGAGTGAATGGCCTCTGGTGGAGTGAATGGCCTCTGGTGGAGTGAATGGCCTCTCCCTCCATCCTCCTTCACTTACAACAACCTTTGTGGTGTTATTTTTACAGCGCGGCTTTGGAGTTTTTTTTTTTTTGCTTCTTCTTACACTCTAGGACCAAAATATGCCGGGCCAAAAAGGTCTGTTTTTCTTAGCAAGTTGCCTATTCCTCATCTGTTTTTATTCCGATATATTTGTGCGCTCATTTGATAATTAGCATTATTAACACCTATAGATAAAAAATATAATATCTAATTACAGATGTCATTGTTTTCGATGCTAGTTGATGATTGATGAGACACCGAGAGACGTAAGCAAGCAAGCAAGACGGTCGGTAAGACACCGATCGTCTTGCTTGGTTACGAGTTCCTCTTAAGATCCAGGGAGAGAGAGTGACGTGAGCAGAGTGACGCATAATGCAGAGTGACGCTCCCGGTCACTCTACGTAACGGTAGACCCAGTAAACTGAGTCAGCATCACCGCTTCTCCCTCTCCCTCCCTCTCTCTCCCTCCCTCTCCCTCTCCCTCCCTCTCTCTCCCTCCCTCTCACCACAGGGTATCAATAGCACTTAGCAGTAATAGTGTGCGCCCGGTGAATGCTCTTGTATTTAGGGTAAGTATGATTGTATTGTGTTGGCTTCAGGATCCGCCTCTACCTAATGGTCAGCCTGTCACGTGGCTCATATTAACTACTCCATAATACACACTATCCATTGATGACTCGCTCCTTACCTATTACTTGCTTTATCAAGTGAATGACTATTGTTACATTAAACACACAAGCCCAGTTTGTAACTGGGTTACAAGCCCAATTTGTAACTGGGTTACAAGCCCAATTTCTGACTGGGTTACAAGCCCAGTTTCTAACTGGGTTACAAGCCCAGTTTCTAACTGGGTTACAAGCCCAATTTGTAACTGGGTTACAGGCCCAGTTTCTAACTGGGTTACAAGCCCAATTTCTGACTGGGTTACAAGCCCAGTTTCTAACTGGGTTACAAGCCCAGTTTCTAACTGGGTTACAAGCCCAATTTGTAACTGGGTTACAAGCCCAGTTTCTAACTGGGTTACAAGCCCAGTTAGACTGGGTTTGCCTAATAAGCCGAGTTTTCCTAAAGTTCTATATTTTCTAACAAAAAATTCTTATGAAATGATTAAACTATCCTTTATATTATATATGAATATTTTTTTTTAATTTGAATTAAAACTAACATAGAAATACGACCAGACCTAACTAAACCTACCTAACCTAACCTAGCATTACCTAACCTAACCTAACATTACCTAACCTAACCTAATAATACCTAACCTAACCTAACATTACTTAACCTAACATTACCTAACCTAACCTAGCATTACCTAACCTAACATTACCTAACCTAACATTACCTAACCTAGCCTAACATTACCTAACTTATCCTAACATAACTAAGTTAATAAATCACTGGCTTAATATTATATAATAATATTAATACAAATAAACCAATTGGATTTTTTTTAAATAACGAAAATCACTTTGAATAAAAGGCAAATCGGGCCTTTCATAGTATAGGACAAGTAGTACGCTCTGGCTATTAGGTACGGCATATTATATATATGTATGTAAATCACGAAAATTATTTCAAAACATTTCATTTTACGAAGGGAAATCATTTCCTTCTGAAGATTATTAATATACGAAAATACTTAAGGAAATTCCTGTTTCAATTCTTCCTCCGTGGTCTGACACTGTCACATATATATATATATATATATATATATATATATATATATATATATATATATATATATATATATATATATGTGATTATATATATATATATATATATATATATATATATATATATATATATATATATATATGTCGTACCTAGTAGCCAGAACGCACTTCTCAGCCTACTATGCAAGGCCCGATTTGCCTAATAAGCCAAGTTTTCCTGAAATAACATATTTTCTCTAATTTTTTTCTAATGAAATAATAAAGCTACTCATTTCATTATGTATGAGGTCATTTTTTTTTAATTGGAGTTAAAATTAACGTAGATATATAACCTAACCTAACCAACCCTACCTAACCTAACCTAACCTATCTTTATAGATAAGGTTAGGTAGCCAAAAAAGTTAGGTTAGGTTAGGTTAGGTAGGTTAGGTAGTCGAAAAACAATTAATTCAAGAAAACTTGGCTTATTAGGCAAATCGGGCCTTGCATAGTAGGCTGAGAAGTGCGTTCTGGCTACTAGGTACGACATATATATATATATATATATATATATATATATATATATATATATATATATATATATATATATATATATATATATAACCCTACAGTCATATTAATAGTGTGAGGGAAGAGAGGAAAAGGGGAGAGTCGGACACATTAGATAAATAGGTTATTTTTTTACCATCTCTCTCTCTCTCTCTCTCTCTCTCTCTCTCTCTCTCTCTCTCTCTCTCTCTCTCTCTCTCTCTCTCTCTCTCTCTCTCCCTCTCTCATCATCTTTCACCATCATCACTCATCATCACTCACTATCTTTCACAGTAATATCTTGTCATCGACTCTCACTCTTTATCATCCACTCAATCTCTTTCTCGCTGGCGCCTATGTCTTCCTTATTTGTACTCTCACCCTGCTCCCCGTCACTCTCACCCTGCTCCCCGTCACTCTCACCCTGCTCCCCGTCACTCTCATCCTGCTCCCCGTCACTCTCACCCTGCTCCCCGTCACTCTCATCCTGCTCCCCGTCACTCTCATCCTGCTCCCCGTCACTCTCACCCTGCTCCCCGTCACTCTCACCCTGCTCCCCGTCACTCTCACCCTGCTCCCCGTCACTCTCACCCTGCTCCCCGTCACTCTCACCCTGCTCCCCCGTCACTCTCACCCTGCTCCCCGTCACTCTCACCCTGCTCCCCGTCACTCTCACCCTGCTCCCCGTCACTCTCATCCTGCTCCCCGTCACTCTCATCCTGCTCCCCGTCACTCTCACCCTGCTCCCCGTCACTCTCACCCTGCTCCCCGTCACTCTCATCCTGCTCCCCGTCACTCTCACCCTGCTCCCCGTCACTCTCACCCTGCTCCCCGTCACTCTCACCCTGCTCCCCCGTCACTCTCACCCTGCTCCCCGTCACTCTCACCCTGCTCCCCGTCACTCTCACCCTGCTCCCCGTCACTCTCACCCTGCTCCCCGTCACTCTCACCCTGCTCCCCGTTACTCTGACCCTGCTCCCCCGTCACTCTCACCCTGCTCCCCGTCACTCTCACCCTGCTCCCCGTCACTCTCACCCTGCTCCCCGTCACTCTCACCCTGCTCCCCGTCACTCTCACCCAGCTCCCCGTCACTCTCACCCTGATCCCCCGTCACTCTCACCCTGCTCCCCGTCACTCTCACCCTGCTCCCCCGTCACTCTCACCCTGCTCCCCGTCACTCTCACCCTGCTCCCTGTCACTCTCACCCTGCTCCCCGTCACTCTCACCCTGCTCCCCGTCACTCACCCTGCTCCCCCGTCACTCTCACCCTGCTCCTCCGTCACTCTCACCCTGCTCCCCGTCACTCTCACCCTGCTCCCTGCCACTCACCCTGCTCCCTGTCACTCTCACCCTGCTCCCCGTCACTCACCCTGCTCCCCGTCACTCTCACCCTGCTCCCCGTCACTCTCACCCTGCTCCCCGTCACTCTCACCCTGCCACTCATGCATTAAGAGTTTCACTCTACTACACGCTGGAGCACTCTGCTCCACCACGCTCCTCACTATGTCGCTCCTCCCTTAATTATTGTAGTGTTCTCTACTCTCTCCCCCTTCCTCACTCTCTTTCATTCTGCTGCACCCCTTTTTTTCCTCAAGCCTTCTGTTCTCCAACACACACTCTCTCCAACACCCTCCAACACACCCTCTTCTCCTACACCACCTCTTATAACTATATATTCCCTTCTCCTCCACTCTCTCCTCTCCACTCCCTCTCCTCTACAGTCCCCCCCCTCATCTCCAACACTCCTCCACCACTCCACCATAAAACCCTCATGACCTTTCATACTGGCTGACTCCCACACCTTCCTGCGTGCTGATGGTCCTTGCTAGAGCGGTGAGGGCCAGGGTGAGGGCCAGGGTGAGGGGGCAGGGTGAGGGGGCAGGGTGAGGGGGGCAGGGTGAGGGGGGCAGGGTGAGGGGGCAGGGTGAGGGGGCAGGGTGAGGGGGCAGGGTGAGGGGGGCAGGGTGAGGGGGCAGGGTGAGGGGGCAGGGTGAGGGGCAGGGTGGGGGTGCAGAGTGAGGGGGCAGAGTGAGGGGGCAGGGTGAGGGGGGCAGGGTGAAGGGGCAGTGTGAGGGGCAGGGTGAGGGGGGCAGGGTGAGGGGGGCAGGGTGAGGGGGCAGGGTGAGGGGGGCAGGGTGAGGGGCAGGGTGAGGGGCAGGGTGAGGGGCAGGGTGAGGGGGCAGGGTGAGGGGGAAGGGTGAGGGGCAGGGTGGGGGTGCAGAGTGAGGGGGCAGAGTGAGGGGGCAGGGTAAGGGGGCAGGGTGAGGGGGCAGGGTGAGGGGCAGAGTGAGGGGGCAGAGTGAGGGGGGCAGGGTGAGGGGCCAGGGTGAGGGGCCAGGGTGAGGGGCCAGGGTGAGGGGCAGGGTGAGGGGGCAGGGTGAGGAGGCAGGGTGAGAGGGCAGGGTGAGGAGGCAGGGTGAGGGGGGGCAGGGTGAGGGGGGCAGGGTGAGGGGCCAGGGTGAGGGGGCAGGGTGAGGGGGGCAGGGTGAGGGGCCAGGGTGAGGGAGCAGGGTGAGGGGGGCAGGGTGAGGGGGGGCAGGGTGAGGGGGGCAGGGTGAGGGGGGCAGGGTGAGGGGGGCAGGGTGAGGGGGGCAGGGTGAGGGGGGCAGGGTGAGGGGGGCAGGGTGAGGGGTCAGGGTGAGGGGGCATGGTGAGGAGGCAGGGTGAGGGTCAGGGTGAGGGGGCAGGGTGAGGGGCAGGGTGAGGGGGCAGGGTGAGGGGGGCAGGGTGAGGGGGGCAGGGTGAGGGGGCAGAGTGAGGGCGGGCAGGGTGAGGGGTGCAGGGTGAGGGGAGGCAGGTTGAGGGGGGAAGGGTGAGGGGCAGGGTGAGAGGGCAGGGTGAGGGGGCAGGGTGAGGGGGCAGGGTGAGGGGCAGGGTGAGGGGGCAGGGTGAGAGGGCAGGGTGAGGGGGGCAGGGTGAGGGGGCAGGGTGAGGGGCAGGGTGAGGGGGCAGGGTGAGGTCACAGGGTGAAGGGCAGGGTGAGGAGGCACGGTGAGGGGCAGGATGAGGGGGCAGGGTGAGGTGACAGGGTGAGGGGGCAGGGTGAGTGGCAGGGTGAGGTGACAGGGTGAAGGGGCAGGGGGAGGAGGCAGGGTGAGGGGGCAGGGTGAGGTGACAGGGTCAAGGGGCAGAGTGAGGAGGCAGGGTGAGGGGCAGGGTGATGGGGGCAGAGTGAGTGGTAGGGTGAGGGGGCAGGTGAGGAGGCAGGGTGAGGGGGGCAGGGTGAAAGGCAGGGTGAGGGGGCAGGGTGAGGGGGCAGGGTGAGGGGCAGGGTGAGGGGGCAGGGTGAGGGGCAGGGTGATGGGGGCAGGGTGAGGGGCAGGGTGATGGGGGCAGGGTGAGTGGTAGGGTGAGGGGGCAGGGTGAGGAGGCAGGGTGAGGAGGCAGGGTGAAGGGCAGGGTGAGGGGGCAGGGTGAGGGGGGCAGGGTGAGGGGGGCAGGGTGATGGGGCAGGGTGAGTGGTAGGGTGAGGGAGCAGGGTGAGGAGGCAGGGTGAGGAGGCAGGGTGATGGGGGCAGGGTGAGTGGTAGTGTGAGGGGGGCAGGGTGAGAAGGCAGGGTGAGGGGGCAGGGTGAAGGGCAGGGTGAGGGGGCAGGGTGAGGGGGCAGGGTGAGGGGGCAGGGTGAAGGGCAGGGTGAGGGGGCAGGGTGAGGAGGCAGGGTGAGGAGGCAGGGTGACGAGGCAGGGTGAGCGGGCAGGGTGAGGGGGCAGGGTGAGGGGGGCAGGGTGAGGGGGCAGGGTGAAGGGCAGGGTGAGGGGGCAGGGTGAGGGGGCAGGGTGAGGGGGGCAGGGTGAGGGGGCAGGGTGAGGGGCAGGGTGAGGGGCAGGGTGAGGGGGGAAGAGATAAAACAGCGAGGTTAGGAACAAAACTGGAGGGAGCGCCAGAGAGGGGAGTGAGAGATAAGAAAGAAAAGGTAGAGGAGAAATAAGAGAAGAGTGAGTGAGGGAGAGAAGTGAGCGAGGAGATAAATAATAGATAACAAAGGAAGGGAGGAGAGAAGGGGCGCTAAAAGAGAAGAAATGCAGCAGGTTGAAGTCAGGGAAGAAGGGAAAATTGTGGAGAGAGAGAGAGAGAGAGAGAGAGAGAGAGAGAGAGAGAGAGAGAGAGAGAGAGAGAGAGAGAGAGAGAGAGAGAGAGAGAGAGAGAGAGAGAGAGAGAGAGAGAGAGTGAGAGAGAGTGAGAGAGTGTGAGAGAGAGAGAGAGAGTGAGAGAGTGTGAGAGAGAGAGAGAGTGTGAGAGAGAGAGAGTGAGAGAGAGAGAGAGAGTGAGAGAGAGAGTGAGAGAGAGTGAGAGTGAGAGAGAGTGAGAGAGAGAGAGAGAGAGAGAGTGAGAGAGAGTGAGAGAGAGAGAGTTGTACAAACACATGAAGGTCATGGTTGGTCTTAGGGAGGTCGCGTCCCTCATAAAAACACCTCCTCTGACCTCATAACCTTCTCCCCCCCCCCTCCAGACTCCTCCCTCCTTCCCTACCCCCCTCCCCCCTCCAGACTCCTCCCTCCTTCCCTACCCCCCTCCCCCCCAGACTCCTCCCTCCTTCCCTACCCTCCTCCCCCTCTCCAGACTCCTCCCTCCTTCCCTACCCCCCTCCCCCCTCCAGACTCCTCCATCCTTCCCTACCCCCTCCCCCCTCCAGACTCCCCCCTCCTTCCCTACCCCCTCCCCCCTCCAGACTCCTCCCTCCTTCCCTTCCCCCTCCCCCCTCCAGACTCCTCCCTCCTTCCCTACCCCCCCTCCCCCCTCCAGACTCCTCCCTCCTTCCCTTCCCCCCTCCCCCCTCCAGACTCCTCCCTCCTTCCCTACCCCCCCTCCCCCTCTCCAGACTCCTCCCTCCTTCCCTACCCCCCTCCCCCCTCCAGACTCCTCCCTCCTTCCCTACCCCCTCCCCCCTCCAGATTCCCCCCTCCTTCCCTACCCCCTCCCCCCTCCAGACTCCTCCCTCCTTCCCTTCCCCCCTCCAGACTCCTCCCTCCTTCCCTACCCCCCCTCCCCCCTCCAGACTCCTCCCTCCTTCCCTACCCCCCCCCTCCCCCCTCCAGACTCCTCCCTCCTTCCCTTCCCCCCTCCCCCCTCCATACTCCTCCCTCCTTCCCTACCCCCCTCCCCCCTACAGACTCCTCCCTCCTTCCCTACCCCCCCTCCCCCCTCTCCAAATTCAACAGGTCTATATACTTACCCATCATACCCTCCCCCGTAATGTACACACACTCACACTCTTCTATAATGAGAGGTTTCTGATAGATTGCACCGTGGAGGCTCCTGTGGGCCAGACTTCACTCTTCTGTATGTGACAGGAGGTGTTGCTGCCCCTTGTGGCTATCTGTACGGGAGGATCCCATCCACTTGGCCTGGACGGTAGAGCGACGGTCTCGCTTCATGCAGGTCGGCGTTCAATCCCCGACCGTCCAAGTGTCTAACTATCATTCCTTTCCCCCGTCCTATCCCAAATCCTTATCCTGACCCCTTCCAAGAGCTATATAGTCGTAATGGCTCGGCGCTTTCCCCTGATAGCTTCCCCTCCCTTCTGCACGTGAGGGCGTGTAATAATGTGCAAATTCAATAATTGTTTTTTTTTGGGTACATGACGTCGGTACTGGGGCTCGTCTAGGCCTACCCTATTAGGCTAATTTCTGAATTTTTCCTGGATACAAACCACAACAGTTGTCTAAATCCCGGGTAGTTACTTATTGCTAAGTGAGCAGAGGCATTAAATGAAAGGACAAGTAGCCAATTGTTTTTGTCCTGTCCAGGGATTGAACCCGGGTTTTTCGATTGTAAGCCCATGGCGTAGACCACTCTGCTATAGGCAAATGAGCTAGAGGTTACTCATACGTGAGAGGATTAATGTATACGAATAAGTATTTTTAGTGAGGATTACAGCATACAAGAAGCATTTGAGTGTGGATTACAGCATACAAGAAGCATTTAAGTGTGGATAACAGCATACAAGAAGCATTTAAGTGTGGATAACAGCATACAAGAAGCATTTGAGTGTGGATAACAGCATACAAGAAGCATTTAAGTGTATTCATGCATTTCTTTCCTTCTGCAAAATATTCATTCCCACGGCATCAGTGTGTTTGTCAACCTGTTCCTTTGTGTATATTGACAGTCTGTGCATGTATTTTGACAGTATGTACGTATATTTTGACAGCCTGTACGTGTATTTTGACAGTATGTACGTGTATTTTGACAGCCTGTACGTATATTTTGACAGTATGTACGTGTATTTTGACAGCCTGTACGTGTATTTTGACAGTATGTACGTGTATTTTGACAGCCTGTACGTGTATTTTGACAGCCTGTACGCGTATTTTGACAGTATGTACGTGTATTTTGACAGTATGTACGTGTATTTTGACAGTCTCTACGTGTATTTTGACAGTCTCTACGTGTATTTTGACAGTCTCTACGTGTATTTTGACAGTCTCTACGTGTATTTTGACAGTCTCTACGTGTATTTTGACACCCTCTACTCGTGTTTTGATAGTGTATATTTTGATAGTGCGCGCATGGATAGGCGTGACAATTCACATGTACAAATTCGCTTTAGCAATCTACATGTGTGAATTAGGTCATATAATGGTTAAATGTTTAAATGTGGTGGTTTTTAAATGGTTATCAATTCAATTGTGTTGATTAAAACGATATAGTAATCATGGAATTTTTTAAATAGTTATTATTTAGGAGTAAATATGTTCACCTTACAGGGAAAATATAACATAAATTTTTAAGTATGAGGGGAATTTAATCGTGTATGGTTCAGTTAATCATGATCTTAACCCTCTTTTAGTACGACTTCCCGCCAAACACACACCGAAACTACGACGTTGGTACAACGTTCGAGCAAGTTTTAACACCTCCTAACCAGTTATAACAACCAATATAGCAAGTTGTAACAACGTTCTAATACGTCATAAACACGTTAAGCCAAAATGTAACAACTTTATTACACGTTGTAACAAGCGGAAAATAGAGACAGTTTCGGTTTGTGTTTCCAGGGTTAAGCCCCTTTGAGGATGATGCTGTGAGCATCATCCTTATATGAGAACTTATATGAGCAGCAAATCCTCCTAAAGTTTATAGTACATATAGCAACTATTTGATCAGTCTTACTGATATATGCTGCTGGACCCACACGACACAGTTCATGTTTTGTACTGTTGGTTACGTGGAGTCCCAGAAAAAAGCTGAAATCCAAAGGTAAACATCCCTATAGGCCTATAAATGCAACATATTTGTTCTATATTTGGACTAAGATAGCGTTTATTAGGCCTAAGAGTGCTTGGACAGGTTAAATGTTCTCTAGTTACTTTTTTAGATATAATTGAATGCCATTTTGGCGATTTTTTTTACCAAATAGTTGCTATAATTTCCATCATTTTAGAACGATGGCGTCCCCAGAGGCCACCCAAATATCTAGGTGATGAAAGCAGTCCAGGTAATACGACTTATTTTGCACGTTATGGTCCCCCAACGTGCAAAATACAGAGTACTATGAAAAGAACCGGCTCACAGATATCCTCGTATTCTAGGCAGGTTATGTTAGGTGGGTGACTTTTGTTCGTGCCTTTCTGATTAGGTTAAGACGTTATATTTTGTACGGGAGCCGGTCGGCCGAGCGGACAGCACACTGGACTTGTGATCCTGTGGTCCTGGGTTCGATCCCGGGCGCCGGCGAGAAACAATGGGCAGAGTTTCTTTCACCCTATGCCCCTGTTACCTAGCAGTAAAATAGGTACCTGGGCGTTAGTCAGCTGTCACGGGCTGCTTCCTGGGGGTGGAGGCCTGGTCGAGGACCGGGCCGCGGGGACACTAAAGCCCCGAAATCATCTCAAGATAACCTCAAGATAACGTTGTGGCTGCACGAGAGCACAGAGTGCTTTCACTCTATTTCTTAACATGAAGCTTTAGTATAATAAGTAGCCTCTTGAGTTCTTGAGTATGATATTCCAATCTTTCAGAATGATAACGCATGAGTATACTTTTAATCGTTGAGTATGGTGACTCACCGCTTGAGTATGCTATTTAAATCCTTGTGTATGATAGCTGACAACTTTGTATTATTTTAACATATTTTGTAAAATATTTAAGTATCTGAAAGTGCTAATTGATCGCTTGAGTATAATACTTAGAACTTTGAGTATAATATTTAACCCTTGAATATGACACTTAGCCCTTGAATATGACACTTAGCGCTTGAATATGACATTTAGCGCTTGAATATGACACTTAGCCCTTGAATATGACACTTAGCCCTTGAATATGACACTTAGCCCTTGAATATAACACTTAGCGCTTGAATATGACACTTAGCACTTGAATATGACACTTAGCCCTTGAATATGACACTTAGCGCTTGAATATGACACTTAGCGCTTGAATATGACACTTAGCACTTGAATATGACACTTAGCCCTTGAATATGACACTTAGCGCTTGAATATGACACTTAGCGCTTGAATATGACACTAAGCACTTGAATATGACACTTAACACTTGAATATCATTCTTACCGGTTGAGGATGAACTTAAACCCTCGAGGATGATAATTCCTTGGTTAAACATTTTAAGCATTAAGAAGTCAACTTAATATCACTGCTGTAATAGCTTTTATGACTAAGAAGAATAAATTGAACCTTTCCCAATTTCCCAAACAACCCCGCACTACAATCCAAGGCAGTTTATCAAGAGCAAGTTCTGTAATCCTTTATGACTATATAGCACTTGGAAGGGATGCTAGGGCAGGATAGCAGCTGGAAGGGATATCAGGATATAATAATGGAACAGCGCCCATCCTCTTGGACCATCGGAGATCGATTTCAAACTCTTTAAGCAACAAGACAGTCGCTCTACCGACCACTCCAAGTCGATTGGACCAGGATCCATACTTTGAAATAATTAATAAAGTTCCACTTCACATTTTCTCTATATATTCCTTTATGGGGTATATTCCAAAGAGATATACGCTCAAAAATTCTTAGTGAAATATAAATACGAAATATTTAAATCCAAGATCGTATTCATGCATTTCTCAGAAGGAAAACAGTCTCCAATAAATCATCCCAGGCACAGATGGTCTAAACTATCCAATATGGCACGTGGAAAACATATTTGTTTCCCTCCTGCTCCTGTATTTCCAATATAACTTTGTTTCCACTGGGTCACAAGAAGCCAATATGTCGATGGTTTCAGCTATGCAGGAGAGAGATGGGTGTTAAGTCGTCACTATACACGAATATTGAAATACTGTTTCTCGCGGCTCTGGTGGGCACATCCTGGGGATTATTGATGGCTTGGTGATAACTTGGAGAGAGAGAGAGAGAGAGAGAGAGAGAGAGAGAGAGAGAGAGAGAGAGAGAGAGAGAGAGAGAGAGAGAGAGAGATATGAGAATGAGAGAGAGAGTGATATGAGAATGAGAGAGAGAGAGAGATATGAGAATACTGATGAAGGATAACAACATTTAGCTTGCAGTTTCATTAGGAAAATCAATAACATTCCTAATGAACCTTCGTCTTAGTTAAAGAGAGAGAGAGAGAGAGAGAGAGAGAGAGAGAGAGAGAGAGAGAGAGAGAGAGAGAGAGAGAGAGAGAGAGAGAAAGGGAGAGAAGGATGACAAGAGGTATGGAAGAGAGCAACGAGGGAGGAGAGTAAGAGAGGTGACTCTATTCAAACATTAAAATTGAGAAGTTACACTAGTTAGAACAATAATTTCGTGAAGTATTAAGTGTTGAGCAAAAGCTCTTTGGGTCAATGAAATTTTCACCACATTCCTCAAGACTTGTCCCCCCCTCCACCCCCCCCCTCCCAGCACTAAACATTCGGTAGAAGAAAATTCAGAATACCTTGAAAATGGTTAGAAAAATACAAACTAAAAAAAGGATTATGATATAATTTACATAAAAAGAGCTAGGAAGTAAAGATGTACCGGAGCATAGAGGGAGAGTCCTAGCATATACAACGTATATTCAAAGTATGTTTAAGGAATTTAAGAACACACGTAGGGAAATTTAAAGAGTATATAGAAAGTCTTAAAGAACACGTAGGGTATTTGAGCGCGTATATAGGAAGTTTCAGAGCAAGTATAGGAAGTTCCAGAGCTAGTATGGGAAGTTTCAGAGCAAGTATGGGAAGTTTCAGAGCTAGTATGGGAAGTTTCAGAGCTAGTATAGGAAGTTTCAGAGCTGGTATGGGAAGTTTCAGAGCTAGTATAGGAAGTTTCAGAGCTAGTATAGGAAGTTTCAGAGCTAGTATAGGAAGTTTCAGAGCTAGTATGGGAAGTTCCAGAGCTAGTATGGGAAGTTTCAGAGCTGGTATGGGAAGTTTCAGAGCTAGTATAGGAAGTTTCAGAGCTAGTATAGGAAGTTTCAGACCTGGTATGGGAAGTTTCAGAGCTAGTATGGGAAGCTTCAGAGCAAGTATGGGAAGTTTCAGAACTTATACATGGATTATGTGAAAGTGTATAGGAAGCCCTATAGAACGTATGCGGGGAGACTTAGAGCGTATGAAAGGAATCCCAGAGCGTTCATAAGGAGTGTTAATAACACACAAAGATGATATAAAAAGACCATATAGCAAAAATACAAACCATGCCATTTGGCCCTAGCTGGTGGAACAGACCAATCACAGCTTCAAATCAACGTTTAGTCTCTCTGCTCGTCGAGAAACATCGACTATACAGCCCCCAAAATATTTACTTTTTCCATCTTTCACGTAACATTCTATATCCCCTTCCGTCTTCCCTTCCCTTCTCTCCCTTCCTTTGTATTCCTCCTTGTCTTTGCTCCCTCACTTCCCCCTCCCTTATCTATCCTCCTCCTCCCTCTCCCTCTCCCTCTCCCTCTTTCTCTCTCTCTCTCTCTCTCTCTCTCTCTCTCTCTCTCTCTCTCTCTCTCCTGGTTTTCCCCTCTTTTCCATCCCCCCCCCCCACGCCTTCCCTCCCTCCCGTTCCTCTCACCAGCGTAACATGTTCAGCTCACACGCCCCCTAATGTGGCACGTCACAGGTGGTGACGTCCCTGGTAACTGTGTGCTCCACACACCTGTCACCACACTCCCCCGGGGGCTACAACACTTCCCCCGGGGGCTACAACACTTCCCCTGGGGGCTACAACACTTCCCCCGGGGGCTACAACACTTCCCCCAGGGGCTACAACACTTCCCCTGGGGGCTACAACACTTCCCCCGGGGGCTACAACACTTCCCCTGGGGGCTACAACACTTCCCCTGGGGGCTACAACACTTCCCTCGGGGGCTACAACACTTCCCCCGGGGGCTACAACACTTCCCAAAACACAAGGGGCACACGCACAAGGGGACTCAGGTGGAAACTGAGTGCCCAAATGAGCCACAGAGATATTAGAAAGAACTTTTTTAGTGTCAGAGTGGTTGACAAATGGAATGCATTAGGAAGTGATGTGGTGGAGGCTGACTCCATACACAGTTTCAAGTGTAGATATGACAGAGCCCGATAGGCTCAGGAATCTGTACACCTGTTGATTGACAGTTGAGAGGCGGGACCAAAGAGCCAAAACTCAACCCCCGCAAGCACAACTAGGTGAGTACACACACACACACACACAAATACATACACACACACACATACACACACACACATACACACATACACACACACACATACACACACACACATACACACACACACATACACACATACACACATACACACACACACATACACACACACACATACACACATACACACATACACACACACACATACACACACACACACACACACGGGCTCTCGTGTGAATATAAAGAACTGTGTGTGGAGTGTAACCTTAATTAAACAATACAAAAGCTTAAAAGAATTGATCTACATACAGAACTCTTTGTTGTAAGTGGATCCTATTACCAGTGTTGGTACTCGTCTTCCGCTCTCTCTCTCTCTCTCTCTCTCTCTCTCTCTCTCTCTCTCTCTCTCTCTCTCTCTCTCTCTCTCTCTCTCTCTCTCTCTCTCTCTCTCTGTCTGTCTGTCTCTCTCTCTCTCTCTCTCTCTGTCTCTCTCTCTCTCTCTGTCTCTCTCTCTCTGTCTCTCTCTGTCTCTCTCTCTCTGTCTCTCTCTCTGTCTCTCTCTCTGTCTCTCTCTCTCTCTCTCTCTCTCTCTCTCTCTCTCTCTCTCTCTCTCTCTCTCTCTCTCTCTCTCTCTCTCTCTCTCTGTGTCTCTCTCTGTGTCTCTCTCTGTGTCTCTCTCTGTGTCTCTCTCTGTGTCTCTCTCTCTGTCTCTCTCTCTGTCTCTCTCTCTGTCTCTCTCTCTGTCTCTCTCTCTGTCTCTCTCTGTCTCTCTCTGTCTCTCTCTGTCTCTCTCTGTATCTGTTGTTTTGCTATGCCTTTTTCGCTTCTGTTATTCTTCCTTTCTTTACCAATTTCTGCATTTCTCTGGTTTAACTCAAAATTTGTTCTCCTTTATTTTTCTAATTTTAGTTTTTGTTCGTTTTCTGATTCTTCACTTTTCTAATTCTTCTTTTAGATTATATTCTCGTTACTTTAGATCATGTATTCTCGTTACTTTCTTTTTACTGATTTCTGCGTTACTTTCCCTGATAGCCCCAAGCAACGTTACGAGCCCATCGGCACCTAAATACTGGGTTGTTACCCTTTCCCTACAGAGAGGAAAAATCTGTCTATTTTTCTACATTTTCCAACTCTTATGTGTAAGGTCTTCGGTGATTGGTCGGGTTTGTATAGGACGGGCTAGGAACTTCTAAGGCATTTCAAATTTATATGGAATGAGAAAATGAGGTGAGGGAGGGAGGGATGAAGAGGGAGAGAAGGAGGTGGGAAGGAGGTAAAGAGAGACGGGGAAATTGATGGAGGGTTTGAGATATTGGGTTAACGCTAAGCAATGGCAGCGCTGATGTTACTAGGTCAATGTTTACACCCATGATACCTAAGGTTAATATATTCACCTATGATGCCCAAGTTAATATATATTCACCTATAATACTGCATTTAAATGTATATCTACTGACTAAAAATAAAATTGTTTCAGCAGAATCACTTCTGCTGATCGTTTTTGGTTACGTAAGATTGGTTAACAAATACTAAACTGAGGACAAGTGAGGTGGTTCCCACGGGATCTGGTGGCATCTCATCTCATTGAACATCTTTGGGATAGCGTTGTTATAAGAGAAAATAAATAAATGCAATGAACAAATTATAATTGATGTACTGTTGTAGGATTCATGTCCGACCACTTAAATCCTAACACAGATCTGAACCCATTAAGGGGGTTTTCTCCTGGGATGCTGCATTCTCCTACAACTTATAATTGATGAGGTTGCAGCATCCGGCCCTCAGTCGCTGAGCCTGATAATCACACAGCTTAAAACCGGCAAGGTCTTAGGCTTGTTTATCCGTCTTAATGATTAGACAAGCGTCAAATCTGAAGTGATTTTTGCCTCAGCAGACGCTTCTATACCTCCAGGTAGGCTATCGAGGCCTTTGTTCACTAGTCCTCTAATGACCGTCAGGGTTAGTGTGCTTCTATGTTATCTAAAGCGCGGGAATTTCGAAGTTCTGGTTATGGCATATGGAGTATGTAATTATTGGAGACTTACACACAGCAGAATATTACATTATCAGGTGCGAGATGTAATTATGACTCTCTCTCTCTGTCTCTGTCTCTGTCTCTCTCTCTCTCTCTGTCTCTGTCTCTCTGTCTCTCTGTCTCTCTGTCTCTCTGTCTCTCTGTCTCTCTGTCTCTCTGTCTCTGTCTCTGTCTCTGTCTCTGTCTCTCTCTCTCTCTCTCTCTCTGTCTCTCTCTCTCTCTCTCTCTCTCTCTCTCTCTCCCCACTCTGTCTCACTGTTTCAGTCTTCCTCGCTCCCTGGACGGACGTGAGTGGATAGGCCTGGCCCGGTACCCCATCCGAGCCTCTGGTGGTTGCCATCCCTAAGCAAGAAGTTTTTATATGTATCTCGCTACTTCCTCTTTATCTAATTCCTGTCCACTTCCGTCACCAAACCCTTTCTTCCTCTCTCTCTCTCTTTCCTTTTCTCCTCCCCCATTTCTTTTCTCTCTGCCATCTTTTCTTTTTTATACTCCCATTTTTCTTCCCTCCTTCCTCATCATCTGGTTTTCCCTCTTCTCCCACTGAACCTTTTCCTTTCCACCTTGAATCTCTTCCTGATTGCGTCCCTCACGATCTATCCTCAAGTTGACCCCTTCACTACAGCTTTCCGTGCACACTCCCCTCCCTTCCCACTTCAGTGTATCCCTCTTTTACCTCCTCTCCCACTCAGTCTCTCTCTCTCCCTTTTCCTTCTTTCCCTTCCCTCAGTAATCATGTTTTCTATTCATAGGATAGTCATTATCAGCGAAAAACTGTTAAATCGCTGACATGTTTTTTTCCCAGTGGGTTTGTCTTAGAGTTTCGGTGAGCACGTTATTGATGGGGGGTTTATGTGGGGTTATGTTTGGGGGGGGGGGGTGTTTATGTGGGGTTATGTTGGGGGGGTGTTTATGTGGGGTTATGTTGGGGGGGGGTTTATGTGGGGTTATGTTTGGGGGGGGGTGTTTATGTGGGGTTATGTTGGGGGGGTGTTTATGTGGGGTTATGTTTGGGGGGGTTTAAGTGGGGTTATGTGTGGGGGGGTGTTTATGTGGGGTTATGTTGGGGGGGGTGTTTATGTGGGGTTATGTTGAGGGTGATTATGTGGGGTTATGTTGGGGGTGTTTATGTGGGGTTATGTTGGGGGTGTTTATGTGGGGGTTATGTTGGGGGGTGTTTATGGTGTTTAGTTAGGAGAAAGATTTATAGATTTTTTAGTCAAAGTGTGTGTGTGTGTGTGTGTGTGTGTGTGTGTGTGTGTGTGTGTGTGTGTGTGTGTGTGTATGTGTGTGTGTGTGTGTCCGTCCGTCCGTCCGTCCGTCAGTGCCACAGCGAGTGTGTGTGTGTATATAATGGATTCAACCAGTTAATGGTTCAACAGGTCTGACCGTTCGCCATCCTTAAATGAAGCCGTTAACGCGGGTGATTACTTGGCCTCGGAGATGAGTCGTGACCCCTAGACCCAACCATCAATACCTTGACCTTTCTTGCTGGCGGAACTACTCTAGTTTTCCAACCTGGTGACAGTCAGTGTCGTTATATACCCGCGTGTTTGACCTCTGACTGACCCGTTTCATGGCGCGATTTTGTACTATTTCCAACGTGAAGATACATTTCTTTTAGGTGTGGGCACCGCTGCATATTCCTGTTATGGTCTGACATACGTTAGGGAAGGTAACTCAGCATTTCTCCAAATATGGGCTTTAACAAGATGCTAAATCGTGCTAACAATGAATTTCATTCCGTTGCTTTACAGTTTATGCTGATCCCTGGTCGTTGTATATTTACCCATGGTCGTTGTATGTTTACCCATGGTCGTTGTATATTTACCCATGGTCGTTGTGTGATAACCCCTAGACGACGTTGTATGGTACCTCAGGGTCATTGTATGACCCTTATAGTCGTTGTATGGTAATCCCAGGTCGTTGTATGGTAATCCCAGGTCGTTGTATGGTAATCCCAGGTCGTATAACCCCTGGTTAACAATGACTAGGGATTATATAACAACCCCCTGGTCGTTGTATAACCTCTGGTCATTTAACAAATCCACAAGGGCCGTGACGAGGATTCGAACCTTGGAACGTTCGAATCGAGGTTCGAGGATTCGAGGTTCGAATCCTCGTCACGGCCCTTGTGAATTTGTTCACATGATGCATCACGCTATTGTGATTCGTGTGTGTTCTGCTCGTTGTATGATAACCAATATAGTCGCTATATAGCTAGCCCTTATTATCTTGAGATGATTTCGGGGCTTTTTAGTGTCCCCGCGGCCCGGTCCTCGACCAGGCCTCCACCCCCAGGAAGCAGCCCGTGACAGCTGACTAACACCCAGGTACCTATTTTACTGCTAGGTAACAGGGGCATAGGGTGAAAGAAACTCTGCCCATTGTTTCTCGCCGGCGCCTGGGATCGAACCCAGGACCACAGGATCACAGGTCCAGCGTGCTTAACTCACATTCATCATATATTCTTAAGATTTTCACATATATAATGTTCCGTCTGCGTGTGCTTGCTCTCTCTCTTTCCTGTGTTTTATCCTGTGGTATTTCTTTACTTCCATCTCCGTCAGCC
>NC_091174.1:14437408-14459908 GCF_040958095.1 Procambarus clarkii
CAGCACGCTGGACTATGATCCTGTGGTCCTGGGTTCAATCCCAGGCGCCGGCGAGAAACAATGGGCAGAGTTTCTTTCACCCTATGCCCCTGTTACCTAGCAGTAAAATAGGTACCTGGGTGTTAGTCAGCTGTCACGGGCTGATTCCTGGGGGTGGAGGCCTGGTAGAGGACTGGGCCGCGGGGACACTAAAGCCCCGAAATCATCTCAAGATAACCTCAAGATAGGTTAGGTTGTAACGTATTTAGGTTACAATATATTTAGGTTACAATATATTTAGGTTAGGTTAGGTTGTAACGTATTTAGGTTACAATAATAATAATAATGCCTAGTGGCTTTGCTCTCAGATGTTGGGATCTTCTGTCACTGACTTGAGGCCTCCTACACCGGTATCATTTGTACCATCTGGTCAACTGCATATTCTAGATGGATGTACAACACTGCCATCACCCTTTTCTGTTACTTCAGAGAGAGGATCGTGGCATTGCAGCAATAGTGGGAAAAATCTAGCAGGCATGATGGTAAATGCAATTGTTCCCAGAAGCTATCAGACAACAACAACAAAAGTACAGCCAGGGCTGAATTGTTGCTTCGAGGTCATGTGAACTTTGATTTAAATTGCAATTAACCATTACATAATTATTTTCTAGCCCATCGTCCTAAAAAGTGAATAGTAACTATTGTATCTGATAGTAACTAATAGTAACTATTGAATCTGATAGTAACTAATAGTAACTATTGTATCTGATAGTAACTATTTGGTCAAACGCACCAGTGTGTAGTGTCGGGTCCTCTTAATGTTTATGGTCTGAATTAATGAATTATCCAAAGAGGCATTCTAGAAAATTGCAAGTCCAATTTGAGAATCTAACCTATCCAAGCACCCCATAGGCCTAATACACGCTTAGGCCAAATAAAGTGCATGTATAATAATAATAATAATAATAATAATAATAATATATGTAAGATATATGGCTTAAGATTTGGTATATGCTCCACTAGGCTTAGGAATGTTTAAATTCGGCTTTTAACCTTTTTTGGAGACTTTTTTTTTAATTAATAGCTCAAAACGTAAACTTTTTTTTTTTGGGGGGGGGGGCGGGGGGGTTGAACAGTATATATTAGTAGGATAGACTAAATAGTTGCTATAATCGACTTGAGAATGGTCCAGGACGGACCGGAACGTCGTCGTCCCTTCAATTTCTAGTGTGTGGTCTGGTCAACATACTTCAGCCACGTTATTGTGACTCATCGCCTGCATAGTTGCTATAAGCACTATGATTTTAGGAAAATGTCTTGTAATGCTCTCAAAGTTCACACTCTTATATCTTAAGAAACGCCGCTTTCTGTCTTGTGTGTGTTTTCTATTTTATTGCAAATTAAGAGCCTCTGGGGAAAATGGCATTTGTATTCATTATAGCTTTTTTGTTGATTCCACACGTGTTGTTGTGTCTGTGTGTCACCTCACCATCACCTGTGTGTTACTATCAGGGAGCAGGTCGGCCGAGCGGACAGCACGCTGGACTTGTGATCCTGTGGTCCTGGGTTCGATCCCAGGCGCCGGCGAGAAACAATGGGCAGAGTTTCTTTCACCCTATGCCCCTGTTACCTAGCAGTAAATAGGTACCTGGGTGTTAGTCAGCTGTCACGGGCTGCTTCCTGGGGGTGGAGGCCTGGTCGAGGACCGGGCCGCGGGGACACTAAAGCCCTGAAATTATCTCAAGATAACCTCTATACTCTCGTCTCTCTTGTCATGCTTCTCACTATATACATTTGTACATTAGAGCCGGTGGCTGAGCGGACAGAACACTGGACGCGTGATCCTTCGGTCTCGGGTTTGATTCCGGGCGCCGGTGAGAAACAATGGGCAGAGTTTCTTTCACTCAGATGCCCCTGTTACCTAGCAGTAAATAGGTACCTGGGAGTTAGTCAGCTGTCACGGGCTGCTTCCTGGGTGTGGAGGCCTGGTAGAGGACTGGGCCGCGGGGACACTAAGCCCCGAAATCAATTCAAGATAGACAGTAGGAGTCGAAGGCATTTCTGTTTTGGTAACTTACAAATTTGTCTGATTTCGTGTTAAGACTTTAGTGAAATATTTAGACTTTGTTTACACGTTACTTATTATTCATTAACAACAATAAAACATTCTAAGACTAACAATAAATTGAACTTTTTTTTTTTAGGTCAGGGACTCCAAAATGTTAAGTTATTAAATGCAAAAGCTATTTTTTTTTAAATAAAGTCATGCAATTAAAAAACAAAATATATGCTGTAAATTTGTATAAGCCAAAAATGAAATGTACATAACGACGAAATATACGTAAATTGCTGTAAAATAACAACAGTTTGTTAAGACAAAATGGAAGCAGGAAAAAAAATACTAATTGAAAAACTAATTTAAGTGGAAAAAAACTACAATAAAATAAAACTGCTACAATATAAAACTACAATACCATAATTGCTTTGTTTTATACAATAGCAACGTGCTATTTTCCTCCAAAGAACAAAAATGTATTCAGACTTTTTTTTTTGGAAGTATTCCAGAGCGTAACATATATTTTAGTTAAATTTCCGGCATGTACAAGTTTCTTCGTATTTTATATATTTATTTTTACTCTGACATTTATTCTTGGATAAAATCCTTTAGGACTATCGTGGTTATTGTTAGTGGTGTGGGACCTCCCTGGTCACTGCTGGGGGTGTGGGACCTCCCTGGTCACTGCTGGGGGTGTAGGACCTCCCTGGTCACTGCTGGTGGTGTGGGACCTCCCTGGTCACTGCTGGTGGTGTGGGACCTCCCTGGTCACTGCTGGTGGTGTGGGACCTCCCTGGTCACTGGTGGTGGTGTGCGACCTCCCTGGTCACTGCTGGTGGTGTGGGACCTCCCTGGTCACTGCTGGTGGTGTGGGACCTCCCTGGTCACTGGTGGTGGTGTGCGACCTCCCTGGTCACTGCTGGGGGTGTAGGACCTCCCTGGTCACTGCTGGGGGTGTGGGACCTCCCTGGTCACTGCTGGGGGTGTGGGACCTCCCTGGTCACTGCTGGTGGTGTGGGACCTCCCTGGTCACTGCTGGTGGTCTGGGACCTCCCTGGTCACTGCTGGTGGTCTGGGACCTCCCTGGTCACTGCTGGTGGTCTGGGACCTCACTGGTCTGGCCTCGTGTGAGTGTCCTGGAGAGAGCTGCTGACCTGTTGCTCGCCTACCCTAGTGACTGCTGTACTCAGCCGCCGGAGTCAATATAGCGCCACTGTCTGGCAACTTGAGAAGAAACTCCCAAAATTACTACCTGACTTTCGCTATTACGGCAGCAACAACAATGTTCATTATCTCTGCTGGCAACAAGACCAACGTAGTCACCCCCCCGGAAAAGCGTCCGTTTTTCAACTGGCCGTTTTCTTTCTTGATTTATTATCTCGCTTTCTTCCTTATCTCTCTCTCTTTACACAGATAATCGTGTAAAGTGTCTTATTTCCTTTGGGAAAATTAGGGGAACAACTGAATTACAGTCTTGAGCTGTAACTGTAATTTTCTGTGACAACAATTATCGAAAGAGAAAATGTAGGCCAACTTTAAATGGTCAGAAATCGCGGGAGATTTGACAAAATTTGGTCATCCTTAGTTGTCAAAGTTTTACTTGATTTTTCCCTGTGTCGTGTTGCTAGCCAAAGGTCGTTTTTGTCTTGTGACGCTGACTCGCTCCTCCGGTTGGCGCCACCACAGCCAGTGCTCGTAAATATTGGCCAAGGTGTCGTTTAGCGAGCTGACTACTCCCCCCTCCCCCCATCTCCCCTCCCCTCCCCACTCCCCCCCCCCCTCCCCCCATCTCCCCTCCCCCCTGTTTATGAGTGAAAAAATCTTTCCTAAAATGATTACCTTTGACCCTTATTTTTTGTTAATAGTGTTTCCGCTGTCTTGCTGTTTAAATCACATGTAAATGGCCTCTAATGAACAAACTGCACATCACAAGAGTGAAAGAAACGACGACGATTCGGACCGTCCTGGGGCCAGATTCACGAAGCAGTTACGCAAGTACTTACGAACGTGTACATCTTTCCTCGATCTTTGACGGCTTTGGTTACATTTATTAAACTGTTTACAAGCATGAAAACTTGCCAATCAACTGTTGTTATTGTTATAAACAGCCTCCTGGTGCTTAGGAGCTCATTAACTGTTTAATAATTATAAACAAAGCCGCCAAAGATTGAGAAAAGATGTACAGGTTCATAAGTGCTTGCGTAACTTCTTCGTGAATCTGGCCCCAGGACCAATATCAACACCGGACTTAATAATGGTCCATGACGGACCGAAACGTTGTCGTTTCGTTCACTTTTCTGACGTGTGGTTTCTATCATCGTATCTTCAGCCATGTTATTGTGTACTGTGACTCATCGTCTATATGTAATTACCCCTACGATGCACTGCAAAATAATTTCTAACAGAATCAAAATACCATAACCTATCCTAGGCCTAAAGACACAAATATATGTAGCTTATTAAAATTTAGAAAAACTGCAGAAGGCCTATTTTGGCCCATACGAGGCAGCTGCTATTTATACCTACCTAGTCTCATTTATATATATATGTCTAACCTACGCTTAAAACACTCAAGGGATCCTACTTCTATTGCGTTACGCAGTACTTGGTTCCACAAATCAACAACCCTGTTACCGAGCCAGTATTTACCCAGGTCTTTCCTAAATCAAATATAAGTATTTCAAATATAAAACAATTAAAATAGTGAAGCCATGACTGTTGCGACTCAAACAGCTTCCTTGTTCATATCGCAAGTTCAGTTTTCCTTGTGCCAACACACTTTAAGCACATTACGACTAATTTAAGTTATTTTATGGCAGTGTGACATTTGATAGGTTTTCTCAAATTGCATTTTTTTGTCAAATTTCATTTTTGTAAAACTGCATTTTTGTAAAAATTACATTTTTGTAAAAATTACATTTTTGTAAAAATTACATTTTTGTTAAATTGCATTTTTGTTAAATTGCATTTTTGTTAAATTGCATTGCAAATTGATAAATACTTAAGGATTTATTTATAAACCATTTGATTCTTAGGGATATTGGTTCAAAGTATAACACTATTTTGCCAAAAACTTGCGTTTTTAATCCTTTTCACTTTAACACTTCGGATGACATCAAGCAGGAAAAGGAAATATTTTGCAGAGTTTCTCAATTATGGGTTCACAGAAAGTGCTGACTGCTGAGTCTTTCAAAAAAGAATTAGCTTAAGAAACACTTGGAAAATTTGTCCTCGCATCCATCTTCGAAACTGCAGAAAGGCTTTGATAAGCTGCAAAGAACTGTCAAAAGGCCGAGATTGTAGAGCAACTTGAGAGGTACATTTGATAACTGTTCAGCATCATTCAGCTTTAAAGTGGATGATTGCTCGAAGTCAAAAGTCACATACTATTGGCGAAGATGTGGTCAAACCTGCAGCTGTGAAAAAGGCAAAAATCATGTGTGGTCAGAAAGAAGCCACGCGACCGCATTCATTGCCTTTGTCCGCAAGAGTTGTGAAAGAGAGAATTCCCATCTTAGCAGAAAATGTTAGGGAACAAGTGATTTCTTCAAAGAGAACAAACATTTTGCTATTCAACTTGATGAGACTATTGATGTGTGTAGCAATTCGCCGCTAATGGTGTGTATTCGATACAAGGTTTCGGATGCAATTGAAGAAGAAATATTTTTATATTCTTCTCGTGAGTCGAGAGCTCGTGGAGCGGATGTCTTCAACAAGATTAATGGACACTTCAGAGCATCAAAGGCTGAGTTATCGTGGGGAAGCTGTATTGGTGTGTCTGATGATGAAGCTTCAGCCATGTTGGGTCAAGTTACTGGCTAATCGGCTTTGGCCTAAAAGCATAATCCGAAAATAGAAGTTACCAACTGAATGATCCGTCCCTGGGCATTGCTTATCAATCATTTGGAACCTGAACTGAAAGCTGTCACGAGTGAAGTAATTGTTAATGCTCTGTACCGGCATGCACTCAACACGCGGCTATTTCCTGATTTATTTGAGGATGGAAAGACTAAATCTTCAGGCCTTCTTCATACATAAGTAAGGTGGCTGGCACATGGAAGCATTCTGATTCGTGTGCGCTCTCAGAACTGGAAATCTTTGTGGTGGATCAAAAAACATGGCCTTGCAGTTTAGAACCTCCACCTGGCTAACTTTTGTCGCATATATAGCCGACATATTTGGCCATCTCAATTCACTGAATAAGAAATTGCAAGTGGAAAGACATCAATATCATTTTAGAAAGAGAAAATATTTCAGCATCTGGATGAAAGCTTTTGCTCTGGAACCAGAAAGACGAACAAAACTAGCTGCCCTCTTTTCCAGAGTTAGCAAATTTTTTCTGGAAGATTGAGAAGATCTCAGTCTTTGTCATATCCAGGAATCAGTTACAAGGTATCTGACTAAACTGAAAATGTGGTTCTCTACCTTCCAGAGCTTGTCTCACATACTGTCACTTGGGCTGTAAATCCCTTCAACTGATGTAGGTAAAAAGGCTGAAGGCTTGGTAGAGGCACGTCTTGAACTTCGACCCAAAAGTGAAGTAGGGAATTTCAAAACATGACGGATCTCTCATCTATTTGAAGGCAAGAAACCTGCAAAAGGCTTATAAAATTGCACCTATGGAAGCGACAAAAATGTTTCTGCTTTTATCAAAAAGCTATCTTTGTGAACAAGGATTTTCTACTCTTATGAACTTGAAAACAAATTACTGAAAGCTGTTGGACGCCCCAAGGACAGCAGCCAATTGGCTCAGACGTTAAAAAGCCTTGATATCGATGCTGTTTTTAGAAAAAATGAATATCCACCATTTTTACCAAAACCCGAAGTGGCGATATTGTGACTGAAATGCTTGTTCTGCAATCCTTTGTATTAACTGTGTGTGTGTGTGTGTGTGTGTGTGTGTGCGTGTGTGTGTGTGTGTGTGTGTGTGCGCGTGTGTGTGTGTGTGTGTGTGTGTGTGTGTGTGTGTGTGTGTGTGTGTGTGTGTGTGTGTGTGTGTGTGCGTGCGCGCGTGTGTGTGTGTGTGTGTGTGTGTGTGTGCGCGCGTGTGTGTGTGTGTGTGTGTGTGTGTGTGTGTGTGTGTGTGTGTGTGTGTGTGTGTGTGTGTGTGTGCGCGCGTGTGTGTGTGTGTGTGTGTGTGTGTGTGCGTGCGTGTGTGTGTGCGTGTGCGTGTGTGCGTGTGTGTGTGCGTGTGTGTGTGCTATTATTACATAACGTGTGGGTTTTCAGGTTTATTATTATTTCTTGTCTCTGATTGAAACTTATTCTACACTTTTTAAGATCAATTAGCTTGTCTTTGTTTATTTTGAAGTCTGTGGGGTAATATTTTACACAAATAGATTTGGGGAAGTACCCAAGAAAGTTCCATGGTCCCTGGCCTAGAGCCTCATCAACCTATTTATGAGGTTATCTTGAGGTTATCTTGAGATGATTTCGGGGCTTTAATGTCCCCGCGGCCCGGTCCTCGACCAGGCCTCCACCCCCAGGAAGCAGCCCGTGACAGCTGACTAACACCCAGGTACCTATTTTACTGCTAGGTAACAGGGGCATAGGGTGAAAGAAACTTTGCCCAATGTTTCTCGCCGGCGCCTGGGATCGAACCCAGGACCACAGGATCAGAAGTCCAGCGTGCTGTCCGCTCGGCCGACCGGCTCCAAGGAGGTTCTAAGACTAAGACTTTAGCAACTTTAATAAGCCTTAATCATAGTGACCTTGCTTCTTCCTTGATACAATAGTGTGTTCTTAGTGACCTTGCTTCTTCCTTGATGCAATAGTGTGTTCTTAGTGACCTTGCTTCTTCCTTGATACAATAGTGTGTTCTTAGTGACCTTGCTTCTTCCTTGATACAATAGCGTGTTCTTAGTGACCTTGCTTCTTCCTTGATACAATAGTGTTCTTAGTGACCTTGCTTCTTCCTTGATACAATAGTGTGTTCTTAGTGACCTTGCTTCTTCCTTGATACAATAGTGTTCTTAGTGACCTTGCTTCTTCCTTGATACAATAGTGTGTTCTTAGTGACCTTGCTTCTTCCTTGATACAATAGCGTGTTCTTAGTGACCTTGCTTCTTCCTTGATACAATAGTGTTCTTAGTGACCTTACTTCTTCCTTGATACAATAGTGTTCTTAGTGACCTTGCTTCTTCCTTGATACAATAGTGTGTTCTTAGTGACCTTGCTTCTTCCTTGATACAATAGTGTGTTCTTAGTGACCTTGCTTCTCCCTTGATACAATAGCGTGTTCTTAGTGACCTTGCTTCTTCCTTGATACAATAGTGTTCTTAGTGACCTTGCTTCTTCCTTGATACAATAGTGTGTTCTTAGTGACCTTGCTTCTTCCTTGATACAATAGTGTTCTTAGTGACCTTGCTTCTTCCTTGATACAATAGTGTGTTCTTAGTGACCTTGCTTCTTCCTTGATACAATAGTGTTCTTAGTGACCTTGCTTCTCCCTTGATACAATAGCGTGTTCTTAGTGACCTTGCTTCTTCCTTGATACAATAGTGTTCTTAGTGACCTTGCTTCTTCCTTGATACAATAGTGTGTTCTTAGTGACCTTGCTTCTTCCTTGATACAATAGTGTTCTTAGTGACCTTGCTTCTTCCTTGATACAATAGTGTGTTCTTAGTGACCTTGGTTCTTCCTTGATGCAATAGTGTTCTTAGTGACCTTGCTTCTTCCTTGATGCAATAGCGTGTTCTTAGTGCCCTTGCTTCTTCCTTGATGCAATAGCGTGTTCTTAGTGACCTTGCTTCTTTTCTTGATGCAGTGGTAAGCTGTATCCTTAGTCCCCTTGCATTTTACCTCCTCAGTGCAGTGAAGAGATGTCAGCACTTTTTATGGCCAGCTGTAAATCCGAAGAAGCTAAACTTTCTTCAGAGTAACTCAATGGCCATGTCAGGACCACTTTGCGTTTATCTGCTGACGTGGAGTTCCAGGAATCAGGGCCTGGAGCAGAGTGCAAGACTTTACTGGGAATGGCTTTCAGCCTGCCTGAAATATTAACAGGCAATATCTGATAAATAAAAGGCCTTGGGCCTCATTTATCTTGCCAGCGTTTACAGGGTTATATAAACAAGAATGCCAAAAAAAAAAAAAAGATTCGAAATTTGTTTACGGGATTCGATTCTCTCCTCTATCGTCATCCGGCAACGTCCAGTTACCGGTGCTTATCTGAAAAGCAATTTTGGTACTTCTCAACCATATTAATTTATATTGAATTCCTGAATCAGATCCTATATTCTGACAACGCTAAAACGGCCGCTTTATTGCAATATTTGTTATATAAAAATCGCCGGGTGTATAATACTCGATCCTGCAGAGGGAAAAATATCCCGACAGAGGAAAATAGCCCAGAAGTAGGAAAATTGCCTGACAGAGGGAGGAAAATAGCCCAGAAGAAGTAGGAAAATTGCCTGACAGAGGGAGGAAAATAGCCCAGAAGAAGTAGGAAAATAGCCTGACAGGAGAAAAATAGCCCGATAGAGGGAGGAAAATAGTCCAGAAGAAGTAGGAAAATAGCCTGACAGGAGGAAAATAGCCCGATAGAGGGAGCCAAAATAGCCCGAACAGAGGGCTGCTAAAACGGGTTATTTATTTATTCAAACACATTTCTCTTTGTACCTCTATATCTGAAATTCTGACGCATGTCATGACATTAAATTGCTGCTCTCAGCTACGTGAAATTAAACACGGAACCCTCTCACCGAGTTCCATCGTAGAGGATTAAAATCTAACCTAAAGCTGAACATCACTTTCCTTCAATATTTGCTGTGTTTTATCTCTTCCTTCATCGATTCGGGTCGTGTTTACCCGGCTCCCGATTGGTTCACGGTTTCAGGTCTCTTTCAATCGCGTGTTTTCTTAGTTATCAAACGCTCGAGGTTGTGATGTGGGAATACAAAATTGCAGTATTGTATTTTGGTCAGAATGGCCAGCGATAAGTTTTTGGAGTCAGTTTGCTCGAAATGTTCGTTTCTGACCAATCTAGAGGCTTATACATGGGATTTATTGCGTAAACAAGCAGACTAATGTAGAGGCTGATATATAGGACTCATAATAACAGCATGAACACGAATGTCATAGGAAATTTCATACATAGATTTTGCCAAATGTGAAAAAGAATTATTCGCATTTTTTTTTTAAAGAAACGTAAACTCATACGCATAGACCTGCCGTCTCCCTCACGAGACAGGTTCAGGTTTACCTAAGCTTAGGTTTACCTAAGCATTTTCATTCATGCAAGGTCCATAGAATTACCCAAAGTCACCCAAAGCCAACCAGAGTCTGCTAGAATTACAATGAGTAAAGAAATGTAAAATTCGCTTACTATAATGTTGATGCTGAACATGAAAAAAAAAATCCCAAATTTCCTGCGAAATAAGTTCATTTTTATTTAACTGAGACCAAAAGTGGTGGTGGGTGATAGCTATAAAAGTCGGTGATCTGAGTGGTTCAGTTACTTTTATAGTTGTCACCCAACACCTTTTTTTATTTTTTTATTTAGTAATAACATTATTTCTGAGTAAAAAAAAGGAAAAAGAAAAAAGTAAGTTTTTCATGTTCAACATTCAGCACCAACATTATATTAAACGAATTTCGCATTTCGTCTTTAATGACGTGATTCCAAGAGCCTTTGGGTGACTTTACATATCTTTGGGTAGCTTTACGTATCTTTACCTAACTTTGGGTAGCTTTACCTAACTTTGGGTAGCTTTACCTAACTTTGGGTAGCTTTACCTAACTTTGGGTAGCTTTACCTAACTTTGGGTAGCTTTACCTAACTTTGGGTAGCTTTACCTAACTTTGGGTAGCTTTACCTAACTTTGGGTGGCTTTACCTAACTTTGGGTGGCTTTACCTAACTTTGGGTAGCTTTACCTAACTTTGGGTGGCTTTACCTAACTTTGGGTGGCTTTACCTAACTTTGGGTGGCTTTACCTAACTTTGGGTAGCTTTACCTAACTTTGGGTAGCTTTACCTAACTTTGGGTAGCTTTACCTAACTTTGGGTCGCTTTACCTAACTTTGGGTGGCTTTACCTAACTTTGGGTGGCTTTACCTAACTTTGGGTGGCTTTACCTAACTTTGGGTAGCTTTACCTAACTTTGGGTGGCTTTACCTAACTTTGGGTGGCTTTACCTAACTTTGGGTAGCTTTACCTAACTTTGGGTGGTTTTACCTAACTTTGGGTGGCTTTACCTAACTTTGGGTGGCTTTACCTAACTTTGGGTGGCTTTACCTAACTTTGGGTGGCTTTACCTAACTTTGGGTGACTTTACCTAACTTTGGGTGGCTTTACCTAACTTTGGGTGGCTTTACCTAACTTTGGGTGGCTTTACCTAACTTTGGGTGGCTTTACCTAACTTTGGGTAGCTTTACCTAACTTTGGGTGGCTTTACCTAACTTTGGGTGGCTTTACCTAACTTTGGGTAGCTTTACACAACTTTGTGTGGCTTTGGGTAATTTTATGGCCCCCTTCGCGCACAGATCCAACATATTTCCGAAACGTTCCAGTTGATTCTCTTTGATAATATTTCTTGGTAGTCCAGTAACTTATCTGTATCATTATATGTCTAAATTAGTCAAATGTGAATGTCAAGTTACGAGCTCTCGATTTGATTTAATATTTAAACTGAAATCATCTCCCATCCAACGCGTCTTGCTGTAAAGTGTACTTCAATGGTTACAGTCAGTCTTCTTGATAGTTTCAAATGCTGGGGATTTTTTATTATCATCCTACACTATGCTTTTTTATATATATGCTGGTTAGCATTGTAAGTATGTAGCCACGTCTGTGGTAACATTATTCTTTTTCTTTTTCGGAGAAGTTGTGTGTAGCTCCTGGTTCATGGCGCTCACACACAGGTATCTTGGGGCCAGATTCACGAAAGCACTTACGCAAATACTTACGAACCTATACATCTGTTCTCAATCTTTGGCGGCTTTGTTTCCAATTATTAAACAGTTAATGAGCTCCGAAGCACCAGGAGGATGTTTATAATAATAACAACAATTGAATGGGAAGTTTTTATGCTTGTAAACTGTTTAATGTAACCAAAGCCGTCAAAGATTGAGGAAAGATGTACACGTTCGTAAGTGCTTGCGTAAATGCTTTCGTGAATCTGGCCCTTGGTTTCTCTTCCTCTCTTGTTCAAGACCCATTGATTCGCGGTGTCTTGGGACTACTAGCAAAGTTTCCAGGACTTGGGACTCCAGGATATAGTGTACGGGTAGTAGGGGGCACAGCCTTCATGAACAGCCTCTAAGGGTAGCCTTCAATGGAGTAGAATTTGAAAGTTATTCAATTGGCGCCAGTATCCTACCTGTTGTCTACCTGGCTACCAGGAATTAATGTCCTCGCGGCCCAGTCTCTGATCAGGCCTGGCCAACCAGGCTGTTAGACGCTTTTGTTTGCAATTCGACGTAAAGTAATCACAGACCCGTTGATCAGGAAATATACTTGGCCACTTGTTGTGAAATATCTACTTCAACGAACACCTGCTCTTTATCCCTGAAGCTCTAAAGCATTCTTCATTCAGATGTTTACGTATGGAAGAGAGGAAATACCGACTGCCACGAGGGTCATTAATTAAACTGAAACAATTTTTACCAGTAGTAGACAAAGACAGTTAACATTTGAGGATGAAGGGAGGGGAACTATCAGAGGAAAGCGCCAAGCCATTACGACTATATAGCCCTTGGAAGGGGTCAGGATAAGGGTCTGGGATTGGATGTGGGGGGGGGGGAGGAATGATGCCCAACCACTTGGGCGATCGGGGATTGAACGCCGACCTGCGTGAAGCAAGACCGTCGCTCTACCGTCCAGCCCAAGTGGTTGGGCTGTAGGATGAGAAAACACAGGTAATGGTGATCACAAGCCAACATGATATAGTGATATCGTACACGAGGAAAGTACACGAACGAGAGTCACAACTCTATTTATCATTGACGTGTCTCATCTTTGACCGTACAGAGCCATACATGCTCGTTAAATATATCTGTTTCTGGGCTTCAGATGAGCTGATTTAGGATAGCAGCCCTTAGTTTACAGATTCATTAGGACCATCAGCACCATACCTAAGATACCGTAGTGTTAGGTTAAGGGGGAGGGAGGGAGAGAGGGAGAGGGAGGTTATCTTGAGGTTATCTTGAGATGATTTCGAGGCTTTTTAGTGTCCCCGCGGCCCGATCCTCAACCAGGCCTCCACCCCCAAGAAGCAGTCCGTGACAGCTGACTAACACCCAGATACCTATTTTACTGCTAGGTAACAGGGACATAGGGTGAAAGAAACTCTGCCCATTGTTTCTTGCCGGCGCCTGGGATCGAACCCAGGCGCCGGCGAGAAACAATGGGGAGAGAGAGAGAGACAGACTGAAAGAGTTAGAGAGAAAGAGAGGAACAAGGTGAGAAAGAGAACGCTATCTAAAGAACACTACACACCGTTTCGCGCGCTCTCACACACACAAAACAAAACATAATCCAGTCTATTAACAACAGCAAAACCTATTTACCTGCACGATCAACAGAACAGCGTCCCACGCATGCATCAGGAACAGAGATGGCTTTTTTCTCACTTCAATGGGAGATAAACGTCACAAGACTCGCGAGAAAGAGCGAGTTTATAAGCTGTGTTAAGCTGACAAACACCATGAAGCTTATACAAGCTGAATAGCAGAGGCCAAGATAACGAAGCCAACCTTAATGGGAAATAAACATTGTGAGCAAAGGGGAGAAAAGAGACGGAAAGAGAATAAAAATGAGAATGATAGGCAATCAGAGCAAGAAAAAGTGAGAAATGGAGATAAAAAGTGGAACACAAAGTGAGGGATAATATGAGACTCCAGACTCTGTGAGGCTCCAGACTGTGGTGGTCCCTGACTCCAGACTGTGGGGGTCCCTGGCTCCAGACTGTGGTGGTCCCTGGCTCCAGACTGTGGTGGTCCCTGGCTCCAGACTGTGGTGGTCCCTGGCTCCAGACTGTGGTGGTCCCAGGCTCCAGACTGTGGTGGTCCCAGGCTCCAGACTGTGGTGGTCCCTGGCTCCAGACTGTGGTGGTCCCTGACTCCAGACTGTGGTGGTCCCTGACTCCAGACTGTGGGGGTCCCTGACTCCAGACTGTGGTGGTCCCTGACTCCAGACTGTGGTGGTCCCTGACTCCAGACTGTGGTGGTCCCTGACTCCAGACTGTGGTGGTCCCTGACTCCAGACTGTGGTGGTCCCTGACTCCAGACTGTGGTGGTCCCTGACTCCAGACTGTGGTGGTCCCTGACTCCAGACTGTGGGGGTCCCTGACTCCAGACTGTGGGGGTCCCTGACTCCAGAGTGGCATGAATGAGACTGCTTCAACTAGCGTCTTTCGGAAAACTAAATGAATGAAAATATCATTAAGAAGTCCATCTTTTAAGTCAGAGTGGTGTAAGCCACCTGAAGGATTTGCAGATCAGTTGTTACTGACCTTTTATACGTGGAACTTCACCTCTCGACCCGACGTAAAGCAAGTCGTGAAGGTTGAGACTTGCTGGGCCAGGCGTCTCCCGTATGGCGATCTCACCGTCAGGTTTGAAACTATGACGAGAACACTAAACAGGATGCGAATAGGGAAGAATCCTCACTACAGACAAACCCTCGGAGACGTTCAACTTAAAACACACACACACACACACACACACACACACACACACACACACACACACACACACACACACACACACAATGAGCCGTGGTCCCCCCGTGGAGCCGTGGAGCCACAGAGATATTAGAAACAACTTTTTTAGTGTCAGAGTGGTTGACAAATGAAATGCATTAGGAAGTAATGTGGTGGAGGCTGACTCCATACACAGTTTCAAGTGTAGATATGATAGAGGCTCAGGAGCCCAATAGGCTCAGGAACCTGTACACCTGTTGATTGACGGTTGAGAGGCAGGACTAAAGAGCCAGAGCTCAACCCCCGCAAGCACAACTAGGTGAGTACGCATACACGCACGCGCACACACTTATCTATAATGGCAACTGAGTTCAGTGAGCTTTTGAAACGATGGAGGAGTGAAGGAACTACACAGCATTTTACACCTCTGAACAATTTATAATGCAGTAAAACACAGAGATATAAAGACATTTCAATCAAACAATTGATACGATAAATATAAATACTCTGAAAATAACAAAATAAAAGAAAAATAAAGAAAAAAAAGAAAAACCAAAAGTGAAAATGAGTAAATAAAAACCTAAATAGAGAAACGTGGAGAAACATTTACAGTAAAGTGAACACAATTATAAAAGTATATGGCAATAAAAAAAAATTAGTAGAAAAGATAAAAAAATACACAAAACAAAATCCACCTCGGTAATACGATCGTTAACTCTAAATGGTCACACTGAAGTCATTACTAAAAGCGGAAACAAATAAATTCAACAACGCAACGATTTATTTTGATAAATTCATATATTGCCAGGAGGAATAAATAGCCATGAACAGAAATAATGGGAGTAGGTGGGTACGGGAGTCCTACGTACCCACCTACAACAACCCACATACCCACCTACAATAACCCACGTACCCACCTACAACCATCCACGTACCCACTTACAACCATCCACGTACCCACTTACAACCACCCACGTACCCACTTACAACCACCCACGTACCCACTTACAATAACCCACGTACCCACCTACAACCATCCACGTACCCACTTACAACCATCCACGTACCCACTTACAACCACCCACGTACCCACTTACAACCACCCACGTACCCACTTACAACCACCCACGTACCCACCTACCACCACCCACGTACCCACCTACAACCACCCACACACCACCTACAACCACCCCACGTACCCACCTACAACCACCCACACACCACCTACCCACATCACATTTACTCACCTTCAGTGGTCCACACACCAATCCACACATCACACTTACACTCTACACTTACACTCTACACTTAGATGACACGCTACACTCTTAAGTGTCACTGATGACCCAAATCTGATGAGGTGAATCAAGATGAGCTGCAGATATAGTGGCACAAAAGGTTACTAGACTTCAGTCTAAATAATTGCAAGGTCATGACAAATGATGTAAGGAGGGCAGAGTTGCAAGATATAATGAATGGAAGAAACAACACAATGAAATCAGGATAACGTAATACATCTAGATAAGAAAATACATAATAATGAGAAAATATTAAGGCAATGAGTGGGATCGAACTTACACCTCTGGGGTGCCCAGAAACAAGCCCCACCAGCTGCGCCATGATGGGTAAAAACATCTCAATCTGAAATTCTACTAAACGGATTCAAACGACACCAGATAAAGATGTGCAAGTAGATGCTTGTAGCATATGCCACTTTTGCAACTAATTGGACATCCTTCTGGAACCTAGACAAAGAGGCCCCCCTCAGAACGGCTTGTTCAACCTACATAAGTCCAACACTTCGGTATGCAGCAACAACGTCATGGAGTCCGCACCTAGAACTGGTGTGACTCATCTACAGTGTAACACTAAACCAGCTTAAACTCGCCTTGTCGGAGACCAGGTGAATCAAGTGCGGTATAGGAACAAAGATATTAATGGGAACTGACAGACTGACCAAAGAAACAATTCAGTAGGCAGCTTCACAGGGATAGGTGACGAGAAATGAAAAGAATGGAAACTATTTGATTAAAAATGAGATGGACTGGTGGGGTTAGAGACCTACTTAACCGTGAAATCATATCAAGGTGAGTGCAGCTACGCGAGTTGTTCACACACACACACACACACACACACACACACATACATACACACACACTAATCCCAATATACAAAATAGGGGAATAGGCAGGAGGCTCTAAACTTCAGGCCGGTTTCCTTAACTTGTATACCATGCAAGGTGATGGAAAAGATCGTGAGAAAAAGTCTGATAGCACATCTGGAGAGAAGGGACTTTCTAACACATCACCAAGATGGGTTCAGGGAAGGCAAGTCGTGTCTCACAGGTTTAATAGAATTCTAAGCAACACGCATTAAGCAAGAAAGAGAAGGGTGGGCAGACTGCATTTTCTTGGACTGTCAGAAAACACTCGACACAGCATTCCATGAGAGACTGTTGCATAAGTTAGAAAAACAGGCTGGAGTAATTGATACGGTGCTCCAATGGATAAGAGAGTACCTAAACAACAGGAAGCAGAGAGTTACTGTGAGGGGTAAGACCTCAGAATGACGTGATATCACAAGCGGAATCCCACAGGGTTCTGTGGGACTTGGACTTGTTTCTGATATTCGTGAAAGACATTCCAGAAGGTACAGACTCATTCCTCTCAATGTTTGCTGATGATGCTAAAATTATGAGAAGGATTAAGACAGAGAAGAACAGCAAGAGCCTACAGGATGACCAAGACTGACTGAAGGAATGGTCCAGCAAATGGCACTGGAGTTTAACTCGAGCAATTACAAGGTGATGAAGTATGGCGTAAGGAGCAGGAGACCTAACACAAGGTACCAGCTGGGAGAGGAAATCCTTCAGGAGTCGTGATGAGAGAATGATCTCGGGGTAGATTTAACACCGGACCTGTTCCCTGAAGCCCATAACAAAAGGATAAGGAATTATTCAGAAAATGTAATACCTCATATGTAATACCTCATACCTCATACTTTAATACTGAAATATGAGACTCCAGCGTGGAGTCCTCATCTAGTCAAACACAAAACTAAGTTAGAAAAGGTTCAGAGGTATTCCACCAGGCTACTCCCCGAGCTGAGGGGGTATGAGCTACAAGGAAAGATTACTGGAACTAAATCTCACGATACTGAAAGACAGAAGAGTTAGAGGAGACATGATCACTACCTATACAATTCTCAGAGGAACTGACAGGGTAGATTTAGATAAACTATTTAGCACGGGTGGTACGCGAACACGAGGACACAAGTGGAAATTTTGTAACCAAATGAGCCACAGAGACACCAGAAAGAACTTTTTCAGTGTTAGAGTAGTTAACAGATGGAATGCAGTAGGAAGTGATGTGGTGGAGTCTGACTCCATACACAGTTTCAAATGTAGATATGATAGAGCCCAGTAGGCTCAGTAACCTGTACATCAGTTGATTGACAGTTGAGAGGCGGGACCAAAGAGCCGAAGCTCAACCCCCGCAAGCAGAACTAGGCGAGTACACACACACACACACACACACACACACACACACACACACACACACACACTTCTCCCTCTTGCATAATACACAGCTCTTCTGAGGCAACACAAAAGAGCTAGCAGAGCGAGAGCACGTCTCTAGGGAGATGAGGCCTGTATCTGAATGGAGGGGGCACACGCACACACAGTGTACATACAAAACACACTGCACACACACACTCAACGCGCGCACACACACCCGCACGACCAAAGCCAGAGGTCAACCCCGCAAGCACAACTAGGTTAGTACACACACATGCATATACATACATATAATGGAGCCTGACGGCTGAGCGGACAACGCTTGGTATTTGTAGCTCTAAGGGTCCGGGTTCGATCCCCGGCGGAGGCGGAAACAAATGGGCAGAGTTTCTTTCACCCTGATGCTTATATTCACCTAATAGTAAATAGGTACCTGGGAATTAGACAGCTGTTACGGAGCTGCTTCCTGGGTGTGTGTGTGTTTGTGTGGAAAAAAACATTAGTTAGTAGTTAGTTACAGTTGATTGACAGTTGAGAGGCAGAGCTCAACCCCCGCAAGAAAACATTAGGTGAATGCAACTAGGTGAATACACATACACACACACACACACACACACACACACACACACACACACACACACACACACACACACAGAGGCTTCGTTGCCTGGTGAATAGAGCACAGGACTCGTAATTCTGTGGCGCGGGTTCTTTTCCCGCACGAGGCAGAAACAAATGGGCAAAGTTTCTTTCACCCTGAATGCCCCTGTTACCTAGCAGTAAATAGGTACCTGGGAGTTAGTCAGCTGTCACGGGCTGTTTCCTGGTGTGTGTGTGTGTGTGTGGTGGTGTGGAAAAAAAAGAAAAAAGGTAGTTAGTAAACAGTTGATTGACAGTTGAGAGGCGGGCCGAAAGAGCAAAGCTCAACCCCCGCAAACACAACTAGGTGAATACACACACACACACACACACACACACACGCACACACACACACACACACACACACACACACACACACACACACACACACACACACACATGCGCGCGCACACACACACACACACACACACACACACACACACACACGCACATGCGCACACGCACATGCGCACACACACACACACACACACACACACACACATACACACACACACACACACACACGCACACACACACACACACACACACACACACACACACACACACACGCGTACCGTTGTAGTGTCTTGTGAGAGGTTCCTTCAGGGTCTTGCCCTCCACTGCCTGCCTACCCGGACCTTCCCCACAGGTCCTGTACAAGCTCTTCACTCTTTGTTTAATGCGGGAGGGCAGTAAAAGAGGAAGGAACGGAACTGTTCCGTATGTTCCACTTACTATTTTTAGATGCTGTAACAGTCTTTATAAAGTCTCGAGGACAACATTTCTTCAAGAAGGATTTGTAAAAGTTGAGAAAAAGTTGCCTTCCTCCGCTACCTGACCATCCTGAGAAGCCTGGGTTAATCCCTGTGGATCCTCTAGACTGTTTTAAATTCATACTTATTTACCTTGTTTTCAAAGACGATCTTTAAGACAGTAAACGGAATAAGAGAATTTGATTCCTAGGCGAGAATTAGAATTCTCACAGGTGAGGCTTTGTGGAAGTACTTAGGATACTCTGTGGCGATTGTTAACAACATTCGTATGTGCGATTAACACCAAATTAATGATTGTATATGGTGTTAAGGCGGTAGCTCAAATGTTCAGAAAATGTGTGTCATATCATGAAATTTAAGTTCTAAAAAGTAACATCGTTCACATAACTACGTCTATTTCAAAATTAGCGTCGTTCAGATACATGAAATCACCATAAAAGGCACGATACTTATTAACCTGCCACCACCACAAAAGACACGATACTTGCTAACCTGCCACCACCACAATAGCCACGATACTTGTTAACCTGCCACCACCACAATAGCCACGATACTTGCTAACCTGCCACCACCACAATAGCCACGATACTTGCTAACCTGCCACCACCACAATAGCCACGATACTTGCTAACCTGCCACCACCACAAAAGACACGATACTTGTTAACCTGCCACCACCACAAAAGGCACGATACTTGCTAACCTGCCACCACCACAAAAGCCACGATACTTGCTAACCTGCCACCACCACAAAAGCCACGATACTTGCTAACCTGCCACCTCCACAAAAGCCACGATACTTGCTAACCTGCCACCTCCACAAAAGACACGATACTTGCTAACCTGCCACCACCACAAAAGCCACGATACTTGCTAACCTGCCACCACCACAAAAGCCACGATACTTGCTAACCTGCCACCTCCACAAAAGCCACGATACTTGCTAACCTGCCACCTCCACAAAAGACACGATACTTGCTAACCTGCCACCACCACAAAAGCCACGATACTTGCTAACCTGCCACCACCACAAAAGCCACGATACTTGCTAACCTGCCACCTCCACAAAAGACACGATACTTGCTAACCTGCCACCACCACAAAAGCCACGATACTTGCTAACCTGCCACCACCACAAAAGCCACGATACTTGCTAACCTGCCACCACCACAAAAGCCACGATACTTGCTAACCTGCCACCTCCACAAAAGACACGATACTTGTTAACCTGCCACCTCCACAAAAGCCACGATACTTGCTAACCTGCCACCACCACAATAGCCACACTTGCTAACCTGCCACCACCACAATAGCCACACTTGCTAACCTGCCACCACCACAAAAGACACGATACTTGCTAACCTGCCACCTCCACAAAAGCCACGATACTTGCTAACCTGCCACCACCACACAAGGCACGATACTTGCTAACCTGCCACCTCCACAAAAGCCACGATACTTGCTAACCTGCCAGCACCACACAAGGCACGATACTTGCTAACCTGCCACCTCCACAAAAGACACATCATTTTCATAAGTATAAGCAGAAATAATATTTTTCTTTGGTTTAATGTTATATATATTCTAGATTTTAAAGTCAACTGAAGGAAAACCAATTTCTTCCTTCCCCACACAACAAGCGAGCACGAAGAGACTAAAAGATGCCGCTGAGGAGCAGAAAAGAATCTTCAACGTGCAACATCTTGAGGTTATCTTGAGATGATTTCGGGGCTTTAGTGTCCCCGCGGCCCGGTCCTCGACCAGGCCTCCACCCCCAGGAAGCAGCCCGTGACAGCTGACTAACTCCCAGGTACCTATTTACTGCTAGGTAACAGGGGCATTCAGGGTGAAAGAAACTTTGCCCATTTGTTTCTGCCTCGTGCGGGAATCGAACCCGCGCCACAGAATTACGAGTCCTGCGCGCTATCTACCAGGCTACGAGGCCCCTTAACATGCCACAGAGAAATATTCCCTCAGAAGCTCATGCGGAAAGTTAAGACAGCAACTGCACCAGCGAGGGAGAGGGAGCACTGGTAGGGAGAGGTGAGGGTGTCCGACACCCAGCATCATCACACCCTTCATAACTTGCACAAATAACTCTAATCCACACCTTTCCAACTTAGTACTTCCCTGCTGTCTACCACCCGTTCTGTCCCAGACCCCCCTCAGCCCTTAAATACGTGCCCCTATCCCGCCCATTCCAACTCCCACAGCCCTCATAACTCCCAGTCAACCATGCGGTCCACTCCAATCCACTCGCTATTACCCTGTTCAACTCTCCACCTTGAAGTCCACCAGTCCATAACCCTCAATTTAAATCGAAATGTTGGTCCCCACAAACCTGACCATATGTTTCCCCTACTCTAATACCCTTTCCCCAGAGTGCAACCTTCCACACATGGGGTAGAGTGCAACCTTCCACATATGGGGTAGAGTGCAGCCTTCCACACATGGGGTAGAGTGCAACCTTCCACATATGGGGTAGAGTGCAGCCTTCCACACATGGGGTAGAGTGCAGCCTTCCACACATGGGGTAGAGTGCAACCTTCCACACATGGGGTAGAGTGCAGCCTTCCACACATGGGAAAGAGTGCAGCCTTCCGCATATGAGGTAGAGAGGAAAAGTTAGCGTGACAGAATGTGCAAAGTAATGTTTTCAAGCATAATTAATATCATTAGAAATAAAACAAACGATTATAGTGCGCGGACACACAAGGGAAAACACAAATATGTGTTCACATGAACTCAACTGTTCAAGCCACAAGATATACAGCGTTGATGAGAACCAGGACCAGTGAGGACTCCTGAAGGCTCCTGGAAGACTTCAGTAACTTGAAGGCATTGTTTGTCAAATGGTTAATAAACTTCAACCAAGCCAAGTGCAAGGTCCTGAGA
>NC_091174.1:14464908-14622408 GCF_040958095.1 Procambarus clarkii
CCTCCCAGACCCCCGTCTCTCCCAGACCCCCGTCTCTCCCAGACCCCTGTCTCTCCCAGACCCCCGTCTCTCCCAGACCCCCGTCTCTCCCAGACCCCTGTCTCTCCCAGACCCCCGTCTCTCCCAGACCCCCGTCTCTCCCAGACCCCCGTCTCTCCCAGACCCCCGTCTCTCCCAGACCCCCGTCTCTCCCAGACCCCCGTCCCTCCCAGACCCCCGTCTCTCCCAGACCCCTGTCTCTCCCAGACCCCTGTCTCTCCCAGACCCCCGTCCCTCCCAGACCCCCGTCTCTCCCAGACCCCCGTCTCTCCCAGACCCCCGTCTCTCCCAGACCCCTGTCCCTCCCAGACCCCTGTCTCTCCCAGACCCCTGTCTCTCCCAGACCCCTGTCTCTCCCAGACCCCTGTCCCTCCCAGACCCCTGTCCCTCCCAGACCCCTGTCTCTCCCAGACCCCTGTCTCTCCCAGACCCCTGTCTCTCCCAGACCCCTGTCCATCCCAGACCCCTGTCTCTCCCAGACCCCCGTCTCTCCCAGACCCCTGTCCCTCCCAGACCCCCGTCTCTCCCAGACCCCCGTCTCTCCCAGACCCCTGTCTCTCCCAGACCCCTGTCTCTCCCAGACCCCTGTCTCTCCCAGACCCCCGTCTCTCCCAGACCCCTGTCTCTCCCAGACCCCTGTCTCTCCCAGACCCCCGTCTCTCCCAGACCCCTGTCCCTCCCAGACCCCTGTCCCTCCCAGACCCCTGTCCCTCCCAGACCCCCGTCTCTCCCAGACCCCTGTCCCTCCCAGACCCCTGTCCCTCCCAGACCCCCGTCTCTCCCAGACCCCCGTCTCTCCCAGACCCCTGTCCCTCCCAGACCCCTGTCCCTCCCAGACCCCTGTCCCTCCCAGACCCCTGTCCCTCCCAAAAGTGGGAAGTTTGAATAGGTAGTACACAAACAGAATGACGGAGATGGAATTGAAGAAGTCAAATGTGTCACTGAGACGACAGTAATATTGTCTCAGTACCAGAGAAGAAGACGCTAGAGGAAGCCTCCACAAACAACTTACTATGCAGATATGACAGAACGCAATAGGCGCTGGAATCTTATACACTGGTCGATAAATGGTTGAGAGGCTGGACCCAAAAGCTGGAGATCAGCTCCAGTAAATCCGGTTTATCGAGTTCACACACACACACACACACACACACACACACACACACACACACACACACACACACACACACACACACACAGGCCTCAGGAACCTGTACTCCAGTTGACAGGCGGGACCAAGGAGCCAGAGCTCAACCCCCGCAAGTACAAATAGGTGAGTACACACACACACCGTTGTGTTCACTTACGGGGGCTGGCTGGCTGAGTGGACAGCGCTCTAGACTCGGGAACCTAGAGACCGGAGTTCGATCCCGGCAACCGGAGGAAAAACTAATGAGCAGAGTTTCCTTCATCCTGATGCTCCTGTTACCTAGCAGTAAATAGGTACCTGGGAGTTAGACAGCTTCTACGGGCTGCTTCCTGGGTGTGTTTGTATGTGAAAAAAAAGTTAGTAGTTAGTAACAGTTGATTGACAGTTGAGGGGCGGGCCGAAAGAGCAGAGCTCAACCCCCGCAAGCACAACTAGGTGAATACAACTAGATGAACACACACACACACACACACCTACAGTACACCTGTTGATTGACGGTTGGGAGGCGGGACCAAAGAGCCAGAGCTCAACCCCCGCAAACACAATCAGGTGAGTACACACACACGCGCGCACGCACGTGTGTATCAGCGTGATGTGCGAGAGCTCCAGAAATGTCATTTCAGTATTAATTAATAAAATAGTTCCAATACACTGCTTCAATGAAATCCCGGAAGTTCACATTAAAGAACGCGCAGGTATTGACACAGTGAAAGGGCCGCCGAGCAACACATGGACCAGACTATTGGAGGTACAAGCCGTCACAGCCCCGTGATGAGAATTCAAGATGACAGCATTCCGAACGAGTATAAATCATGGAAATTGGCGTTCTATTTGACTGTAATTCCCTATGACTGGGATATCGGATGATTTGAATTCAGAACACCTGCCGTTCTTGATCGTTGGAATGCAAAACGTCTGGATTTTTTTTTTAGGTGACTCGAACGTTTATAGGTGTTTACAAGAACGGATTTCAAGAGCTTATTCGTTAGCAAGGTTTTCAGACCGTTGGGGTCTGAGATCTCCGTAACGAAAGTATTGCTTCACAAACAATATTGCTCCTCAAAGAACCTTGCTTTACTAACAACGTTGCTTCGCAAACAACATAGTTTCACAAGCATCAATGCTTCACAAGCAACAATGCTTCACAAGCAACAATGCTTCACAAGCAACAATGCTTCACAAGCAGCAATGCTTTACAAGCTACAATGCTTCACAAGCTACAATGCTTCACAAGCAACAATGCTTCACAAGCAACAATGCTTCACAAGCAACAATGCTTCACAAACAACAATGCTTCACAAGCATCAATGCTTCACAAGCAACAATGCTTCACAAACAACAATGCTTCACAAACAACAATGCTTCACAAACAACAATGCTTCACAAACAATAATGCTTCACAAACATCAATGCTTCACAAGCAACAATGCTTCACAAGCAACAATGCTTCACAAACAACAACGCTTCACAAACAACAATGCTTCACAAACAACAATGCTTCACAAGCAACAATGCTTCACAAGCAACAATGCTTCACAAACAACAATGCTTCACAAACAACAATGCTTCACAAACAACAATGCTTCACAAACAACAATGCTTCACAAACAACAATGCTTCACAAACAACAATGCTTCACAAACAACAATGCTTCACAAACAATAATGCTTCACAAACAACAATGCTTCACAAGCATCAATGCTTCACAGCCCTGGTTACAACAGTTGAATTGTGAATCGATGGGACGGCGTTGTATTTGCCCTAACAAGACGCTAACAGACTAATATCTGAGAGTTTCACTGCTTACACAAGTGCCCAGGTCCTCTACCGTGCAATATTTGGCGCGGTAATCTAAGTAATAATTCACACGATTATTGTTAGTTGAAGAGCAAGTCATACCGTAAGAGAGAGAGAGAGAGAGAGAGAGAGAGAGAGAGAGAGAGAGAGAGAGAGAGAGAGAGAGAGAGAGAGAGAGAGAGAGAGAGAGAGACTGACTGACTTTAACTCCGAGATAATTTTCCCCCTGGCGGTCTAACGCACAACCCGGCACCAGATGTCAACAGAATCAGACCAGGAGATGGAAAGCGGGTATGTGAAGATGTGTGTGTGTGTGTGTGGTCTGGGTGTGTGTGTGTGTGGTCTGGGTGTGTGTGTGTGTGGTCTGGGTGTGTGTGTGTGTGGTCTGGGTGTGTGTGTGTGTGTGTGTGTGTGGGGTCTGGGTGTGTGTGTGTGGGGTCTGGGTGTGTGTGTGTGTGGGGTCTGTTTGTGTGTGGGGGGGGGTGTCTGTGTGTGTGGGGGGGGATCTGTGTGTGTGGGGGGAGGGGGGCGGATCTGTGTGTGTTTTTGAAAAAAACAAAAGTTGACTGACAGTTGAGAGGCAGGCCGAAAGAGCAGAGCTCAACCCTCGCAAGAACAACTAGGTGAATACAACTAGGTGAATACAACTAGGTGAATACACACAGGAAAGGGAACTACAGAAGGACAAGACAATATCTGGGAGAAGTGCAGTGGGAAGAAGAACTGAGAACAACAACAGTGCAAGATATAATGGACTTAGTCAAGTGGAAATGCAAGGTGGCCGAAAAGAGATTTATACCAACAGTAAAAGAAATAAGTAGGAGGGAATATGAAACCCATGGTATAACAGTGCCAGGAAGCCGAAATGAGAAGCAGGAGGGAGTATGGAGAAAGTACAGAGGACAAAGGACAGTAAGATTAGATGCAACAAAGCTAGGAATTAATACATAAATATAAGGAGAATATCGGAAAGGAATTATTAAAACGATATTGCAATGAAAGCGAAAAAGCAACCTAAATTACTACATAGTCATATAAGAAGGAAAATGTCGGTGAACGACCAGGTGACAAAACTAAGGAAAACAGAAGGGGCATATACAAAGAGAGACAAGGAAATTTGCGAGGTACTGAATGCCAATTTTCATGGAGTGTTCACAACCGAGCCTGAGCGGCTCCCATTGTTAGAAGAGATGACGACCCAAGATAAGAGACTAACGGCTATTGAGGTGACAGAAGAGGAGGCAATGAAACAGCTAAAACACTGGATGAAACTAAAGCAGTTGGACCAGACAATGTATCACCGTGGATACTAAAAGAGGCAGCACAGGCCCTCAGCGTGCCTCTACCAAGGATCTATAATGAGTCATTTACGAAAGGAGAGTTGCCCAGTTCCTGGAAGACGGCAAATGTGATACCAATTTAAAAAAAAGGAGATAGGTATGAGGCACAGACCAGTATCACTGGCAGGCATCCCCCTGTGAAGTACTTGAAAGAATAATCAGGTTAAGACTGGTTACACACCTAGAGAACATTAGGTATGTAAACAAACACCAACATGGGTTCAGGGAAGGGAAATCATGCCTAACAAATCTTCTGGAATTGTATGATAAAGTAACAAGAATAGGGCAGGACAGAGAAGGATGGGCAGACTGCATATTTCTGGACAACCAAAAAGTCTTTGACACAGTACCGCACAGGAGGCTGCTATTCAAACTTGAGAGGCAGGCGGGAGTAAGCGGAAAAGCCCTAGCATGGGTAAAGAATTACTTAGCAGCCAGGAGCCAGAGTGTAATATTCAGGGACGAGAAGTCAGACTGGCGAACCGTACCGAATGGTGTTCCTCAAGGATCGGTGCTGGGGCCAGTTTTATTTCTAATATACGTGAACGACATGTCTACAGGAGTCGAGTCCTATATGTCGATGTTCGCGGATGACACGAAATTAATGAGACGAGTTATGACAGACGAGGGTTGTAGGATACTCCAAGAGTACTTGAACAAGCTGCAGAGATGGTCAGGGAAATGGCTACTGGAGCTCAACACGAGCAAGTGTAAAGTTGCGGAAATGGGACTAGACGACAGGAGACCAAAATGTCAGTACACAATGAAGGGAAACTACCTTCCTGTGATGATTCGAGAAAGAGACCTGGGAGTGGACGTAACAACAAATCTAACTCCTGAGGCACATATAAATCGGATAAAGACAGCAGCGTACTCTACGCTAGCAAAAGCTAGAACGTCATTCAGAAACCTAAGTAAGGAGGCATTCAGAGCTTCAGAGCACTTTACACTTCGTACCTGAGACCAGTCTTAGAGTATGTAGCCCCCACCTAAAGAAACACATTACGAAACTGGAAAAGGTTAAAAAAAATTGACGAGGTTAGTCCCGGAGTTGCAAGGGATGGGTTAGGTTAGGTACCAACAGAACAAGGGGACATGGGTGGAAGCTGGAAACTCAGAAGATTCATAGAGATGTTAGAAATATTTATTTTAGCGTGAGAGTAGTGCGGAAATTGAATGAACTAAAGGAGGACATTGTGGAAGCAAACACTATTCATAGCTTTAAAACTAGGTATGGTAGAGAAGTTGGACTGGAGTCATTGCTGTAAACAATCGAAGGCTAGAAAGGCGGGATCCAAGAGCCAACGCTCGATCCTGCAGGCACACATACATGTACACACACACACAAACACTGTTCATCTATATTCCACTACAACGAAATGAATCAAATAATGATATATGCATTTCGTTAATGGGGTTTCATCATTTGTCATTCCATATGCTTGTTTTGCATTTTTAATGGAAAACCGCTATCAAATCCAAAGTTTTTATATCCTAAAATGTGTATTAAATTTAGCAATGTAAGAGTGTGTGTGTGAAATACCCACATGTATACTTTCACGTGAACATGCATTTATCCAAACATCTATACACACTGTTACATATATACATGTAAACATACATGCATGCATGGGAACCATAAGCTGAACAATATATACATGTTTACACAAGCGTAAGCAACAATTTAATACATATAAATACAGCATACATATAAAGTATACACTACCATACGCTCGTCACTGGTTTCTTCAACAATAATAATTTGTATAGTTACTTGTATAATGAATTATAGATGTAAATGAACTTCTAACAACGGCCAGACATGGTTCCCAACTTCAAACTCTCCACGATCTGGGAGCTGACACCAATACGACCTCCTCCTACGACAGCTGTAGCAACACTGGCGTCTATATACCCGGCCAGTGAGAAGCCTCGCGGTTTCCTCTTACGTATCACGTGACCTCGAGCAGCACGCTTATTGGTAGGTTCATACAACCCACAGCCAATCATATCCCAATGTAACATTCGGGAATCTTGAACTTTGCATCCTCTCTCTGGCGCCAAAATCTTTCCTGATTACACTTCCCTTAAGGCATATTTTTATTTGCTTTATATTAATTGACTTCAATACCAAAGGCTTAGGGCTTGTGCTTGAGAGTACCCAGTGTGCAGGTTCGAGTCCTCCTTACGTCTCCTACTAATTTTGTCATTGATATATTACGTTAATGTGACTTCTTTGGGCATTATTATTATTTTTATTATTATTCGCACTACAAAATCATTGGAGCAATCAGAGGATTCGAACCAACGTTCTGTTGCTGGTTGTATTTCCGTAGAATTTCTTTGCTTCTTTGTTGCCAGGAATGAAACAAACTAATCCCAGGAATTAGAATTCGTGGTCTCTCTTTCTAGTAAAGAGAGACCACGAACGTCAAATTTACAATCTATCGAAAGGCGAAGAACAAAAGATGATCTAACGCAAAGCAGATGAATGGATATAACGAAGGGAAACATTAATGACGTGCTAAATATAGGAACACAACGTTGACCTCGAAAACAATGGAAACAAATGGACTAGTTTACATTCAGAACAAACCCTGGGTAACTGCTGGTGTGGAAATAGGGGTGTAGATTATGAAACAGTTTACCTGGTAATACATGTACCGAGCAAAGTTTTGACATGTTGGAGTTTGATTGGCTATAATTTTTTGGGCTACCTTGCATAGGCCAATAGGAGCTTCCTAGCATGGACCAATAGGAGCTGCCTAGCATGGACCAATAGGAGCTGCCTAGCATGGACCAATAGGAGCTACTTAGCATAGACCAATAGGAGCTGCCTAGCATGGACCAAAAGGAACTGCCTAGCATGGAACAAAAGGAACTGCCTAGCATGGACCAATGGGGAGCTGATAATTTTTACTGCAGAGTAGCATTCCAGTAGGAATGCTACAGTAGTTTCTACGTTACCCTTAACTGTCGCCCTAAACAGGTTTACTTGTCACCCTAAACAGGTCTACTTGTCACCCTTAACTGGTCTACCTGTCACCCTAAACTGGTCTACTGGACACCCTACTCAATTTAACACCATAAAACGGTGTATTTGACACCCTAAAGTGATGTATTTGAAGCCCTAAGCTGCTCAATTTCACTCCCAAAATTAATTTATATGACATGCTGAACTGCGAATATAAATGGATTTTGTAACAAGCTGAATCCTTGATTGCTGGACTCCCCCCTGTTGTTTTATCGCTAAACTCTGATGTAACAAGTTAAACCCGGCCGATAAACCAGTTTTATTGCGTAATTGGCACTTAAAAATAACTTGTTTACTGCGCGTTGAGACAAGGGACAGTGAGGCGAGGTTATGGCACCGTCACTTATTCTTATTTCTGTTCCAGTTGAAGATAAACAAAATCAGTCGGCAGTGGGTGTCCTATGACACGACCTCGAACGAGGGGTCAGTCGTCGTGAGCCACGACTTGCCGGCGGTGGTGTAAGGGGCTTAAGAGGCGGCTGGTGACATCCTGTCCTCACACTTAAGGGGCTTAAGAGGCGGCTGGTGACATCCTGTCCTCACACTTAAGGGCTTGAGAGGCAACTGGTGACATCCTGTCCTCACACTTAAGGGCTTGAGAGGCAACTGGTGACATCCTGTCCTCACACTTAAGGGCTTGAGAGGCAACTTGTGACATCCTGTCCTCACACTTAAGGGCTTGAGAGGCAACTGGTGACATCCTGTCCTCACACTTAAGGGGCTTAAGAGACGGCTGGTGACATCCTGTCCTCACACTTAAGGGCTTGAGAGGCAACTTGTGACATCCTGTCCTCACACTTAATGACGGCAATTCTGAAGCCATTGACCACAGCGTAAACACTCCGGTGCTTCAGTGAAAGTCGTAACACCGCAATATTGACGATCTTTGGCTGGGCCAGACAGGTCTGGTGGGCTTCCTGAGGTCGAATGCTTCTCGTTTTGGAGAAAATACTTGAAACTATCAAATAAATCATAGCCTATTGTATGATTTTCCCGATGACCGCTGTTTATACCATCATTACAGTGAACGAAATCTTCTGAAAAATGTAGGTGTAGATCAGGCTTTCCAATTCCTTTCCGGAAAATTAGGATATAAAACAATTAAATTGTTGATAAAAAAAGGGAAAATATATACGAGTGGCTAAAGTTAAATAAATAGATGATTATCTTGCCGACTAAATTTTCTTAATCGATTATACAAATAATTACAAGACGGAGTATATATACTCGGGTCTCTTATTATCTTTTTTCTCCCTCTTATCTTGAGGTTATCTTGAGATGATTTCGGGGCTTTAGTGTCCCCGCGGCCCGGTCTTCGACCAGGCCTCCACCCCCAGGAAGCAGCCCGTGACAGCTGACTAACTCCCAGGTACCTATTTACTGCTAGGTAACAGGGGCATTCAGGGTGAAAGAAACTTTGCCCATTTGTTTCTGCCTCGTGCGGGAATCGAACCCGCGCCACAGAATTACGAGTCCTGCGCGCTATCCACCAGGCTACGAGGCCCCCTCTTCCCCCATTCTTCATCATATCTGCCTCTTGGTCCCCCTATTCGTCCTCCTCTCCCCTTTTTCCTTCTCAACCTTCTCAAAATATATATTATTAAGAAGCACTGATTATTAAGAAGAAGCAGGGGCCTCGTAGCCTGGTGGATAGCGCGCAGGACTCGTAATTCTGTGGCGCGGGTTCGATTCCCGCACGAGGCAGAAACAAATGGGCAAAGTTTCTTTCACCCTGAATGCCCCTGTTACCTAGCAGTAAATAGGTACCTGGGAGTTAGTCAGCTGTCACGGCCTGCTTCCTGGGGGTGGAGGCCTGGTCGAGGACCGGGCCTCGGGGACACTAAAAGCCCCGAAATCATCTCAAGATAACTGAAACAAATATATGGGTATTTCAGAATATATATTATTACCATCATGAATAATAATTGGCAAATATCACATAATAACTCACATTTGACTCCATGAAAATCGCATGGGGGGGGGGGGGCTCGCTATAATTGATAATATTTCTTAAGCCATTTAACTTAGGCCCATCCCGACCAGCCTATGTCAGCCCCGAACCTCAGACCATTCCCCTGCAAAGTTGAGTAATGCCCATCATCATTCAACTTTTTGTTACAAGTTCACTTACGTTAAACCATGTAGGGAACTCTGATGTTCATCTTCATATTCCACGTTCCATTCGAACAAGAAGCCAAAGTTCGACGATGTTCATCGAATATCGTTCCACGAATATGTTCGTTCATAACATATGAGTTCGAGTTCGTATCCGTACTCGATTCTTTGTTCCGAAAATCATTAAAAACAATTGTAGAAATATTCACGGGAGGATTTCAAGTAACAGACCGGAGTCAGAGATGGTATAAAGGTAGAGAATAGTCATAAGAGAGACATTGTTTTGGATATCAGGACTGCTTCTGCCGTGGGTCTCTTCCCTGCTGTGGCCCAGTTCTCTCTCCTGCTGTGGCCCAGTTCTCTCTCCTGCTGTGGGCCAGTTGTGTCTCCTGCTGTGGGCCAGTTGTGTCTCCTGCTGTGGCCCAGTTGTGTCTCCTGCTGTGGCCCAGTTCTGTCTCCTGCTGTGGCCCAGTTGTGTCTCTTGCTGTGGCCCAGTTGTGTCTCCTGCTGTGGCCCAGTTCTCTCTCCTGCTGTGGACCAGTTCTCTCTCCTGCTGTGGCCCAGTTCTCTCTCCTGCTGTGGCCCAGTTCTCTCTCCTGCTGTGGCCCAGTTCTCTCTCCTGCTGTGGCCCAGTTCTCTCTCCTGCTGTGGCCCAGTTCTCTCTCCTGCTGTGGCCCAGTTCTCTCTCCTGCTGTGGCCCAGTTCTCTCTCCTGCTGTGGCCCAGTTCTCTCTCCTGCTGTGGCCCAGTTCTCTCTCCTGCTGTGGCCCAGTTCTCTCTCCTGCTGTGGACCAGTTCTCTCTCCTGCTGTGGCCCAGTTCTGTCTCCTGCTGTGGACCAGTTGTGTCTCCTGCTGTGGACCAGTTCTCTCTCCTGCTGTGGCCCAGTTCTCTCTCCTGCTGTGGCCCAGTTCTCTCTCCTGCTGTGGCCCAGTTCTGTCTCCTGCTGTGGACCAGTTGTGTCTCCTGCTGTGGCCCAGTTCTCTCTCCTGCTGTGGCCCAGTTGCCTCTCCTGCTGTGGCCCAGTTCTCTCTCCTGCTGTGGCCCAGTTGCCTCTCCTGCTGTGGCCTAGTTCTCTCTCCTGCTGTGGCCCAGTTCTCTCTCCTGCTGTGGCCCAGTTCTCTCTCCTGCTGTGGACAAAGTGTTTCTCCTGCAGAAAGTGTAATCTATTGCCGCAGCTCAGGTCTCTTTACTGTTGTGATCCTGGCCAACCTACTGTTGTGGCCCTGGCCAACCTACTGTTGTGGCCCTGGCCAACCTACAGTTGTGGCCCTGGCCAACCTACTGTTGTGGCCCTGGCCAACCTACAGTTGTGGCCCTGGCCAACCTACTGTTGTGGTCCTGGCCAACCTACTGTTGTGGTCCTGGCCATCCTACTGTTGTGGCCCTGGCCAACCTACTGTTGTGGTCCTGGCCAACCTACTGTTGTGGTCCTGGCGAACCTACTGTTGTGGCCCTGGCCAACCTACTGTTGTGGCCCTGGCCAACCTACTGTTGTGGCCCTGGCCAACCTACTGTTGTGGCCCTGGCCAACCTACTGTTGTGGCCCTGGCCAACCTACTGTTGTGGCCCTGGCCAACCTACTGTTGTGGCCCTGTTATCTCTACTTCTGTGGCCAGGTCTTAAATCAAATCAATTTGACTCGCGCTCTCATTCACTAAGTCGCTCGCTCAGTGAATGACTCACTGTAGGCTACATATCCTATTAAGCTCGTCCAAGTTCCAACCGTAATCAAAGCCGGACTCGTTAATTTTGATTGAACTACCTAATCAAAACCATTAGAGAGGGAAGTACTTACAGAGGTAGTACCAAGCCACTCGTCCCCCGGCGGAATCCTTGCATGCAGCGGCTGACATATTCATCAATTTTAAAGTTGTTTTGTATTAAAAGTAAGTTTTTTTTAAAAGCAAATAATTAATATTATTATGCATATGAATATGATGTATAATTAAGCCAAAATTAAGTTAAGTTAGGTTATCTTGAGGTTATCTTGAGATGATTTTGAGGCTTTAGTGTCCCCGCGGCCCGGTCCTCGACCAGGCCTCCACCCCCAGGAAGCTGCCCGTGACAGCTGACTAACACCCAGGTACCTATTTTACTGCTAGGTAACAGGGGCATAGGGCGAAAGAAAGATTGCCCATTGTTTCTCGCCGGCGCCTGGGATCGAACCCAGGACCACAGGATCACAAGTCCAGTGTGCTGTCCGCTCGGCCGACCGGCTCCCTAGGTGTTCAGATCTGCAGTATATGTAGAGAAAAATGTAGATTTGTTTCAATTTTGTAGTACGTGAGTTAAGCATTTACAGAGTAGTGATTCGAACAGAAGACATCACAATGTGACAACCCGTCCTCGACTCAAGTCCATTACATTCAGCGGTCGACCCCACAGACGCATTCATAAATTTTAACATGCTGTTCATTCAAAACGTGAATTTTCTCAAGTATAAATTAATATTATAATATATTAGCATATTGTGCATATATAGGCATAGGTTAAGTTAGGTGTTTAGGTTCTGTTGGCGATTATTTGTATTTACAGTACGTGGGTGAAGCATTTACAGCGTTGTGGTTCGAACAAAATTCGTCAGTGAAGCACTTGTTCCGGATATGTTCGAACGTCAGCAGTTGTGAGTCGTGTGTAAACCGCTTTTCATTCATAAACAGGGGGTTTGGCGGGTGCATGGAATCACTTTTGGATCTTTGTTTGGAGGACGGGCTGCAATGTGAAGCGGTTTTCACTCACAAACAGGGAGCTTTGTGTCCTGATTAGCGAGCATTTGGGGCTGTTGTTTATGAGGCCTGTAATGAGTGATTGACTCACTATCTCGCCGTCTCACTAGCTCGATCCCTTACTAATTGCGGCAAAGATCAAACAACGCAATCTTGATAAAGGGAGATAGAGAAGGGGAAGGAAGAGGGAGATAGAAAGAAGCGAATTATAATAAGGAATAGTTAAAACAAGGCAAGGGAATCTGATATGATGTGAAAGATATGTATGAAATGTCGAATATGTATACTGGTAGAACATGTATACTGAAGGTGGTAGAACATGTATACTGAAAGAAGCATTACCAGCATAATGAAGGCAGCATTACCAGCACAATGAAGGCAGCGTTACCAGCATAATGAAGGCAGCGTTACCAGTATAATGAAGGAAGCATTACGAGCATAATGAAGGCAGTATTACCAGCATAATGAAGGCAGCATTACCAACAAAAGGAAGGCAGCATTACCAACAAAAGGAAGGCAGCATTACCAGCACAATGAAGGCAGCATTACCAGCATAATGAAGGCAGTATTACCAGCATAATGAAGGCAGCATTAGCAGCATAATGAAGGCAGCATTACCAGCATAATGAAGGCAGTATTACCAGCATAATGAAGGCAGCATTAGCAGCATAATGAAGGCAGCATTAGCAGCATAATGAAGGCAGCATTACCAGCATAATGAAGGCAGCATTACCAGCATAATAAAGACAGCATTACCAGCATAATGAAGACAGCATTAGCAGCACAATGAAAGCAGCATTACCAGCATAATGAAGGCAGCATTACCAGCATAATGAAGGCAGCATTAGCAGCACAATGAAGGCAGCATTACCAGCATAATGAAGGCAGCATTACCAGCATAATGAAGACAGCATTAGCAGCACAATGAAAGCAGCATTACCAGCATAATGAAGGCAGCATTAACAGCACAATGAAAGCAGCATTACCAGCATAATGAAGGCAGCATTACCAGCATAATGAAGGCAGCATTAGCAGCACAATGAAGGCAGCATTAGCAGCATACTGAAGGCAGCATTAGCAGCACAATGAAAGCAGCATTACCAGCATAATAAAGGCAGCATTACCAGCATAATGAAGACAGCATTACCAGCATAATGAAGACAGCATTAGCAGCACAATGAAAGCAGCATTACCAGCATAATGAAGGCAGCATTACCAGCATAATGAAGACAGCATTAGCAGCACAATGAAAGCAGCATTACCAGCATAATGAAGGCAGCATTACCAGCACAATGAAGGCAGCATTACCAGCACAATGAAGGCAGCATTACCAGCATAATGAAGGCAGCATTACCAGCACAATGAAGGCAGCATTACCAGCACAATGAAGGCAGCATTACCAGCACAATGAAGGCAGCATTACCAGCACAATGAAGGCAGCATTACCAGCACAATGAAGGCAGCATTACCAGCATAATGAAGGCAGCATTACCAGCACAATGAAGGCAGCATTACCAGCACAATGAAGGCAGCATTACCAGCACAATGAAGGCAGCATTACCAGCACAATGAAGGCAGCATTACCAGCATAATGAAGGCAGCATTACCAGCACAATGAAGGCAGCATTACCAGCACAATGAAGGCAGCATTACCAGCACAATGAAGGCAGCATTACCAGCATAATGAAGGCAGCATTACCAGCATAATGAAGGCAGCATTACCAGCACAATGAAGGCAGCATTACCAGCACAATGAAGGCAGCATTACCAGCACAATGAAGGCAGCATTACCAGCACAATGAAGGCAGCATTACCAGCACAATGAAGGCAGCATTACCAGCACAATGAAGGCAGCATTACCAGCATAATGAAGGCAGCATTACCAGCATAATGAAGACAGCATTACCAGCATAATGAAGGCAGTGATAGCCATTCTAACGAGGAAATTGTTTCATTCCGAGCAAAAATTAGATTTTGTTTTGCGGGTTTTAAATTATTTAGAATAATGATAAAATACGAATGTGTTAATAAACGGAATTGGAGCCGTCCGTTGCCCAACACTCTTACCTCATACTCACTCCCTCACACTCACTCCCTCACACTCACTCCTCATCTCTTACTCATCCCTCACCTCACCTCACAAGCTGTCCCTCACCTCACAAGCTGTCCCTGACCTTACAAGCTGTCCCTGACCTTACAAGCTGTCCCTGACCTTACAAGCTGTCCCTGACCTTACAAGCTGTCCCTGACCTTACAAGCTGTCCCTGACCTTACAAGCTGTCCCTGACCTTACAAGCTGTCCCTGACCTTACAAGCTGTCCCTGACCTTACAAGCTGTCCCTGACCTCACAAATTGTCCCTGACCACACACACTTCGGACTTGCACTTCTCATCCTCTCACAAGCACTCTCACGTTCCCCACTCACTCGTCATTTCACTCACACTTCCCTCAACTCTTCCTCTCAGCTAACAGGTCGGGTTTTGTACGTTTGGATAACAGGTAACAATGCCAAGTACGACAAGCAACGGCTCACAGATATCTACGTTCTCTGTGCCCAGGATTGAAGGGTTAGGTAGGTTGCTTGGGTTCGTAGGCTTCTGGTTAGCGTAGCAGGGGTTAGATTGTTTACGGTCGAGGCAAAGGAAGATTATAGGCAGCTCTTCCACTACTCTTACTGCTTCTTGCTGCTATATTTTCTTCAACCGTCAAAAGTGTTTACATTTACAGGTAAATAATAGAGAAAAATTGGATTTGTTTACATGGACAATGAATGAAGGTGGGGATGTGAAGCGGCCGTGATCTCGGCCCAGAATAGAGGAAGCAGAGGGCGCCTCTAAACCCCTGTGGATTACCACATTGAGGCGCTGGAATAGGAAGCTGACAGCCAGAGGTCTCAGGCGTATCGATTTGCTCAGAGCCCCTCTCTTTGAAAATGGTCCGGGTGCTTTGTGGGAAGGGACGCGCGGTGGCCTATTCTCTGGTGGGTGAAGCTGGAGTGATTCTTCAGTCCTCTTTATTGAAAAATATAACACCATAAGAGCAAAAAGAAACTGCAGATTGATTATATACTTTTCCATGCGAGGCCTCCCCCCCCCCCCCTATCTCATGCATATGTTTATCCTACGCTTGAAACACTCAAACGATTTCACGCCCTTCATATTACCCGGTAATTTGTTTCATCTTATTCCCAAATCAGTATTTACCCAGTTGTTTCCTGAATCTATTTTTATCCAAACTGTATACAGTGTTGCGTGTTCTATTTTGTGTTGACATATTTAACACTATTAGTGAGAATATCTCTGGAGCAGGGCGGGGATCGAACCATTATCCAGGGTAGTCACATACACGCGCCTTAAACCTTGGACCATTCCTCCTTGTATTCTTCAGTCAGGGGTGATGCCTAGCAGACCAACGCTGAAGAGGAAGCAGGTGTCACCCAGGTTATATTCACTCATCATCATCATCATCATCATCATCATCATCATCATCCAGCTGCTTGTCATTCTACCACAACTACTGAGAACAACAGCCAGAGTTGCTTGAAGGTCTCCTCAGAGGTCCACGAACCTCTTGTGCTCACTGGGGTCGTAGAGACCCCTCCTTCCCTCGAGAACCAGTTGGAGTTCAGCAGTGAGGAGGCTTCCAGTATCGTACCTGGAGGCTATCGTCTCATCCCCTACCTGACAGGTACCAAATAGCAGTACTCACTCGCCCGGGGCCACGAGGGAGTCACTCTCGCCGTCCACCACCCTGCAGGGAGATTTCTTTGCTGATCCGTTTTCTTTGTTTCCACCTCTGCTTTTGGTCGTCGTGTCACATCATGAACCATACTGATTGTGTTGACCAGACCACACAATAGAAGGTGAAGGGACGACGACGTTTAGGTCCGTCCTGGACCATTCTCAAGTCGATTATGAGAATGGTCCAGGACGGACCGAAACGTCGTCGTTCCTTCACCTTCTAGTGTATAGTCTGGTCAACATTCTTCAGCCATGTTATTGTGACTCATCGCCTGCATAGTGATGTGTTGACCAGACCACACAATAGAAAGTGAAGGGACGACAACGTTCCGGTCCGTCCTGGACCATTCTCAACTCAACATATTTCAGCCACGTTAACACTATGGTTGACTCCTCGTCAACCATAGTGAATGTTGTATTTGTCACAGATAAGACGTTATTATCATAAATTACTCATATTTGCAGGAACGACTGCTTTATTTCCTACCCCTGTTAGATTTCACTTCCTGAATCTTTCATTAGCCCCAGGGTTAAATCCCGCAGCATGGCCCTGCGCTAAATCCGCGGCCCCCGGGGCTAAATTTCCCCTCTCAGCGTCTCCATGGGCTTAATTCCCCTTCACTTGGGTCTCAGTCCTAATCCCAACCCATGTGCCGTGCTGTATCCACCCCCCTTCTCCTCTTGACCTCGTGCTAAATCCTCCACTCATCGTGGCCATGGGCTAAATCCCACCCCTTGGCCTCGTGCTAAATCCCCTCCTCTCATTGGCCCACGGATTAATCCCACCCCGTGCGTCCAGACTAAATCCTACCCCGTGCGGCCAGACTAAATCCCACCCCGTGCGGCCAGACTAAATCCCATCCCGAGGCCCCGGTTAAATCCTATACTCCGTGGCTTGAGGGTAAATCTTTCCCCTTCCCCCTTCCACACGGGTGCCACAAGGCGGGAGACGGAATGGAATGCCGCTGTGATTCCTCTTCATCAGCCCTTTGGATTCCTCTCGCATTCAGACCTCTGCCATTTCCCACCAATGACACCAGCGGGTAAAGACTGGAGCTTTTGTCCAGGTAGTCTCAAGGTTGCAGGTGTGTGGAGTTCCGCTCTCTAACTGGATTTCCGTATCATTTGACATTCTTCTTTAGTACTAGGGTTTTAGGTGTGTGTGTGTGTGTGTGTGTGTGTGTGTGTGTGTGTGTGTGTGTGTGTGTGTGCTCACCTAGTTGTGCTTGCGGGGGTTGAGCTCTGGCTCTTTGGTCCCGCCTCTCAACTGTCAATCAACAGGTGTACAGGTTCCTGAGCCTATTGGGCTCTATCATATCTACACTTGAAACTGTGTATGGAGTCAGCCTCCACCACATCACTTCCTAATGCATTCCATTTGTCAACCACTCTAACCTGTGTGTGTGTGTGTGTACTCACCTAGTTGTGTCTGCAGGATCGAGCATTGACTCTTGGATCCCACCTTTCGAGCATCGGTTGTTTACAGCAATGACTCCTGTCCCATTTCCCTATCATACCTGGTTTTAAAATTATGAATAGTATTTGCTTCCACAACCTGTTCCTGAAGTGCATTCCATTTTCCCACTACTCTCACGCTAAAAGAAAACTTCCTAACATCTCTGTGACTCATCTGAGTTTCAAGCTTCCATCCATGTCCCCTCGTTCTGTTACTATTCCGTGTGAACATTTCGTCTATGTCCACTCTGTCAATCCCTCTGAGTATCTTATACGTTCCTATCATGTCCCCCCTCTCCCTTCTTCTTTCTAGTGTCGTAAGGCACAGTTCCCTCAGGCGCTCCTCATACCCCATCCCTCGTAGCTCTGGGACGAGTCTCGTTGCAAACCTCTGAACCTTTTCCAGTTTCATTATATGCTTCTTCAGATGGGGACTCCATGATGAGGCGGCATACTCTAAGACTGGCCTTACATAGGCAGTGTAAAGCGCCCTAAATGCCTCCTTACTTAGGTTTCTGAATGATGTTCTAACTTTTGCCAGTGTAGAGTACGCTGCTGTCGTTATCCTATTTTTATGTGCCTCAGGAGATAGATTAGATGTTACGTCCACCCCCAGGTCTCTTTCGCTCGTCGTCACAGGTAGGCTGTTCCCCTTCATTGTGTACTGTCCCTTTGGTCTCCTATCTCCTAGTCCCATTTCCATAACTTTACATTTGCTCGTGTTGAATTCCAGTAGCCATTTCTCTGACCATCTCTGCAACCTGTTCAGGTCCTCTTGGAGGATCCTGCAATCCTCATCTGTCACAACTTTTCTTATCAACTTTGCGTCATCCGCAAACATCGACATGTAGGACTCTACGCCTGTAAACATGTCGTTAACATATACAAGAAATAGAATTGGTCCCAGCACCGATCCTTGTGGTATTCCACTTGTTACTGTTCGCAGTTACTGTTGTGTGTGTATATATGCGTGTGTGTGTGTGTGTGTGTGTGTGTGCGCGCGCGTGTGCATGTATGTATGTTGGCGAGTGCAATGAAGTTTGCAGTCAACACATTACTCCCACTCTACAGTCAATACAAACATTCACACCCTTCACTCTACATAGGTATCGGACATTAACCAATGCAATTTTAAAGTAAAACCAAACATTTACCACAAACTGCAACCTTCTCTAACATTGACAATCGTCACGGCTATACGAACACACACACCACCGTTTACTTTTCGAACAAAACAGTGACCTCCTTCGTACCCGGCACGAAGTCTCCCAGCCAAGGTTCGCACATGAGAGAGTGATCAATATGCACTTACAAATGGCCTTTTTTGACCTCTCTGTCTCACTATTTTCCCAGGAAGACATCAGTGGATTGAGCTGTTGATTAATGCACACTTCTCGCGAGTGTTCTTACCAGGGCTCAATTTCTACTACACTAATCTGGGCAAATTGATGGTGATATTTCAACGATGAGTCAATGATGATTTAACATTGCTGGAGCATGTTTTGCTCACTATATATTTGTACGTGTAGATATTCCGCTTTCTGGGCACGCCCACGGATATTACTTGCATATGTAATCAGTGTATTGGCACGTCAAGAGATAACAGGGAGAGATAGCAACTCGCTATGGTCTCTACCAGTGGGATCAGATGTTAAGTGTACTGAACATGTTATCTACGAATAATATGTGCTGACAGGTACGTCCAGGACATGTCCAGTCACAGTTGGGGAAGACTAAACGTGCCTATGGTACCTTGGGCACGTCCTGTCGCAGAACGAAAGGATAGCCACTCTGGGCACATTCTTACCCTCTACACGTTCCAGTACGTGAAGAGAGCTACTCTCTAGGAACGTCCAGTCCCAAACACGTGAAGATAGCCACTCTCTGGGCACGTCCAGTCCCAAACACGTGAAGATAGCCACTCTCTGGGCACGTCCAGTCCCAAACACGTGAAGATAGCCACTCTCTGGGCACGTCCAGTCCCAAACACGTGAGGATAGCCACTCTTTGGGCACGTCCAGTCCCAGCACGTGCGGATAGCCACTCTCTGGGCACGTCCAGTCCCAAACACGTGAAGATAGCCACTCTCTGGGCACGTCCAGTCCCAGCACGTGAAGATAGCCATTCCCTCATCTTGCCATACCACCACAGCTTCCTCATCCGTCAGCTCCCACGAGACAACATACACAGCCTCTCCACAGTCACATCCATATGGCCAGGGAATGTTCATGCTTGAGTCTCGAGCCTTCGTTGGAACAACTCATTGTAGAGTTTCAGTCTCTCGAGATTAGAGTTTTGCTTGTCTGTTGTCACTGGGAAATCTTCACCTCCGGAATTGACTCTTGGTACACAATTTTCTTCTGGCTAGGAAACCAATTCATCCCTACCAAAATTCCCCCGTCCCAGTGCTGCAGCTTCCATCTCTGAATTCCTTCCGTCCCAATTCACCCATTCCCAATTTTCCTCCTTCCCATGTGGGACTCTTAGTTTCTGTTCTAGGGCTGAGAGGGGGTGAGAGTCGGTAGGTGAGGGAGAGGAGAGAAACGCTGGTGTGGGCCAGAAGTTGACGAAGAGTGTTGATAAGGGGAAGAGTAAGATCAAGGGAAGGATTAATGAGAAGGATGATGACCATGAGAATTAGGTGAGGTGAGAGAGGGAGAGGATGAGGGGGATGGAGGCAGAGAGAGAGAGGGATGAGAGTGCAAGAATCAAAGGAAGGAGAGAAGTTCAATCCATTAAATCCAAACCTTCCTAGTAATCTTTTTTTCCACTTTCCTGCTAAACTTGTCGTGTCAGCAGTGACTGTCTACCTCCACCTCCTGCTAAACTTCTCGTGTCAGCAGTGACTGTCTACCTCCACCTCCTGCTAAACTTCTCGTGTCAGCAGTGACTGTCTACCTCCACCTCCTGCTAAACTTCTCGAGTCAGCAGTGACTGTCTACCTCCACCTCCTGCTAAACTTATCGTGTCAGTAGTGACTGTCTACCTCCACCTCCTGCTAAACTTCTCGTGTCAGCAGTGACTGTCTATCTCCACCTCCTGCTAAACTTCTCGTGTCAGCAGTGACTGTCTACCTCCACCTCCTGCTAAACTTCTCGTGTCAGCAGTGACTGTCTACCTCCACCTCCTGCTAAACTTCTCGTGTCAGCAGTGACTGTCTATCTCCACCTCCTGCTAAACTTCTCGTGTCAGCAGTGACTGTCTACCTCCACCTCCTGCTAAACTTCTCGTGTCAGCAGTGACTGTCTACCTCCACCTCCTGCTAAACTTCTCGTGTCAGCAGTGACTGTCTACCTCCACCTCCTGCTAAACTTGTCGTGTCAGCAGTGACTGTCTACCTCCACCTCCTGCTAAACTTCTCGTGTCAGCAGTGACTGTCTACCTCCACCTCCTGCTAAACTTCTCGTGTCAGCAGTGACTGTCTACCTCCACCTCCTGCTAAACTTCTCGTGTCAGCAGTGACTGTCTACCTCCACCTCCTGCTAAACTTCTCGTGTCAGCAGTGACTGTCTACCTCCACCTCCTGCTAAACTTCTCGTGTCAGCAGTGACTGTCTACCTCCACCTCCTGCTAAACTTCTCGTGTCAGCAGTGACTGTCTACCTCCACCTCCTGCTAAACTTCTCGTGTCAGCAGTGACTGTCTACCTCCACCTCCACCTCTAAATTTAGTCAACGTTGGGTGTAATCAATCTAATATGATCAAATATGATCCCACTTCTGAGAACGAGGACGGCCGGCCATAATTTATTCTGCTCCCAACTGTGTTTCATTGGTGGACTGTGAGGAGTTTTAATTACATTTTATATTCGAAACATTCTGCCCTTTTTAAGAGGGACGTGAAATATTCACAGGAACGATAGAGAAAACAAGCGAGAATGGAAGCATGTAAGGAATAGATTAAGGTCAATATTGGACTAAATGTTGACTGTTTACAGTATTGTTAATACTATATATATGTTTAACCAGACCACACACTAGAAATTGAAGGGACGACGACGTTTCGACTTGAGAATGGTCCAGGACGGACCGAAACGTCGTCGTCCCTTCAATTTCTAGTGTGTGGTCTGGTCAAACATACTTCAGCCACGTTATTGTGACTCATCGCCCACTATATATATATGTGTATATATGCACATATTATCCGGCATGTGGGTTTCTTCTTTGATGTTACTGCAATGGGGTTTTGTTTTATCTGGCCTTGAAGTTGTGGATGGAAGTGGCTTCCACAACTTCTCTTATTACATTCAAGTTGCTGATCACTCGTACCGAGTACTTCTTCTATGCTTGGAAGTGCTTGGAACGAGTAGTGCATTTAATTTCTTAAGACTCATTTGCGTTTCTAGTTTTCACCTATATTGTCTTGTAATATTTTTCTTATAGTATCATATCTAGTGATTATGTCCCCTCTGATGATAACGGGATGAGGGAGGGGGAGGGGGGTTTGCAGCCTTATATACCAGGCTTAGACCCTCCGCATAAACAGAGACGAGCCATATATAAACGGCTTAGATCGGCCCTATAACAAGATACTCTCACTGTGAACCTTTGTCTTCTTCCTGAGAGGTACTCCCTCACCCACAGACTGGGATGGAACGTGAACCAGTCTGGGACCAGTTGTATCAACAGCCTTCGACTATATTATCAACACTGGCATCAGGAGTGTAAATTAAGATAAGAGTAGTCTCTGTCTCAAGGCTTCAGGCGACCTGAAGCGTCCAACTTCTCCCAGAACTTCCTTGGGATTTCTTTTTTTATATTTTTTCTTCAATACCATTGTGAGAGATATTAAACCCTTTTCAGATAACTTAGCTAATTAGAAGCAGTGCAAATGAGGATGGGAGTTGGTTGAATGACAGTTGATGAGCTGACCAACCTATTTTTGTTCTAAATATCTCTCTATCTCTTCAATTTTGTGTTACTTGTTTTTCCATTAAGTAGTTCGATAGTCTTAAGTGAAGTTTGTTTGTGTGTGTGTGTGTGTGTGTGTGTGTGTGTGTGTGTGTATGTGTGTGTGTGTGTGTGTGTGTGTGTGTGTGTGTGTGAGTGTACTCACCTAGTTGTGATGGCGGGGTGGAGCTCTGGCTCTTTGGTCCCGCCTATCAACTGATGCACAGGTTCCTGAGCCTATTGGGCTCTATCATATCTACACTTGAAACTGTATATAGAGTCAGCCTCCACCACATCACTTATTAATGCATTCCATTTGTCTACTATTCTGACACTAAAAAAGTTCTAATATCTCTGTGGCTCATTTGGGCACTCAATTTCCACCTGTGTCCCCTAGTGTGTGTGCCCCTTGTGTTAAATAGCCTGTCTTTATCTATCCTATCAATTCCTTTGAGAATCTGACTCTTGGATCTCGCCTTTTGAGGTGAAGTCACTAGGTTAAGAGTGTGTGTGTGTGTGAGTGTATTCACCTAGTTGTGTTTGCGGGGGTTGAGCTCTGCTCTTTCGGCCCGCCTCTCAATTGTCAATAAACTGTTTACTAACTACTTGTTTTTCACACCACACACACCCCAGGAAGCAGCCTGTGACAGCTGACTAACTCCCAGGTACCTATTTACTGCTAGGTAACAGGGGCATTCAGGGTGAAAGAAATGTTGCCCATTTGTTTCTGCCTCGTGCGGGAATCGAACCCGCGCCACAGAATTACGAGTCCTGCGCGCTATCCACCAGGCTACGAGGCCCCCCCCCACACACGAGGTGTGTGTGTGTGTGTGTACTAACCTGCATGTGCTGGAAGGTCGTAATACAATGACACATTTCACTCATTTTTATCACATATACATTCATTGTTAAGTGTTGAGTAGGCATCGACGACTTTTATTTGACACATACATTCTATTTATGACATTGATCCTGGGAACCATCTCAAGGTAACCTCAAGGTAACTTCAGGGTAAACTCAGGGTAACCTCAAGGTAACCTCAGGGTAACCTCAGGGTAACCTCAAGGGTAACCTCAAGGAAACCTCAAGGTAACCTCAAGGTAACCTCAAGGTAACCTCAAGGTAACCTCAGGGTAACCTCAGGATAACGTCAAGGTAAGCCAACCTGTATACATTAATAAAACACTATAATAGTTTGTATGTTGCAGTGTCCACTTTGTTCCTTCCACTTTTCAGTGAAGTGAGGTCAAGTGGCCACAATTGTTCTGCAAGAGGTTGACCACTCAACTTTGCAACGAGACTTTTTGCATATTTGTGCACCTTTCCTGCCATTGTTGTAAATTTGTGTAAGTGGTGAGTACTGAAGAGCGGCTTTGAACCCAAGGCTGTCTTAAGCTCTCGAAATGCACATTTCTTCGATGTTCTTAATGGCTTTGAATTCGAACATTAACAAGGTTGCCCCTATAATTCGACGTTATTGTGCTAAAGTGCGTCGACATCTCGTACTTGGTGGTGTTTATCTTTCACAGTGATCATTCACCAACTTTATTATCTGTTTATACCGGTCAAAGGCGGCTGTACTCTTCCTTTTTGTTTAGAATATGCTGAAAATTCGTCGTTTTCTATTATCTTTTACAGCCCTGCTAGAAATTCAATATAAATTGCTTATAGCATGTTATTATAATTAATGTGTTCCTTTTTATGAAATTATCCGAAGGGCTTCAGTAATGTGTAATCAGTGAGATATAATATCTCATCAGTGCTTCTCCAGGTCCCGAACACTGCCTAATCCGGGCCATAATGACTCCAGAATTACCAGTGCCTCCAATTATCTGGCGTGGTTCACGTCGAAATTGTAACCATTTAATCAGGAACAACGATAAGGCAATATCCAGGTGGTTATATGAATACAATTATCGGCTCTTGAATTTAAATGCATAAATAATTTGCGTTAAATTACGCTGTTGTTCACCGGCAGCGCGATGAGGTAAAACATCAAATATATTTTAACACAAGTTAAAATGACGAGCTAATGTTTTATGCAGAAATTTTCCGTTCAAGTTAAGAAATTTTTGTAGGAATAAATCTTTGAGCAATTAAAACTTACAGACAAGAGAAATTTTCGAGCAATGACTTTTTGAATTGCCTTCCCCAAATAGGCATCATCAATGAACACATAATTTAGATGTGAGCTCTATTTCACTCGGATAAAACTAACGTCTCTTGAAAGGGTATAGAACAAATTACCTGGAGCCAATTGACTGGAGACACTTAATTAGAGCCACTTAACTAGAGTCACTTAATTAAAGCGGGGTAATGAGTCGACCAATAGCAAAAGAAATGCAGATTATCCAATTGCTGGCGAAGGTGACGTCTAGACAAGCAGCCGGGCTCCGTCGACGACGAAGGTGACGTCTAGACAAGCAGCCGGGCTCCGTCGACGACGAAGGTGACGTCTAGACAAGCAGCCGGGCTCCGTCGACGACGAAGGTGACGTCTAGACAAGCAGCCGGGCTCCGTCGACGACGAAGATGACGTCTAGACAAGCAGCCGGGCTCCGTCGACGACGAAGGGGACGTCTAGACAAGCAGCCGGGCTCCGTCGACGACGAAGGTGACGCCTAGACAAGCAGCCGGGCTCCGTCGACGACGAAGGTGACGCCTAGACAAGCAGCCGGGCTCCGTCGACGACGAAGGTGACGTATAGACAAGCAGCCGGGCTCCGTCGACGACGAAGGTGACGTCTAGACAAGCAGCCGGGCTCCGTCGACGACTCTGAAGCCTCGGGGTCTTATAATAAAGCTTCCGTCTGCGTATTATTCTAGACGTCACTGGAGCTCAGAGCTGCCAAGCCAGAACCTCTGTGTTATGAAGCTCGTTTCTTGGCACGTTACGAGTTGATAGTTGTTGCTTCTGGATCTAAAGGGATTTGCTACTACCCTAACAACAGCTTGACGGTGTCTGACACTGTCCTTTATTACATGACGGTGTCTGACACTGTCTTTTATTACATGACGGTGTCTGACACTGTCTTATTACGTGACGGTGTCTGACACTGTCTTATTACATGACGGTGTCTGACACTGTCTTATTACATGACGGTGTCTGACACTGTCTTGTATTACGTGACGGTGTCTGACACTGTCTTATTACATGACGGTGTCTGACACTGTCTTATTACATGACGGTGTCTGACACTGTCTTGTATTACGTGACGGTGTCTGACACTGTCTTATTACATGACGGTGTCTGACACTGTCTTATTACATGACGGTGTCTGACACTGTCTTATTACATGACGGTGTCTGACACTGTCTTATTACATGACGGTGTCTGACACTGTCTTGTATTACGTGACGGTGTCTGACACTGTCTTATTACATAACCAACCCGTTCTCGCACTTTCTTACAGTCAATATTGACTTATTAAATACTTGCATATGTGACATACTAAACATACTAGTTTACCTTGAAAAGCTTCATAGAAAACACCGACCTTACCTAACCTTCTTAGTATGTTAAGATAAGCATCTTATTGCTTAGTAATTACAATTATTACTTAACCTATACCTATAATAGGTTAAGTAATAATTGTAATTATGAAGCAATAAGATGCTTATCTTAACATACTAAGGTGGTTAGGTAAGGTCGGTGTTTTCTATGAAGCTTTTCAAGGTAAACTAGTATGTTTAGTATGTCACATATGCAAGTATTTAATAAGTCAATATTGACTATACGAAAGTGCGAGAACGGGTTGCAACAACGGTGTCTGACAACGCCTTATAATATGGGGTTTGGGAACGCCTTATATTATGGGGTCTGGGAACGCCTTATATTATGGGGTCTGGGAACGCCTTATATTATGGGGTCTGGGAACGCCTTATATTATGGGGTCTGGGAACGCCTTATATTATGGGGTCTGGGAACGCCTTATGTTATGGGGTCTGGGAACGCCTTATAATATGGGGTTTGGGAACGCCTTATAATATGGGGTCTGGGAACGCCTTATATTATGGGGTCTGGGAACGCCTTATATTATGGGGTCTGGGAACGCCTTATATTATGGGGTCTGGGAACGCCTTGTATTATGGGGTCTGGGAACGCCTTATATAACTTGGCAGTGTATGTTCTCATGTGCTTGTGCTTCCCAATGCACTACTACCTATTATTCATAAAGTATTGCTAGTGCTGCATAAGCTGTGTGTTATCTGCAGCTGCATAAGGTGTTATTGGGTTATCTAGAGCTGCTTAAGGTATTATTATGAGACCTATAAAATGCTGACATAAAGCTTGTGAAAGGAGAAGAAATGTTCAAGACATTTGTTCAAGTCGTTCAAGGAAATGTTCAAGAGTCCATCCTCGCTCTCATTGCCGTCTCATTCCTGGTCTGATGTCCAGACCTAAAGTGGCAGAAGCAATTCAAAACTCAATTCTTTTTTTTTCATGCATTAACTTGTCACTGGCCACGTCAACTTTTCTAGCAATATAAACATCATTATAAACATAATTTTTAGGAAATATAACTTAAGAGGGAATTCTATAATTCAGCTCTATAATTATTATAATAATAGCTCTATAATTTTTATATTATCAGCTCTATAATTTTTATATTATCAGCTCTATAATTATTATATAATCTATTATTCAGCTCTATAATAACGCAGCAGGTCTACAGGATAGAATAAGACGACTAGCCAGCAGAGAAAGCAGGGAGACTCCTCCCCTACACCCCCCCCCCCCGCCCCAGCAGGATAGTTGGAATTATGGAGGAACTACTGTCACAAAGAGATGGCTTACTGACAGCCATTTTGTGTCCTATTGAAGTGAGATCTATGTTGCATGAACTGTGTGCTGGGAGTGATTTTGATCCGAGATAGTTCCAGGTATCTCTCTGGAGGTAGAATGCTAATGGTGTGATTGATATATATTATGTATATATATATATGTATATATATATATTATGTATATATATTTATATATATATATATATATATATATATATATATATATATATATATATATATATATATAAACTTCGTGGAATAAATTTGTGAATAGAATATTAGTTATTTAAATCGTCTCATCATCATTCTTGTGTGATAACTGGACTGTGTATTGTACCAATATCTAACTGCTCTAATGGTAAATTTTCACATTAAATGTTTTCAATACATCGCCTCTCAGATAGGTGGGGGGGGGGGGATATACCACCTTGAAGAAGGGGACCCATAGCCTCGGATAAACGCACACACGACGCACAAGGGGGGAGTTTTAGGTCCCCCTTCATTGCCGTTACCTCGCAAATGGTAAAAAAATAATTTTTACTATTACTTATGGCAAAAAATTAATTTTTACCGTTACGTTATGGCAAAAAATTAATTATTACCATTACTTTATGGCAAAAATGTAATTTTTACCTTTTCATTATAGCAAAAATTTAATTTTTACCATTACTTTATTTACCATTACTTTATAGGGGGCCTCGTAGCCTGGTGGATAGCGCGCAGGACTCGTAATTCTGCGGCGCGGGTTCGATTCCCGCACGAGGCAAAAACAAATGGGCAAAGTTTCTTTCACCCTGAATGCCCGTTACCTAGCAGTAAATAGGTACCTGGGAGTTAGTCAGCTGTCACGGGCTGCTTCCTGGGGGTGGAGGCCTGGTCGAGGACCGGGCCGCGGGGACACTAAAGCCCCGAAATCATCTCAAGATAACCTCAAGAAGATGGCCAAAAAGTAATTTTTACCATTACTTTATGGCAAAAATGTAATTTTTACTATTACTTTATGGCAAAAATGTAATTTTGATTAAGACTACTGTACAAGTCTTCAGTTCACGTTGTTGTTGTTGTTTTAGATTCAGCTACTCGTAACAAAACGTTGCAAGTAGCACGGGCTATGGCGAGCCCGTAGTGGACTTACCTGACACAGGAGCGGGGCTGTCAGTTCATTTATTATTATACTGATCTGTATAAATTATTGCGAACATAGATTTTGAATCTGATTTTGACGATTGTAAAGAATATTTCATTTTAAATCACTGATATATGAATCTTATAAGTGTATATTTTAAAATATGAAGAATATAATCATTGTGATTATATATATATATATTATAATCATATTATTATGTTTCTAATCATATTAATATAAGAAACATATTATTATGTTTCTCTTGGGTAAATAATTTACTGTAAATTTGTGTAAACTAACCCAACTATTACTGTACACACGTAAGTAAATAAAGCAGTTGAATCAGAGTTTGAATAAAGTATTACTGTATTGTACAGTGCTGTATTAAGCATTCCTGTGTTGTCTAGTGTTTCATAAAGAATTATTGTGTTCATGTCAACAACTTAGTTATTATGTCAACAACTTAGTTATTTTGTCAACAACTTAGTTATTATGCCAACAACTTAGTTATTATGTCAACAACTTAGTTATTACGTCAACAACTTAGTTACTATGTCAACAACTTAGTTATTACGTCAACAACTTAGTTATTACGTCAACAACTTAGTTATTATGTCAACAACTTAGTTATTACGTCAACAACTTAGTTACTATGTCAACAACTTAGTTATTACGTCAACAACTTAGTTATTACGTCAACAACTTAGTTATTATGTCAACAACTTAGTTATTATGTCAACAACTTAGTTATTATGTCAACAACTTAGTTATTACGTCAACAACTTAGTTATTATGTCAACAACTTAGTTATTACGTCAACAACTTAGTTACTATGTCAACAACTTAGTTATTACGTCAACAACTTAGTTATTATGTCAACAACTTAGTTATTACGTCAACAACTTAGTTACTATGTCAACAACTTAGTTATTACGTCAACAACTTAGTTATTATGTCAACAACTTAGTTATTATGTCAACAACTTAGTTATTATGTCAACAACTTAGTTATTATGCCAACAACTTAGTTATTATGTCAACAACTTAGTTATTACGTCAACAACTTAGTTATTATGTCAACAACTTAGTTATTATGTCAACAACTTAGTTATTATGCCAACAACTTAGTTATTATGTCAACAACTTAGTTATTATGTCAACAACTTAGTTATTATGTCAACAACTTAGTTATTATGTCAACAACTTAGTTATTATGCCAACAACTTAGTTATTATGCCAACAACTTAGTTATTATGCCAACAACTTAGTTATTATGCCAACAACTTAGTTACTATGTCAACAACTTAGTTATTATGTCAACAACTTAGTTATTATGCCAACAACTTAGTTATTATGCCAACAACTTAGTTATTATGCCAACAACTTAGTTACTATGTCAACAACTTAGTTATTATGCCAACAACTTAGTTACTATGTCAACAACTTAGTTACTATGCCAACAACTTAGTTATTATGTCAACAACTTAGTTATTATGTCAACAACGGGTGGCATAATCACCGAGACCTGCGGAGGTCATCTCCTCTCACGTGTGTGTTGGTGTCCTTTTCCAGCCTGTTACTGGAACTCCTCCCCCCCTCCCTTTCCCTCTCCTTCCCTTTTCTAATCCTTCCCTTACCCTTCCTTCGTCCACCGATCTCTACTATCTCTCCTTCTCCCAATGAATCCGACGTTTCCTCCCCCCCCCTCCATCTTGAACCAACACCTCTGTTCACCCATTCATCTTGAACCAACTTCTCTTCATCCCTGCTATCCGCAGACTCATCCCTTTCCTATCCTCCCCGCCCCCTCTCACACCCCCAACATGCTCTCCACTCCACAAACAGATTAATAAGGCTCTTCAGGGTTCAGGGCTCAATAACAGCCCGCCAGGTTATTGGACTTGCGAAGGCCAAATCTAATTAACAGAATGAAGGGCCTTATTGCCCATATGACGCTTGGGTTAGCGTTGATTCAGAGGGAGGGATTCTGCCTCCCCACCACCCACACCTAGCGAACACTTAGCCAAGAGACGACGACGTTTCGCTCCGTCCTGGACCATTATAAAGTCGTTTCGAGACGACGAAACGTCGCCGTCTCTTCACTTTCTAGTGTGTGGTTTGGTCAACATTTTTCAGCAACGTTATTGTGATTCCTCGTCTGCACTTAGCGAAGGCTTAATAGAACTGGCTACCATGTGCTTCTGAACGAGTGTTGACGTTGGTGGAGGCTCTCGCTTGCATAGGGATGTTGCTGCAGAGTGTAAGGGGACTATCAGGGGAAAGCGCCGAGCCATTACGACTATATAGCACTGGGAAGGGGTCAGGATAAGGATTTGGGATGGGACGGGGGGAAGGAATGGTGCCCAACTACTTGGGCGGTCGGGGATTCAACGCCGACCTGCATGAAGCGAGACGGTCGCCCTACCGTCCACCTCAAGAGGTTGGGCAAGGATGGAGGGTGAGGGAGTTAAGATGTGCAGGTAGTGAAGACGATGGGGAATGAGGTTAGGGAGGGACTATGGAAGAAGGGGTAATGGGTAAAAAGAGGCCTAAGGGGAGGAGGACAAGTAATGGAGGACGATGTAATTAGTGACCACTACAACAGATAACTGGGAAAGAATGAGAGGTTGTGAGGACTGAGGTGTGGCGAGAGGCAATATTTGGACCTACAGTAATAATTAATAATAATTCATTTTGTTGGGGACAGACAGCCTGTGTGTATATATAAATATATATATTAGGCTTATATCAAAGTCTCTACCCCCCCCAAGGGTGAACAACTGACCCTTTAGGATGTAACCCCCCCCCCCCTCTCACAACTAACTCCCGGGTACCTATTTACTGCTAAGTGAACAGATAAATTAGGTGATAGGAAACCTACCCAATTATTTCTGTCCCGTCCAGGACTCGAACTTAGGATTCCCGATTGTGAGTCTTGAAAGAACCCAACTGTACTACCCATGTGGGTTAGTGTATGTGTTTGAGGCTTCAGTCTTCTCAATATATTACAGGATCAGCTTCTTCCAGAGACCTTAGGGAAGGTTGCCGGATGAGACTGCGTGCTGGACTATAGTGAACCAATTACCACTCATTATCTGTGGCGCAGTGGTAGCACACTCGCGCCGCACCCCGTCAGTGATTACCATTGGGTTTGAGCCTGGGTAGAAATCCCCCAAAACCTTGTGCCAAGTTCTTTCCAGCTTTGCACCTTGTGTATGTGCCCAACAGAGTTAGGTCAGGGTCACCTCAATTATTAACTGAAAAGTGTGCTATGGTCACAAACTGAAACCCAAGATGGTCTCGGTACATTCTACCAACAATCGTTTGGCTAAATACTTTAAAAACAATCTCAAAACAATTATTTTTTCTTATAGCATTGTAACACATTACGCACTGTTCTCGGGTAAATTAACAGAAAAGGTCTACTCATCATACTATGCCCATAGCAGCAAAAATATGCAACTTTTGAAGATTTCAATACCAGCAAAAGTATTGAAAATACTCCCCCACTCCACTACCACTCCACCACTCCTCCACCACAAACCTCCTGTTTCCTCCTTCGCAAACAGAGTGGTAGACGGTTGGAACAAGTTAGGGGAGAAGGTGGTGGAGGCCAAGACCGTCAGTAGTTTCAAAGCGTTATATGACAAAGAGTGCTGGGAAGACGGGACACCACGAGCGTAGCTCTCATCCTGTAACTACACTTAGGTAATTACACTTAGGTAATTACTACTCCACTACCACTCTACCACTACTCCCCCACTCCACCATCACTCCACCATCACTCCACCACACCACCACCACTACTCTCCCACACCACCACCACTCCACCACACCACCACTACTCCCCCACACCACCACTACTCCCCCACACCACCATCACTCCACCACACTCCACCACACCACCCAGTAGAGGACACGCCCGCCACCCTCCCGGCGACTCTCAGGTCTTGCTGGTGGAAACTGCCAGTATGAAATCGTAGTTTTTGTTTTACCGAAAGTAGTTAGCAGTTTTTCAGCTTTTTATATTATTACATGTGTGTGTGTGTGTGTGTGTGTGTGTGTGTGTGTGTGTGTGTGTGTGTGTGTGTGTGTGTGTGTGTGTGCGCGCGTGTGTGTGTGTGTGGTGTGTGTGTGTGTGTGTGTGTGTGTGTGTGTGTGTGTGTGTGTGTGTGCGCGCGCGTGTGTGTGTGTGTGTGTGTGTGTGTGTGTGTGTGTGTGTGTGTGTGTGTGTGTGTGTGTGTGTGTGTGTGTGTGTGTACTCACTCAGCTGTGCTTGCAGGGGGTTGAGCTTTAGCTCTTTGGTCCCGCCTCTCAACTGAAAAATACCAAATTTTCCAAGACCAATTTAGATCTTGTAAAAACAGCTCCACATAACATCCTCCGGGTTACAAAAAATAAAAAATCTTCAACAAATGCCAGGATCCGTGTTATTAAGCGCACTGAGGAACACGAGGATAACATGCATTCTCGATATCCTTTTACAAAAAAATAAATGTCTATTCAGATAAAAATACATACATACGAGTTTCAAATAGAATGTTGGATTTCCAGATAGAGCGAGTACATACTATGCCTAAAGCCACTAATAGGCGCAGGGTTCCGAGTAAGTATATATGTATCCACGAGGATACATATAGAGACGTGTGGGTCAAGAGGCGTGATGGTCACTCCTCCGCCAGAGAACAAAGAGGAGAGCGTCTGAGTGCCACTCAGTAAATAACTATGTGGGCTGAGGCAACAGGTCCCCGGAGGGGGGGGGGGGGGTGTACACGCTCACACGCCAGCACGCACACGCACGCACACGCACACACACACACGATCATGAGGGTGAGACGATCAATATTCCTGAACGTCATGGGTTCGAATCCTGGTCGGGTTATTTAGAGTTTTTTTTTAGTGCTCTATGGCTTGTGCATGCATATACCCTGGAAACACAAACCGAAAGTGTCTCTATTTTCTGCTTGTTATAACTTATAATAAAGTTGTTACATCTTGGCTTAACGTGTTTATGACGTATTAGAACGTTGTTACAACTTGCTATATTAGTTGTTATAACAGGTTAGGAGGTGTTAAAACTTGTTCGAACGTTGTACCAACGTCGTAGTTTTGGTGTGTGTTTGGCGGGTATATATATATATATATATATATATATATATATATATATATATATATATATATATATATATATATATATATATATATATATGTCGTACCTAGTAGCCAGAACGCACTTCTCAGCCTACTATGTAAGGCCCGATTTGCCTAATAAGCCAAGTTTTCATGAATTAATTGTTTTTCGACTACCTAACCTACCTAACCTAACCTAACCTAACTTTTTTGGCTACCTAACCTAACCTAACCTATAGAGATAGGTTAGGTTAGGTAGGGTTGGTTAGGTTTGGTCATATATCTACGTTAATTTTATCTCCAATAAAAAGAAATTGACCTCAAACATAATGAAATGGGTAGCTTTATCATTTCATAATAAAAAAATTAGAGAAAATATATTAATTCAGGAAAACTTGGCTTATTAGGCAAATCGGGTCATGCATAGTAGGCTGAGAAGTGCGTTCTGGCTATTAGGTACGACATTATATATATATATATATATATATATATATATATATATATATATATATATATATATATATATATATAATGTCGTACCTAGTAGCCAGAACGCACTTCTCGGCCTACTATGCAAGGGCCGATTTGCCTAATAAGCCGTTTTCATGAATTAATTGTTTTTCGATTACCTAACCTACCTAACCTAACCTAACCTAACTTTTTCGGCTACCTAACCTAACTTAACCTATAAAGATAGGTTAGGTTGGTTAGGTTCGGTCATATATCTACGTTAATTTTAACTCCAATTAAAAAAAATTGACCTCATACATAATGAAATGGGTAGCTTTATCATTTCATAAGAAAAAAAATAGAGAATATATTAATTCAGGAAAACTTGGCTTATTAGGCAAATTGGGCCTTGCATAATAGGCCCAGAAGTGCGTTCTGGCTACTAGGTACAACACACACACACACACACACATATATATATATATATATATATATATATATATATATATATATATATATATATATATATATATATATATATATATATATATATATATATCAAACAAATAGAACATGGCAGAGAGAGACACACACTCATGGGGTACTAACACAGTTTACATCATCCACTATGCACTTTAATCCCGTGTCACCCCCCCCTCCCCCCTCCCCCCATGACACTTTCAGGGAGAAAATTGAAGTTGTAGAATTTATTCAGCGTTTGTCTGGCTCACAAGCATTAGACCTGTCCAAGCTTTTTCACCTGCATCACTCCATTAGCAAGTTAATTGAATAGAAATAAAAAGGTTTGATGAAATTCAAATAAATGGGGGGGTTGGGGGGTGGGGAAAAAAGACGTTTTATATTCTGGCATGGAAGTATTTTGGGATATATCAACCAGATGTCCGTCCGACATATTGCTGCCAAATTTCAATTTCAGTGAACAATGAAATGTCGATTAATTGTTTTTGTGATGCTCTGGGCTATGGTCTGATGCCTGTAATTGGGACATGCGCATGTATGTGTATGTATACACACACACAACACACACACACACACACACACACACAACAGGCGGGATCCAAGAGTCAATGTTCGATCTTGCAAGCATAAATAGGTGTGTGTACACATTTTATTTATTTATTTGTGTATATATATATATATATATATATTATATATATATATATATATATATATATATATATATATATATATATATATATATGTGTGTGTGTGTGTGTGTGTGTGTGTGTGTGTGTGTGTGTGTGTGTGTGTGTGTGCGTGCGTGCGTGCGTGCGTGTGTGTGTGTGTGTGTGTGTACTCACCTAATTGTGCTTGCGGGGGTTGAGCTCTGGCTCTTTGGTCCCGCCTCTCAACCGTCAATCAACTGGTGTACAGATTCCTGAGCCTATTGGGCTCTATCATATCTACATTTGAAGCTGTGTATGGAGTCAGCCTCCACCACATCACTTCCTAATGCATTCCATTTACTAACTACTCTGACACTGAAAAAGTTCTTTCTAACGTCTCTGTGGCTCATTTGGGTACTCAGCTTCCACCTGTGTCCCCTTGTTCGCGTCCCACCAGTGTTGAATAGTTCATCCTTGTTTACCCGGTCGATTCCCCTGAGGATTTTGTAGGTTGTGATCATGTCCCCCCTTACTCTTCTGTCTTCCAGTGTCGTAAGGTGCATTTCCCGCAGCCTTTCCTCATAACTCATGCCTCTTAGTTCTGGGACTAGTCTAGTAGCATACCTTTAGACTTTTTCCAGCTTCGTCTTGTGCTTGACAAGGTACGGGCTCCATGCTGGGGCCGCATACTCCAGGATTGGTCTTACATATGTGGTGTACAAGATTCTGAATGATTCCTTACACAGGTTCCTGAACGCCGTTCTGATGTTAGCCAGCCTCGCATATGCCGCAGACGTTATTCTCTTTATGTGGGCTTCAGGAGACAGGTTTGGTGTGATATCAACTCCTAGATCTTTCTCTCTGTCTGTTTCATTAAGTACTTCATCTCCTATTCTGTATCCTGTGCCTGGCCTCCTGTTTCCACTGCCTAGTTTCATTACTTTGCATTTACTCGGGTTGAACTTCAACAGCCATTTGTTGGACCATTCACTCAGTCTATCCAGATCATCTTGTAGCCTCCTACTATCATCCTCTGTTTCAATCCTCCTCATAATTTTTGCATTGTCGGCAAACATTGAGAGGAACGAATCTATACCCTCTGGGAGATCATTTACATATACCAGAAACAGTATAGGTCCAAGGACTGACCCCTGCGGGACTCCACTTGTGACGTCTCGCCAATCTGAGACCTCACCCCTCACACAGACTCGTTGTCTCCTGTTGCTTAGGTACTCCTCTATCCACCGGAGTACCTTCCCTCTCACTCCAGCCTGCATTTCCAACTTTCGCACTAGCCTCTTGTGTGGCACTGTATCAAAGGCTTTCTGACAATCCAAAAATATGCAGTCTGCCCACCCTTCTCTTTCTTGCCTTATTTTTGTTGCCTGGTCGTAGAATTCAAGTAACCCTGTGAGGCAGGACCTGCCATCCCTGAACCCATGTTGATGTGTTACAAAGTTCCTTCGCTCCAGATGCTCCACTAGTTTTTTTTCGCACAATCTTCTCCATCAGCTTGCATTGTATGCAGGTTAGGGACACTGGCCTGTAGTTCAGTGCCTCCTGTCTATCCCCTTTCTTGTATATCGGGACTACGTTAGCTGCTTTCCAAATATCTGGCAGTTCCCCTGTTGCCAGTGATTTGTTATACACTATGGAGAGTGGTAGGCACAGTTCTCTTGCTCCTTCCTTTAGAACCCAAGGGGAGATTCCATCTGGGCCTATAGCCTTCGTCACGTCCAACTCTAGTAAACACTTCCTTACTTCCCCACTGGTAATCTCAAACTCTTCCAGTGGTTCCTGGTTAGCTATTCCCTCACTTACCTCTGGAATTTCTCCTTGCTCTAAGGTGAAGACCTCCTGGAATTTCTTATTCAATTCCTCACACACTTCCTTGTCATTTGTAGTGAATCCTTCCGCCCCTATCCTTAATCTCATAACCTGTTCCTTTACTGTTGTTTTTCTCCTAATGTGGCTATGCAACAATTTAGGCTGAGTCTTTGCCTTGCTTGCGATGTCATTTTCGAATTGTCTTTCTGCCTCTCTTCTCATCCTGACATATTCATTCCTGGCATTCTGGTATCTTTCTCTGGTCTCCAGTGTTCTGTTATTCCTATAGTTTCTCCATGCCCTTTTACTTTGCTGCTTAGCTAGCCTACATCTTTGATTAAACCATGGGTTTCTCATCTTCATTTCTCTGTTTTCCTTTTGGACTGGGACAAACTTGTTTGCTGCGTCCTTGCACTTCTGCGTGATGTAATCCATTCTGTGTGTGTGTGTGTGTGTGTGTGTGTGTTGGCGTGCTGGTCAAAGTGATAAAGACCCACAGATCCGGAAAATGCAAGAAAATGGAACACTGAATATTTGGGTCTCTAAACTCAGATCTCCTTCAGTAGAAAGGCTCTCAATTTGGATGCTGAAATACTCTGTATTTAATATCAGTGTTTTCTGGTGTGTTGGCTTTTAACCCAACGGCAAGTCATGGAGACGTTAAAGGCAAGCAACAGGTTTTATTAACGCGGACTGGAGTATTGGAGGATGAGCAGTGTAGCGGTGTGGAGGCCACAGTGGAGTAGTGGTGGAGTTATGACGGTGTTAGTAGAGGGTCCCGGGCCGGGGCCGGCGGCCAGTCCAACCCGTTCTCGCAAATTCGTATAGCCAATATTGACTTATTAACTACGTGCATAGGTGATATACTAAACATAATAGATACCCTTAAAAAGCTTCATAGAAAACACCGACCTTACCTAACCTTGTTAGTATGTTAAGATAAGCATCTTATTGCTTCGTAATTACAATTATTACTTAACCTATACCTATAATAGGTTAAGTAACAATTATAATTACGAAGCTATAAGATGCTTATCTTAAGATACTAACAAGGTTAGGTAAGGTCGGTGTTTTCTATGAAGCTTTTTAAGGGTATCTATTATGTTTAGTATGTCACCTATGCACTTATTTAATAAGTCAATATTGACTTTACGAATTTGCGAGAACGGGTTGGCCAGTCAGCTGGGCAACAGTACTGAGCATGTAAATAAACAGCCTCGAGCTCTTCTTACTCTCCTCCTCCTCTTGTGAGCAGTGCTTCAGATTGTAGACCCTTCATGTGAATGGATATGTATTCACCTAGTGCCCCCATAGTTGTATTCACCTAGTTGTGCTTGCGGGGGTTGAGCTCTGCTCTTTCGGCCCGCCTCTCGAGTGTCAATCAACGATCAATTTATTTTTTCACACACACACACACACACACACACACACCACACACACACACACACACACACACACACACACACACACACACACACACACACACTCTCTCTCTCTCCCAGGAAGCAGCCCGTTGCAGCTGTCTAACTCCCATATACCTATTTACTGCTAGGTAACAAGGGCATCAGGGTGAAAGAAACTGCCTATTTGTTTTCCTCACCTACCCAGCCAGTCTGCTTCTACATTACACTTCAACTAAGCCATACGCGTTTGAACAATAACGTGTAATGATATACCGTCTTCCTGAAAAAGCGTCTTAGTGTCGGTTATGTCTTCAATATATGTGGCAAGAAAGCCATTACAACATTTAATATACTTTCATCATTTCATATATTAACACAAATATAGTAGATTATATTTACAAGAACTACGAAGGTAATTCTGTAACTATTATCCCTGGTATGTTCAGACTTGGCCATTTCATACTCAAATATATGGTAGGAACACTAACGTTGACGCTGACACCACATTAATACGTCTCCGTGACGTATTAATGGCATTATTACGTCTCCGTGACGTATTAATGGCATTATTACGTCTCCGTGACGTATTAATGGCATTATTACGTCTCCGTGACGTATTAATGGCATTATTACGTCTCCGTGACGTATTAATGGCATTATTACGTCTCCGTGACGTGTTAATGGTATTATTACGACTCCGTGACGTATTAATGGCATTATTACGTCTCCGTGACGTATTAATGGCATTATTACGTCTCCGTGACGTATTAATGGCATTATTACGTCTCCGTGACGTATTAATGGCATTATTACGTCTCCGTGACGTATTAATGGCATTATTACGTCTCCGTGACGTATTAATGGCATTATTACGTCTCCGTGACGTATTAATGGCATTATTACGTCTCCGTGACTAAAATATCTCACGTTGCCATGACTGCAACACAGGTCGCCATGCATGCTTGCAACATAACTGCTTCACAATATATTTAGCAAGATAGTGCGTGTTTTGTTCATATACTCACTATACACTATATGGGCTATAACTGTAGACGATAGTGTCTGGCAACTTAGAGAGTTAGCATTATAGAAACATCTATACTGAGAATGAGTGACGTCATAAACCAGGGGAAAGCGCCAAGCCTAATATTACGACTCTATAGCACTAGGAAGGGGTCAGGATAAGGATTTGGGATAGGACGGGTGAAAGGAATGGTGCCCAACCACTTGGACGGTCGGGGATTGAACGCCGACCTGCATGAACCAAGACCGTCGTTCTACCGTTCATTCCAAGTGGTTGGTTACCTTGGCAGTTACACAATGTTTTTGTGGTAGAGGAGAACTTCCCTGGTAGGAACGTTGATGTCGTGAACGTCATGGTTGAGTACCTTATGGTTGTGAACGTCAAGGTTATGAACGCCAAGCCAACGAACATCAAGGTGAAGAACATCAAGGTGAAGAACATCAAGGTGAAGAACATCAAGGTGAAGAACATCAAGGTGAAGAACATCAAGGTGAAGAACATCAAGGTGAAGAACATCAAGGTGAAGAACATCAAGGTGAAGAACATCAAGGTGAAGAACGAACGGTTATCACAAGACAATGAAACAGCTCAATGTTATTAATAAACGGAATTTGTTAAAAACATTGATCACGTTTTCTATATAAACCCAAACTATATAAATTATCCCCAAATCCAGATAATTTATTTCCCATACCCGGGGCTGGCAGTAGGCCAGGAATATCTAAACTGGGTTTTCATTTTGAAGAAATTGAGACTGTTCCCTACAGCTGGTTTTGGAAATCTGAAATTAACTAATTCAGAATTGAAAATATCATTTTAATTGAAATATTTTATGGTATGATCCGAGCGAGGAGGTCAACTTCGATGCAACAAGTCCACAGATGAACGTGCCAATTTACGGTACAAGGAAGTTAACTGGAAAACAAAATCGCGAAATTTCAGAGGTTAGCGAAAAACCTTTACGAAAGAAAAAGAGTAATGTGGAAAAATGTCAAGTTGTGTAGCACAGACACCTGATAACATCAAGGGGAGTATATATATGTGTAGGTGTTAGGTGTGTGTGTGTGTGTGTGTGTGTGTGTGTGTGTGTGTGTGTGTGTGTGTGTGTGTGTGTGTGTGTATGATAGAGCTCTTTGGCTCCACAACTTCATCAATCAGTTGGCCAATACCATGTCACATTTCCTGCGTGTAACTTATATTTTCTTTCGCAACTGCGAATGGAATTGATTGGCTACAACAACATCCTGTTCTAGCCAAATGTATTTGTTCACAATCTTTCACCTAAAAAACTCCGGACGTTCTTTTGATATATTTACGTCTCCGAAATTTTTCCTTTGGAATATAGCATTTTTGTCTAGTGTTGATTTCTCCAAGAATTTTTGTATGTCCTTATCATGTCCTTTTTCTCTTTTCCTTTAATGTGATAAGATTTTATGAAACCATCACTGTAGTTCAGTATTCCGGGACAAGCAGCGGTATTCCTTCGCTGGGCTTACTGTCCTTCAGGTGAGGACTGAGTGCTAGGGCTGCATATTCAAGGATGGGTCTCACATACGATATATTCTAAAAGCTCTCTTGTCTTGGTTTCTGAAGGCTTACCAGTCATTCGCCTGTTGAAGTTGCAGACGTTTTTATGCTAAATGAGGTTATGTGAACCACTGATCTTTTTCCTTTAAAAAAGGATAAAGATCAAGGTCCTAGAAAACTGCCCTTTTCATACTGAACCTGGGTCTCCTACCTACATTATTTTTAGAGTTTTCTGGATTGAATGCAAATACACTTTTTTCACATAACTCTGAAGCCTGTTTAAATACTTTTACATTGTTACACACTCTGTCTCGTTCTCTCTCACGTAGCCGGGCGACATGTGTATGACTTGTCCTGGGTAAAGAAACACCATGAAGGGAGTACACTTTAATTCATATCTTCTTGAGGTTATCTTGAGATGATTTCGGGGCTTTTTAGTGTCCCCGCGGCCCGGTCCTCGACCACGCCTCCTTCATGGCAGCGGCCATGTCAAATCTCCCATAGACAGGTTAGCGGGGCGAGGTCAAAGAGGATGTATTATTCCTCTTTTTATCTCCGGAAATTTTCTAGGTCATCATCGTGTCTGTATTGTGTAACTCTCCTTGTAGCCCAGGGATCATTAATTCCGCATAAATGAGAAGTTATTAATTTTCCATGTGAGCAAGACGAGTTGCTCTGGAGAGAGCGGTCTTCTGGCGCTGTACAGTCTTGAAGGAACGTAACGCATCTTACAATTTTAATTTTCTTTCCTCCCAGTATCCTCTTTTACAAATGTTCTTACATTCTTGTAAAGCCTCTAATACGCATAGCATTTCGGGCGGGTCTTTAATCCTAATTTTCCTTGGAATACGACCCGCCAAATCATTTAGCGATTAGGTACCCAATCACTGCTGGGGGAACAGAAGCGTTCAGTTAAGGACTAGCGCCTAGTTAATCTTCCCCGGGCCGGCCTGGATACGAATCCAGGCCAAATCGCTCGCGAAGCGCCGGACGAATGTTTTACCAGTGCGCCTTTCTTGTGTGGTGACATGGCGTTGGCTCTCTTCCAGCGGTTCTGTAGGTCAGCCAGTTCCAGCGACCTCCACACCTTCCCGAAGCACGTAGCGTCAGTTCCAGCGACCTCCACACCTTCCCGAAGCACGTAGCGTCAGTTCCAGCGACCTCCACACCTTCCCGAAGCACGTAGCGTCAGTTCCAGCGACCTCCACACCTTCCCGAAGCACGTAGCGTCAGTTCCAGCGACCTCCACACCTTCCGAAGCACGTAGCGTCAGTTCCAGCGACCTCCACACCTTCCCGAAGCACGTAGCGTCAGTTCCAGCGACCTCCACACCTTCCCGAAGCACGTAGCGTCAGTTCCAGCGACCTCCACACCTTCCCGAAGCACGTAGCGTCAGTTCCAGCGACCTCCACACCTTCCCGAAGCACGTAGCGTCAGTTCCAGCGACCTCCACACCTTCCCGAAGCACGTAGCGTCAGTTCTAGCGACCTCCACACCTTCCCGAAGCACGTAGCGTCAGTTCTAGCGACCTCCACACCTTCCCGAAGCACGTAGCGTCAGTTCCAGCGACCTCCACACCTTCCCGAAGCACGTAGCGTCAGTTCCTTGCCTACAAGGCCATTGTTCTTATACTTGGCCTTATATCTTATATAGTCATATTTTTGGGATTCCTTCATAACTATAGTTATAGTTTCTCTGTCAGTGGTCAAGTCTTCAGCCCATCTCTCAGCTTAGACATTGTTCCTTCCTCTGTTATAATGCGGACAGAAATCCTCTTTTATACTCCTCATGCGTTTTGTTATCGATATTCGTGGCTTCATCTGTCTTTGGGTTGAGCTGCTATGTCATTTTCAAACTGCTTCTCTGCTTTCTTTCTCAAAGTTATTTGTTCTTGTTTCTCCTGCTCCTCTCCTCTCAGGTGTTTCTTGCATTGTTGTTTAAACTACGGGTTTTCTCTATAATTTATCTTCAGTTTGGACGATGACGAAATAATCGATTGCTTTACAACACTTATTTTGGTGTGAGGAAGACCAGCGGGGTTAGTGGGGTCCTGTTGAGGCTCGTGGGGTCCTGTTGAGGCTCGTGGGGTCCCGTTGAGGCTCGTGGGGTCCTGTTGAGGTTCGTGGGGTCCTATTGAGGCTCGTGGGGTCCTGTTGAGGCTCGTGGGGTCCTGTTGAGGCTCGTGGGGTCCCGTTGAGGCTCGTGGGGTCCCGTTGAGGTTCGTGGGGTCCTGTTGAGGCTCGTGGGGTTCTGTTGAGGCTCGTGGGGTCCTGTTGAGGCTCGTGGGGTCCCGTTGAGGCTCGTGGGGTCCTGTTGAGGTTCGTGGGGTCCTGTTGAGGCTCGTGGGGTCCTGTTGAGGATCGTGGGGTCCTGTTGAGGCTCGTGGGGTCCCGTTGAGGCTCGTGGGGTCCTGTTGAGGTTCGTGGGGTCCTATTGAGGCTGGCTCGTGGGGTCCTGTTGAGGCTCGTGGGGTCCCGTTGAGGCTCGTGGGGTCCTGTTGAGGTTCGTGGGGTCCTGTTGAGGTTCGTGGGGTCCTGTTGAGGCTCGTGGGGTCCCGTTGAGGCTCGTGGGGTCCTGTTGAGGCTCGTTGGGTTCTGTTGAGGCTCGTGGGGTCCTGTTGAGGCTCGTGGGGCCCCGTTGAGGCTCGTGGGGTCCTGTTAAGGCTCGTGGGGTATTGTTGACGCTTATGGAGTCCTGTTGAGGCTCGTGGTGTCCTGTTGAGGCTTGCACCGCTCATACTTGTGGAGTTCATACTGAAATATGTGCCAAGTTAAATTCAATGGAAATCATATCATATCTTCGTAGTTCCCCGTTTGTTTATGTCTTCAAATTTGGAAAAGATGAGTTTATAGAGGCAATAAAGAGAGGAAGAGCGAGAGAAACAGAGGTGACTGAAAGGAATACAGATAAAGATACAATAATAGATACCTCACAGATGAACACAGACGAAGAGTTTGTTAACCTGGGACAGACTTATTTTGGTCTTTTCTCTTGTTACTTCCCTTTTTCTCCTGTCACTCGTCTCCACTCCTGCGCTCCTCTCCTTCTCTTGCTCCTCCTTTTTCAGTTCTTGCTACTTTTCTGTTCCTCCAGATTTTCCTCTTTGCTCTTGTCACTTGTCTTCTACTCTCCTTTCCTGACCACCCGCCCTCCACCGCCTCCTTCTCACACTCCTTTTATCTCCTGTAACTCTTCTCCTGATGCTGCTAGTCTTATCTCTTCCCATTCCATTCCTGCTACTTCTCTCTGTTCCTGCTACTCTCCTCTTACCATCCCACTTCTCCTCCCTGTTCCTGCTACTCTCCTCTTACCATTCCACTTCTCCTCCCTGTTCCTGCTACTCTCCTCTTACCATCCCACTTCTCCTCCCTGTTCCTGCTACTCTCCTCTTACCATTCCACTTCTCCTCCCTGTTCCTGCTACTCTCCTCTTACCATCCCACTTCTCCTCCCTGTTCCTGCTACTCTCCTCTCACCATCCCACTTCTCCTCCCTGTTCCTGCTACAACTGCTCCTTCTGTTCTACCTCTCTTCTTCGTCTGTTACTGCCACTTCTGGTTTGGTTCCTCCTGAGGCATCAATTATGCAGGGCGCGTCTAGATAGGGAAGCTCACCACCCGTGACTCCCGCATATCCCTCGGGTCCAATACGGTCTGGAGGTCTACGAGACTGTTGTGAGCGCTTCCTTAATCTCGAGACTCGTAAGCGCGGCACGCTTGCCTCTTTCGAAACTCAAGATGACGAGTCTCTTTATTTTTGTAGCGCCTACAATTAATTACAATCTATGGAAATATTTCTACTGAATGGTATTCACAAAAATCATCAGTAATGACAATTCTAACACAGGGAATCGTTAGAAATCTTAGCACAAATGTATTTACGTAGAATGTAACCAAAATATCTTAAGAATTTATCATTCGTCAAGGAAGGCCTCGCGAAAGGTACAACTTCACGGTCACAACTACTGTGTTGTCAGGGTAACAAAGTGCCAACCGTATAGCACAAAATAATGACTGTGTATAGTGTAATGCAAATACATATTTATATAGTACAGTGAGATTGGCCAAATGAATCGAGCAGTAAAAATACCGAGCTGAATAGCATGCAGAATATTGTGACAGGTACAGAACTGTTAGAATATTCCATTCACCTGGGCTGTAGGAGATTCGAACCGTGAACCCCACTCATGTGAGGCCGAAGCTCTATCGGCCTCTAATATTCTGTTTGAATATATTTATGTGTAGCAGTAAGGCGTCAGGCAGTGTTTAGCGCAGTCAGAACACCATTGTGATCTTTTATTCGCTCCAACTTGTGCAATATCCCTGTTCAATTAGGGATATATCTTTAAACTCCATTAACACCCACACAACAAAGCCTTCTTGTGTCGTTAACGCTCTCCCGCTCTCTATATTCCGGGAGAGCTTTATGGAGAGAGAGAGAGAGAGAGAGAGAGAGAGAGAGAGAGAGAGAGAGAGAGAGGGGGGGGGGGAGAGAGAGGGAGGGAGGGAGAGAGAGAGAGAGAGGGAGAGGAGAGAGAGAGAGGGAGAGAGAGAGAGAGAGAGAGGAGACGAGAGAGAGAGAGAGAGAGAGAGAGAGAGAGGGGAGAGGAGGAGAGGGAGGAGGGAGGGAGGGAGGGAGGGAGGGAGAGAGAGAGAGAGAGAGAGAGAGAGAGAGAGAGATGAGAGAGGGAGAGGGAGAGGGAGGGAGAGAGAGAGAGAGAGAGAGAGAGAGAGAGAGAGAGAGAGAGAATCTGTATTGAGGTCATTCATGTTCTTCTCTGACTCGTTATTTCTTTCTCTCTCTCTCTCTCGCTCTTTCATTCATTTTATCTTGGTCACTATTGCTTTCAACAATTTTAATATTTGTAATATATTTTTATCTTATCATGCAATGGACCCCAGCGAGTGTATGAGAACAAGATTGTTAGTTTAGTGTGGGGCTTGAGTAAGCGCGTGTCGTAAACCACTTTTCCCCTCTTCCCTCTCAATCTCCCCCTTATCACTGCCCTCCAATCTCGAACAGACACTTTCATTGACATATATATAGTAAATCATGGAAATGCGCGGGTAAACGGCAGGAGTAATGATAGGGAGTACCTCCAGTGCTAAACTCCACGCTAATCACAGGCCATATTTCACACTTGACTACATGAAAATGGCTTAAGCGTGTTTATAATTTCTAATATTTCTTAAGGTATTTAAGAATTGACTTGATAATTATTGGTCTAAGACGGACCCAAACGTCGTCGTCTCCTCATCTTCTGGTGTGTGGTTTAGTCTTCAAGACATTTAGGTCTACCACAACCAGCTTATGTCAGCCCAGTACCCCAGACCACTCCCCCTGCACATTTAGCTAAGGCTCGTCCCAGGTGTCTGGCCTCCAACTTTCGGGGGGACAATAAGGCAGACTCTCTCGTTTATAGTACAGATGCTGCAGAGATGATTTCCCTATTGGACATTTCAATCTAACGGTGAAGACAATTATAAGGTAAAATATATACATATTTTTTAAATTTATTTTAAACAGACGTTTCGGAAACAATACAACATAATCAGTGCCAACATAAAGAAGAAATAGCAAGAATGAGACCGGAGCTGAACGGTTCTGAATCTTCGAGTCGACGGTTTATGCACTGCGGACTATCCTCATTAACAAAGGCCAAAAGAGATTACATACAGCCCGCCAAAACCATCCCTTTCTCCCTTCTTCCTGTTTATGATTGAAAAACGCTTGACACACAACTCACAGCTCACGTATTTAACTGTTCTCGAGCAGTGCTTCGTTCACATCCTCTTCTCGAAACACACCTTCCTGAATGCTTCATTCACATACTGCAAATAATTGCTAAGAGAAACAAATCCACAAGGGCCGTGTCGAGGATTCGAACCTGCGTCCGAGATCATCCCAGACGCTGCCTTGATTTTACTGAGCTACAACATGGTCAAAAGTAAGGGCGAAGAGGGAGAACGGCCTATTGACATAGCTCGAGTGCAGGGGGGAGTTGTGTAAAACCCTGGTTTGTGCCTCGGAGAGGCTGCAGGATCCAGTAAGTTCAGTAGAACTTCGGTTTCAACTCCTTTTGACCATGTCGTAGCTCAGTCGATTAAGGCAGCGTCTGGGATGCTCTCGGACGTAGGTTCGAATCCTCGTCACGGCCCTTGTGGATTTGTTCATTTGATGCATCACGCAATTATGATTTCTGTGTGTAATTGCTAACAGAACTACTTAACCTAAGCTAGGCTCATCTATTCAACACATTCTAGTATATATTATTGTATATTTGAAGAAAAAAATACAAATTGTTAATATGCAGTGTGTTAAGACTGACGAATACGTCTTTGGTGTCAGTTGCTCCATTAATGCAGCTGCCTCATCAACAAATGCCAAATGCTCGTTAATCCATCCGCCCAACCCCGTATTTATGAGTGAAGAACCGCTTACACTCAGCCTATAACTGATGACGTTCAAACACTTCTCAAACAGCGCTTCGCTAACAACTTCTGTTCGAATTGCAACTTTTTGTACAAATACAAAGAATCGTCAACAGAACCTAAACGCCTAATCTAATCTACTCCTAAATACAGACAGAACTTTAATATATAATAATATTAATATAGGAGTGCAAACCTATTTTTAATACATAATACGTTAACTTTGATGAACAAGTCTTGGGGGACGGCAACTGCTTTAACGAGCCGACCTGAGGGACGGGTTGATTAACGAACCTAGCCCGAGAACAGGTTGGAAGGGAGAATAACACTCAGATTATTCTCATTCTATTCCTTGAAGATGCTAACATTTCTTAGATCATTTAATTTCGACCACACCCCGAACAGCATGTTTCTGATCCCAGACCTTTACCCCTGCAGATTTAAACGAGTTCAGCCCCAAGCGTCTGGCCCTCCAAGTTTGGACAGAACCTTTTCTCAAAGTGCTGTGTACGTGTGCGTGTGTGTATTTGTTTTAGTAATATGAGTGTAAGTAAGTAATATATAATACATTTTTATTTTTAGATAACGACATAATAACATAGAAAGTAATGGATGCTGATTCTCAAGTTTCGTATTGAAACTTAAAACTACCTTCAGAATGTTAGAAGTGCAGTAAGAAAGTTTCTTTTATTTAATAATTCTACTATCTTCAAACGAAAAATTCTGTACAAAGAGAAATGCCTGTTTACTTGTCAATCTCTCTCTCTCTCTCTCTCTCTCTCTCCCTCCCTCCCTCCCTCCCTCCTCCCTCTCCCTCTCTCTCCCCCCTCCCTCTCCCTCCCCCTCCCTCTCCCTCTCCCCGTCTTTGAACATGATGAGTTCCTCCCGGCATTAATGACGTAGCTTTGTCCTGTTTAGTGTTAGAACCGTTCAACAGAGGAAGGCGGGTAATGTTATTGTCCGTCACAGGAGGAGTGGAGAGCCGCAGGCAACAGGGTGTTCTCAACAGCCCGTTCTCTCCAATTGTCCCGTCACATATTATGTAACGAAGATTGTCCGAACCTAACATAATATATCCCAAAGACCCACGTATAGAAAACGTGGTTGTGAGCTATATAAAATATAGTATATCATGCTATCTCCGGTGTGGATTTGATGTCAAAATGTTGAGAGGGAGGGAGGGGAGGGCAGGGAGGGGGAGAGAGAGAGAGAGGGAGAGAGAGAGAAAGAGGGGGGGGGGAGAGGGGGAGAGAAGGGAGGGAGGGCAGGAATAGAAGATGAAAGTGGAAAACTAATTAACAAAAAAGTGAGAGGCAAAGAGAAAGAGAGGCAGAAGAATTCTAGACAGGTAAAGCGATTGAAAAATATTAAATAATAGATGGGCAGACAAAAGGGCAAAATGAAAGAAGATTAAACGATGTCCAGAGGTCTTTTTCAGTGGTCAAATAGAGGGTTCACGCCCTTTTATTAACCCGCAATAAGTACTACAGTGCTTTATCATATCTGGGACAAAACGACATTGAATGAAAAGCAAAAGGAGGTTTCGTACCAATATGGCGAGGACATACAGTTGTGCATGTCAGCTGATATGATCTAAATGACAGTCAGACATGTCAAAGTGACGTCAGCATGATGTCAGAGGTTTGCTTCTGTGTGCTTGCGAACCATTACGATCCTATAGCCAACAGCCAACACTGTTTAATGCCTACATTTGAATAGCCACGTATATGATTTAGCCAAGTCCAATAATGCTTTCACACACAATTTTATATTAAATATATATATATATATATATATATATATATATATATATATATTTATATATATATATATATATATATATATATATATATATATATATATATTTATATATATATAATATATATATATATATATATATATATAAATATATATAAATATATATATATAAATATATATATATATAAATATATGTAAATATATATATATAAATATATATATATAAATATATGTAAATATATATATATAAATATATGTAAATATATATATATAAATATATATATATAAATGTAAATATAGTATATATAAATATATATATATATATATATATATATATATATATATATATAAATATATATATATATATATATATATATATATACTATATATATATATATATATATATATATATATATATAAATAATAGTCGCATATAGTCCTGGGGACCATTCAGGCTTGTTTGAATATATATATATATATATATATATATATATTATATATATATATATATATATATATATATATATATATATATATGTTGTTTAGTATGTATATATTATATAATTGAAAGAGCGAAATGCAGAATTCGTTTGAATATCATTATTCATTTGAAAAACTAAAATAAAAACAAAATGGTGTGCTTTATGTGACAAATGAAACGTCTTGAACGATATCTTCTGGGCCGCTTGAGATCACTCTGGCGTCTGAGGGAAATTTTGAAACACACTGAAAATAATTTGGACCCGGTATCGCATCTCAAGAACTATGGGTTTCTCATCGCTAAGACTATGATGTGAAACATACGTAACTTTCTCAATTATTTCACAATTGAAAATAAATTAATTTTTAATGCATGTTGAATTTAGAAAGTGTTTGTAAATTTTTTTATCCCTGGCGACCAAATTACTGATTATCACTTAATAAACAAACGTAACACGACAAGGCTTTTAGACATGTACGAAACAGGGTCATTTTATAACCAAGTTATCGAGCATTAAATACAGGCATAATATTCGTAACATACATAATGCACTTAAAAAACATACATACTATACCCCAAAAAAACATACACAATATTCATAAAAAAAAAACATTCGTAACATTGTATCAAATTCATATTTTGTTTTGCTCTTGGGTACTATTTACTAATTACTTTTCCTCTAGAGTATAGAAAATGGGTTGTATTCCACCCAAACTTTGCTGGCGTGACCTGGACAGTGATGGTTTGGAATTTGCAAATTTTCAAGAAAATTCCCAGATTCAGTGCTGAGTAGTATGCATCCTGCAGTCTCGGGAGAGACATTGGAGTTACGCTCTGATTGTCGAGGCTGGCGTGTCCTCTTCAGGGCGCCAAGCCTGGGTAGGTCGATATGGAGGAGAAGCTGTTACCCATGCAGCAGGTACCCCCTTTCCACGATGCTGAAATATTCCAATGGAAAGGCAAACGCCAATATGCTTCGTTGCAGCGCCGTCCCCAGGAGCTGCCAGAACGAGGGTGAAGTCAACCTCATAACGTTTATTTAACCTTAAGTCAAATTTACTTAAGTAAACCTTAAGTAGCTCAATGTTGACAAGTACTCATCTCTAACCCCGTGTAACAAACTATACTAAACCTCGTGAATTTTAGCAAATTAACAAGGTTTACTAAGTGCTTGTGCGGGGGGTTGTAACAAACTAGGCTGTTGTAAGAATTATCCAGAGTGGTTTATCGACAAAAGAGAATGGGAAGCTGAGCCCGCATGGCGACCTGACCCCCAGGGGAATTCGCGGTGGAAATAACCAACGCTTTGTTCATAGCTGCGTATAATGAATCATCCTATAGTATTCAGTAATTTAGAGAAAATTAGCCTTTATTCATTTTGCATTAAAATTGTATTGTATAATAGTACTGGATACAATATCAAGAGTATTCTAATTATTGAGTTTAAGTCACCATCAGTGACGTCACGAATCAGATCTAACTTTTAAGGCGGAGTGAACATATTTAGATTTTGTTTTAGTTTTCTTTTAATAAATTAAATTTGTTAATATTTTGCATTTCATTATTTCCATGTGTTTGATGTGTATACTTGTCCTGGTCACGTGGTCCACACGAGGCAGAGTTGTATTGGCGCCGATTCTAACATCGAATCGGAATTATCATTACCGTGTAATTTATTCCACACTCAAGGTCATCGTTTATAGTGGGGATCGAGCCCCTAGGTTGATTAATTAGCGTGATCGATCCAGACCTCGATCATTGCTCTTGTGTTACTGGTCTGGTGGTGGCAGCGTAGAGGCGACTCTAGAGTTTTTGCTCAGAGCCTAGGTCACGTCATACTGGGTGTAGAATCCTAAGTCGGTCAATCGTCTTAGGACCACGTGGCGTGGAGTTGGCTTTGGTAAAAGTTTTGGAGTCCCTTGGTAGAGAATAAAAAGTAAGAATACGGGTAGAGGGCAAAGAAGGAAGTGAAGTAGAGAGAGGAACCGAACCAGTGTTACACCCGGGCTCACTCGGTGTAGCTCTAAGAGGATTACAACAGCATCTTGCTGGACACCTTGCAGTATGACGGGTGCGGTGGGGAGGACAACGCTAACTTAAACATCGTGGTACTTCTAAAATCTGTAGGAACCGGCAGGTGGAATCGAACTTATGCCCTGGGTATTCGTAAGGGAAAGGAACTGTCAAAAGACCAGTGCAGTTTGAGATGGCACGTAAACAAATCCAAGTGATTGTTGAATTCATTGAACTCTATCGATCTGAACCTTGCCTGTGGCAATTTAAAAGTGAAGAGTATCACTGAAGAGTATACCACTGCTTACGCTTCTTAGTTTTTTTTCTATTTGCTTGTAGCATTACAAAGAATACACCAAGAGCGACAAGATCGTACTCCTCGGAATCCATGGTAAAACTGAGGGATTGAACTGTGTGTGTGTGTGTGTGTGCATGTCATTTTTAACTGACGTCAGTTTGAACTGTGACAGTTATAACTGAACAGTCATAAACTGTCAGTTAAAACTGCACGTGTGTGGCCGGCCTTTAGAGACATTTTTACTAGGGGGTTAAATGATTTGGAATCCGTCTCACCAGACGAGTGATTTGACAACAAATGGGATTAAAATATGTTCCTCGTACAGAAAGCCATACACACACATGCATAGATGAACTGCAGAGGGTAGCAACATTAGCTCACAGAATGAGAGCGAAACTGCTGGTCATGGGGGATCTACATCATGGAGAGATAAATTGGGAATCAAGGAATCCCCATGGAGGGGACGAAACGTGGGGAGCAAAGTTAGTAGATGTTATAGACAGGAATTTCCTAACACAACATCTAAAGGAAGACACAAGGGAAAAAGGAAGAGATGCGCCGAGCCTATTAGACCTGATTTTCACCCAGAACGTAGAAGACATCAAGAATTTGGAACATGAAATACCTCCAGGGGTCAGTGACCATTGTGTCCTAGTCCTTAACAACATGATGGAATTCAAACTAGTGACCAAGGGACAAGAGATCTGGGAAAGAAGAGTTGACTACAGGAAAGGGGACTACAGGAGGATAAGGGAATATCTGGGAGAAGTGCAGTGGGAGGAAGAAATTAGAAGAAAAACAGTCCAAGATATGATGGACCTAGTCATAGGGAAAGGCCAGGAGGCCGAAGAGAGATTTATACCAATAGTAAAGGGAAAAAGTAAGAGGGAATATAATAACCCATGGTTTAATAGACAGTCTCAGGAACAAAAATCAGCAGGCGGAAGTGGAGGAAGACAAAGGACAGAGAACAAACAGGATTAGATGCAACAGAGATAGAAACGATTACATTAACATAAGAAGAGCATCGAAAAAAAAATTATGAGAACGATATTGCGATCAAAGCAAAAAAGCAACCTAAATTACTACACAGCCATATAAGAAGAAAAATGTCAGTGAACGACCAAGTGACAAGACTAAGGAAGACAGAGGGGGCATATTCTGAAAGTGACAAGGAAATCTTCGAGGCACTGAATGTCAGTTTCCATGGAGTGTTCACAACCGAGCCTGAGCAGCTCCCATTGTTAGAAGAGATTACCCTAGATGAAAGACTATCAGATATAGAGGTGACAGCAGAGGAGGTAATGAAAGAGTTGACAAACACTGGATGCAACTAAAGCGGTTGGACCAGACAAAGTATCACCGTGGATACTAAAGGAGGCAGCGCAGGCTCTCAGCGTGCCTCTGGCAAGGATCTTTAATGAATCACTTATGTCGGGAGAATTGCCCAATTGCTGGAAGAGGACAAATGTACCGATTTTCAAGAAAGGTGATAGGGAGGAGGCACTTAACTATAGACCCGTATCACTGACAAGCATCCCCTATAAAATACTTTGTGGGCTGGCGGTGGGCTGGCGGTGGACTGGTGGTGGGCTGGCGGTGGACTGGCGGCGGGGCTGGCGGTGGGCTGGTAGTGGGCTGGCGGCGGCTGGTGGTGGGCTGATGGCGGGCTGGTGGTGGGCTGGCAGTGGGCTGGTGGTGGGCTGGCGGCGGGCTGGCGGTGGGCTGGCGGTGGCCTGGCGGTGGACTGACGGCGGGCTGACGGTGGGCTGGCGGTGGGCTGGCGGTGGGCTGGCGGTGGGCTGGCGGTGGGCTGGCGGCGGGCTGGCGGCGGGCTGACGGTGGCCTGGCGGTGGACTGACGGCGGGCTGGCGGTGGGCTGGCAGTGGCCTGGCGGTGGACTGACGGCGGGCTGACGGTGGCCTGGCGGTGGGCTGGCGGTGGGCTGGCGGCGGGCTGGCGGCGGGCTGGCGGTGGGCTGGCGGTGGGCTGGCCGTGGGCTGGCGGCGGGCTGGCGGCGGGCTGGCTGTGGGCTGACGGTGGGCTGACGGTGGGCTGGCGGCGGGCTGGCGGCGGGCTGGCGGTGGGCTGTGATAAAGTGGAGATGTTACGCCAATTTCTTCAAACTTTTCTCGTGTTCCATTTTACTTACAAATTTTAGCTGCCAGACATTGAACCCCCTCCCCCCTCCTCTCTCTCTCTCTCTCTCTCTCTCTCTCTCTCTCTCTCTCTCTCTCTCTCTCTCTCTCTCTCTCTCTCTCTCTCGCTCCCATTCATCTCTCCTAAGACCTCCCACGTCCCCAGCTCCTTCATAACTGCCAATTGAGACGAGCAGTTTGCTCTCCCCCCAGAGGCATTCCTGCAGTTTTCAATTACGTGTTTAAGACGCGGCATTACCTTGGTGGAATTTACAGCCGAGTTGCCAGTAAGTGGTGTCACACGGGTGGTGTCGGCTGGCGTGACACCAGCCGTATGACACCAGCCGTGTGACACCACCTGTGTGACACCATCCGTGTGACACCATCCGTGTGACACCATCCGTGTGACACCAGCCGTGTGACACCAGCCGTGTGACACCAGCCGTGTGACACCACCCGTGTGACTCCAGCCGTGTGACACCAGCCGTGTGACACCACCCGTGTGACACCAGCCGTGTGACACCAGCCGTGTGACTCCAGCCGTGTGACACCACCCGTGTGACACCACCCGTGTGACACCAGCCGTGTGACACCAGCCGTGTGACACCAGCCGTGTGACTCCAGCCGTGTGACTCCAGCCGTGTGACACCACCCGTGTGACTCCAGCCGTGTGACACCAGCCGTGTGACACCAGCCGTGTGACACCAGCCGTGTGACACCACCCGTGTGACTCCAGCCGTGTGACACCACCCGTGTGACAATAAGTTAACCAAGTATATTTAACATGAATTCTGATGAGTTTCGTGAGATTTAGTGTGAACACTGCACATCCAGGCGTGCCTCGTGACTCACCTGATGAATCGTGACTCACCTGATGAATCGTGACTCACCTGATGAATCATGACTCACCTGATGAATCGTGACTCACCTGATGAATCATGACTCACCTGATGAATCGTGACTCACCTGATGAATCGTGACTCACCTGATGAATCATGACTCACCTGATGAATCGTGACTCACCTGATGAATCATGACTCACCTGATGAATCGTGACTCACCTGATGAATCATGACTCATCTCATGAATCATGACTCATCTCATGAATCATGACTCGCCTGATGAATCATGACTCACCTGATGAATCGCGACTCACGTGATGAATCATGACTGACATTTCTCACACAATGTTACGAACATGAACCTGAATTTAATCCAAGAAACCTTTTAATGTTTCTCAAACAACGACGCCAGTAAAGACAGCACGAGTTATGAACAGGAAATTCAGCAATCAGGATAACTGGTTTAACTTTATCCCCACTAGTTTAACCTACCACATGTTGCCACAACGTTAATTTTACGTCTCACAGCTTGTACTTGTACACTATTAATACACTATCACACTTGTACACTATTAATACACTATCACACTTGTACACTATTAATACACTATCACACTTGTACACTATTAATACACTATCACACTTGTACACTATTAATACACTATCACACTTGTACACTATTAATACACTATCACACTTGTACACTATTAATACACTATCACACTTGTACACTATTAATACACTATCACACTTGTACAGTATTAATACACTATCACAGTTGTACACTATTAATACACTATCACAGTTGTACACTATTAATACACTATCACACTTGTACACTATTAATACACTATCACACTTGTACACTATTAATACACTATCACACTTGTACACTATTAATACTCTATCACACTTGTACACTATTAATAAGCAACAAACGATGAATACTTTATCTTAAGCAATACCACGGTCATTTACCTACAATAATTATTTTGACACCTTGTATTGCAAATAATCAACCTGTAAATTATCTATAACGAATTATTCGTCAAGTAATGGTAATTGGACTGTGACAGGTGCCCACACCAGATCTGACAGATCTGGGAAGCTGTCAGTTTAGCCTGCCTGTTTAATGTACATGTTTGCTGTACAGCCTTATCTTGGTAAATATTTGTGGCTGTACATATTCTTATAAATAATATTAATGAGCATAATGACGGGGATAAAAAGCCTGTATATATGTGTATATATGTATATATATATATATATATATATATATATATTATATATATATTATATTATATATTATATATATATATATATGTCGTACCTAGTAGCCAGAACGCACTTCTCAGCCTACTATGCAAGGCCCGATTTGCCTAATAAGCCAAGTTTTCATGAATTAATGTTTTTTCGACGACCTAACCTACCTAACCTAACCTAACTTTTTCGGCTAACCTAACCTATATAGATAGGTTAGGTTAGGTTAGGTAGGGTTGGTTAGGTTCGGTCATATATCTACGTTAATTTTAACTCCCCCCCAAAAAAAATTGACCTCATATATTATGAAATGGGTAGCTTTATCATTTCATGAGAAAAAAATTAGAGAAAATATATTAATTCAGGAAAACTTGGCTTATTAGGCAAATCGGGCCTTGCATAGTAGGCTGAGAAGTGCGTTCTGGCTACTAAGTACGACATATATATATATATATATATATATATATATATATATATAATATTATAATATATATATATATATATATATATATAAAACTGAAAACTCCAGAAGGATTCGAACCCAGACAGCCAGGAGCAATATGCACATGGCGTACCTGGTTCCTTAACCACTCGACCAACCGTGTGTACAAAAGACATTGGTAGCCGAGGCTATATCCCCAACGTCCCGACAGCACTTGGTGGTGATGATGAAGATTAAGCCACCCAAAAGGTGGCATGGGCATGAATAGCCCATAAGTGGTGGCCCTTTTGAGCCATTTCCAGTATCAATAGATGATACTGGAGATCTGTGGAGGTGCGACTGCACCCTGCGTGACGGGAGATGTCTCCCGTGCACTTGGTGGTATGCTTGAGCATAGATATATCATCGAATCACCTCACTTTGTGGGGCCACGTGAGCAACACAAATGCGAACAAGCTTGAATGGTCCCCAAGCCAATATGCAACTGAAATAAGATATATATATATAGAAATGGGACATAGCCTCGGCTACCAATGTCTTTTGTACAGTCACGGTTGGTCGAGTGGTTAAAGAACCGGGTACGCCATGTGCGTAGTGCTCCTGGCTGTCTGGGTTCGAATCTTTCTGGGGTGTGGAGTTTTCAGTTGCATATTGGCTTGGGGACCATTCAAGCTTGTTTGCATATGCATATATTTGCCTTAATTCCTTAAGGAATTTCCTTAAGTACACACACACAGTGTGTGTGTGTGTGTGTGTGTGTGTGTGTGTGTGTGTGTGTGTGTGTGTGTGTGTGTGTGTGTGTGTGTGATCCATATCTAATCAAGCATAAGACTAAACTAGTATGGTTCAAAGGTTTGCCACCAGACTAATGCCCGAACTGAGAGGTATGAGTTACGAAGAGAGACTACGGGAATTAAACCTCACGTCGCTGGAAGACAGAAGAGCTAGGGGGACATGATCAGCACATACAAGATTCTCAAAGGAATTGATAAGGTAGATAAAGACAGGCTATTTAACACAAGGGTCACACGCACTCGGGGACACAGGTGGAAATTGAGTGCCCAAATTAGCCATAGACACATTAGAAAGAACTTTTTTAGTGTCAGAGTAGTTGACAAATGGAATGCATTAGGCAATGATGTGGTGGAAGCTGACTCCATATACAGTTTCAAATGTAAATATGATGGAGCCCAGTAGGCTCAGGAATCTGTACACCAGTTGATTGACTTTTAAGAGGCGGGACCAAAGAGCCAGAGCTCAAACCCCGCAAGTAAAACTAGGTGAGTACAACAAACTTTTTTTTATTACAGACTTTCATGTTCCTCAATGTGTGTCATTATTAATTAATAGTAAGAAAAAATATACGCGAGAGACTCTACCCTCGCCCGCCCTCTCAATCAAAACACCAACAGCCGAACAGCAATCTTGATGAATGAGATGTTTTCGTTGTACTCATCAGCTGACAACACACAGCAAACATATGCGACACGGCAGTACATCATCATCCCGATCTGCTCTTCCTTGGCGCGACGCTCTCACATATTGACCAATTGCTTACACGTGTGATCTCTTGCTGGGTCCTATTTTAGTCTATGATTGAAAGAGTTCTCACTGTCATTGAAAGTCAGGAATGTAAAATGACTGACGTATTGACGTCTCGTCAGGTCCTCATTATGACTGACGTGTGTGGGCATTGATTGTGACCTTTCAAGGTCAGCTTGATGATGCAGAGAACCCTTTGACGAGCTCTAATGAGTCAAAAATTGTCCCTCTCCATGTGAAACAATAAAAATTGATTGAAGTCATCAATGGACATTTCAGCTGAGCCGTTACTCGAGTGTATTTTGGTTATTTCCTCTTAACTTACGTACAAGGTCGACCCCATGACAGTCCCAGTATACAGTGTGTGTGTGTATGTGTGATATTCCTCTTGAGAAATTCCTCTTATCTACCTGGGTAGATAAGAGTTTGTCTTCCTTCCGATAGACAAACGAAAGACAAACAGGCAGAGTGACTGTATCTTTAATTCCAGCTCGTGCTAGTTGAATACAACTAGCACGAACTGGTGCTAGTTGTATTCACAACTAGGAGACACCTAGTTGAATTCACCTACACCTACTTCTACAGAGTAACACCTGGACGTTTGTTGACTCTGCTGATGAATAGAGATGAGCGAGGCTGTGACATATTGGTGGTGGTGTCTGGTGAGGCTGCCCGTGTGACGCTGCCCGTGTGACGCTGCCCGTGTGAGGCTGCCCGTGTGACGCTGCCCGTGTGACGCTGCCCGTGTGAGCAGCCAGGCGGCAGCCACGCTACCGCACCTGTGCCTGGGGGGTGCCTGCTCTCCATCCATTTTGGCTTGGTTCATTTCATTTCCCTGATGGGCAAACTGCCAAATTAGTGTGTGTGTGTGTGTGTGTGTGTGTGTGTGTGTGTGTGTGTGTGTGTGTGTGTGTGTGTGTGTGTGTGTGTGTGTACTCACCTAGTTGTGCTTGCGCAGGTTGAGCTTTAGCTCTTTGATCCCGCCTTTCAACCGTCAATCAACTGGTGTACAGGTTCCTGTGGTTCACACAGGTTCCAGGTTCACACACACACACACATTTATGTGTGCGCGCGTGTGTGTGTGTGTGTGTGTGTGTGTGTGTGTGTGTGTGTGTGTGTGTGTGTGTGTGTGTGTGTCCTGTCTTCCCAGTACTTTTTGTCATATAACGCTTAGAAACTACTAACGATTTTGGTCACCACCACCTCACTTGGGCCTCATAGGCCTTAAGGGGACCTAATAGGCCCCTAAGGGGACCTAATAGGCCCCTAAGGGGGCCTGATAGCTGAGTGGACAGCGCTCTGGCATCGTAATCCTAGGATCCGGGTTCGATCCCCGGTGATGGCAGAAGCAAAATGGGCAGAGTTTCTGTCACCCTGATGCCCCTGTTACCTAGCAGTAGGTAACAGGGGTAACAACAACAAAATAGTTAGTAGTTAGTAACAGTTGATTGATTGACAGTTGAGAAGCGGGCCGAAAGAGCAGAACTCAACCCCCTGCAAGCATAGCTAAATGAATACCTAACTTGTTTCAACCGTCTATCATTCTGTTTACAAAAGAAAACTTAAAATATTTTTTTCGGCATCTTTGTTTGGCTTGGATCTGTGTCCTCTTGTTCGTGAAGTTGCTGGTTTCAGGAATTCCTCTCTCTGTCAATTTGGTCGATTCCTGTTGGTATTTTGTAAGTGGTGATCATATCACCTCTTTTTCTTCTAGTTTTGGCATGTTTAACGCCTTTAGTCTTTCATCGTAACTCTTGTTTTTCAGTTCCGGAAGCCTTTTTTTGTATCATGCCGTTGCAACTTTTCCAGTTTATTTATGTGCTGCTTGAAATTTGGGCGCCACACAGCTGCTGCATATTCTAATTTTGGTCTCAAGAAAGTCATGAACAGTTTCTTTAGTATTTCACCATCCATATAATTAAAAGCAAATCTGAAGTTGGAAAGCGACACATCCGCTCCTCTCACAATGTTGTTTATGTGTTCCTCTGGCGACAGCTTACTATACAAAGCTGTCCACCTCTAGGTCTCGTTCTTTATTAGAGTTCTGAAATTCCTTTCCACATAATTTGTAAGTTGTGTCGTTTATTTTCTCCGAGTCCACATTCCATAACATGGCATTTATTCGCATTGAATTCCATTTGCCACTTGACGCTCCAAGCACTTGTTTTATCAAGGTCAATTTGAAGGACATTACAATTGTCTGCGTCTCCTGTCTTCCCCAGTATCTTAACGTCATCCACAAACATGTTCATATAATTCTGTATTCCTTCTGGTAGATGGTTTATGTAGACGATGAACATTACTGGTGCCAGAAATGAACCCTGTGGTACTCCGCTAGTAACATTCCTCCAGTCAGATACAGTGTCTCTGATTACCACCCTCATCTGCCAGAAAATTTCTCATCCATGTCCGAAGTCTGCCTGTCACACCTCCAGCATGTTCTAGTTTCCAGAACAGCCTTTTGTGTGGGACTCTATCAAAAGTCTTTTTTCAGGTCTTGATAGACGTATCTGAACAAATACACTACACTACGTACAGTGTAGTGTAGACGTATCTGGTGTGTGCGTGAGAGCGCACGAGCGCGTCAGTGTGTTTAATTGTACGTCATTTGCGCCATTGTTCTCCAATCATGCTCCAGTGTTCTCCCATTCTCCATAGAGAACATGTCTTCTTTGTTCACTTTCTGCATTCCCTCAGCACATTACAATAAGTAATTGCATACACCTTTATTTCGTCCAAACTCAATAACTGAGTTCTTCATCTCCTTTAATCTGTCCACATGGCTTAGTCCCTTCAGTTCTGGTGCTAGTCCCGTTTCTTATATTTGGCTTTTTGTTTCTTTAATTGGAAATTCTACGTCTGGGCTCCTTAAGACTGGGTTTCCCAACTAATATATACAGTGCTCTGGTCTCCTTCCAGCTTTTCTGAGACATTCTTAGGTTCGTCAACAACCCTTATGGCACTGATGTTATTCTGTCTAGGTATGCCTCATGTGCTAGGCAAGGGGCAATGTGCCCTTCAGGTTCACTGAATGAATCTGAAGGGAATTTAGTGAAAGGGGGTAGAATGCGGTGAATGTGGAGGAGGATGAGTACGATGAAGTGTTGTTTTGAAATGGATAGGATCTGCAGAGAGGGGAGTTGGATGGTGGTGGATTAGGGTGAATGTTTTGATTGGATGACCTGCAGGGACATGGGGGAGGGTGAGGGGAAGTTAATTGGTGGGGAAGGGAGTGATTTGAGGGGATGAGAGAGAGGAGGATGAGAGAGACACGAGTGTGGTGATCTCTTGGTGAAGGGACGTTGAGTGTAAATTACAGAGGTGGTAGTGTGATGGGAGTAGGTGTGGTAGAGTGAGGAGAGGGGATTAGAGGTCATAGAGTCATGGTAGTAAACATGATAGAGTCAGTGAAGCAGGTATGGTAGATTAAATGAGAGGGGAGTGAGAGTGGCCTAGAGGAAGGTAGTTGGCACGCCGAGTTATTTAGATTTGAGAGATAATGAGATAATGGGAAGTACATATGAGTCGCTCAGTGATGGGCTCTGTGGTTACTGTTAAGTGTGAAGTGGTCGAGTGATGAATCTGCTGTGGGGGGGGGGGGTGAGGTGACGGCGAAGAGCGGAGCCTATTAGGGAGGTATGTAGGGGAAATGGCCCAAGGAACAACGACAACGCCCGAGCACCCTCACCAGCAGGTGGCCCCTTGCTTTATACTCCACACACACGACCCCGAGTCTCCACTTGGGCTGGACGGTAGAGCGACGGTCTCGCCTCATGCAGGTTGGCGTTTAATCCCCTACCGTTCAAGTGGTTGGGCACCATTCCTCCCCCCCCTCCCCGTCCCAGCCCAAATCCTCATCCTGACTCTCTCGAAGTGCTATATAGTCGTAATGGTTTGACGCTTTCTCCCGATAGTTCCCTCCCTCCCTCCACCGTTTGACGGTGAAGTCGGAACGAGACCTGGCCCATCACTGTAACTCGGCTATCGACGGAAAAGACCTGTGGCCAGACCCCAAGTACGTCAACGCCGAAACCATGCAGTACTGCATCGGCCTCTCAATACTACGCAAGGAACACTACGACCCCCAATACTACACGACCTGCCCCGACGGAGAGCTGGAATTCCACGACAAACCCGTCGACAACTTGGTCGACGGCACGACGAAGAAGAAACACCGAATTAAGCTGAGGACAGCAGACGCCACGCGACGCCTCCATCCAGAAGCCACCTGCCTGAACAGCCAAGCCACCTGCCTGAACAGCCAAGCCACCTGCCTGAACAGCCAAGCCTCCTGCAGGACACAAACTTTCAGCAACTAGGAAGACCTCAGCCATCCACAGATCAACAGTACCAGCTACTGGTACCGGTAATGGCTTCAAACCGCCTCCAATTACGGGCTATTCATGCCCGTGCCACCTCTTGGGTGGCTTAATCTCTATCAATCGGGAATGGAAGAGTGTGAGGCCATTCGATTAAGGGGTGATGGTGGCTGTGGTGGTATAGAGACACTGAACTAAGGAAAGGGAGACGTGATGATGTGTAAAAGGCATGACCACGGTGAAACGGAAGGGGTCGCTATACCTAGGTTTACAGCCCTGCTAGGATATCGGTATTTTAAGTGTTAATTGTTCTGTTTGCTCATTTCCGCTATCATCCTCTCTTCTTGCATTTGTTGGCCACTTCAGTTGCTTGATCAACCTGCTGTCTTTGTCTTAACACGAGTGTGCTGGACTCTAGTTCAGTGGAAACTGTTGGGAAAAAGGTGTCCATTTTTCACCTCAAAAATGTGGAGTCATGTTTGTTGGCAGCACAATCCTTAAAGGGGGAATGTCCGATTTGGCTCACAGGATTTTAGAGGGAAAGCATCAACTATTTCCTGGAATGCTGGAAACGGCTTTCAGCGGGCTTCAGGAACCTGAAATTTTTGGATTTATATTTAACTTCACTTTCACTTGTTCTTGGCTATCTACATGGTTTCAAGGAACAAATAATTTTTTTTCATTTCCAAAGACTTGAGCAATTCGCAATCTCATTCAAATATATTCCTATCAATCTGGACCTTTGTTTTCATATGTCTATTTTCTACTGCCTCTGTTGCCTGTGATTAGTGTTTTACTGGGGGCAGGCTTGCTCATTATCCTCATTATCCTTAGTCCAGACTCATCATTCTATCCTGATCCCTGTCTGATTACCTCTTCTTGATCCCTGTCTCATTATCTCCTCTGATCCCTGTCTCATTATCTCCTCTTGATCCCTGTCTCATTATCTTCTCTTGATCCCTGTCTCATTATCTCCTCTTGATTCCTGTCTCATTATCTTCTCTTGATCCCTGTCTCATTATCTCCTCTTGATCCCTGTCTCATTATCTTCTCTTGATCCCTGTCTCATTATCTCCTCTTGATCCCTGTCTCATTATCTCCTCTTGATCCCTGTCTCATTATCTCCTCTTGATCCCTGTCTCATTATCTTCTAATGTCTGCATCTCTCCTCTTCCTTTCACTTTTACTCACCCTGATGAAGAGCTTCAATATATGTTTGTGGTTCATCTGAACTTCTCGAGTCTACCCATTCTCTCACCACGAATGTTATCTCTTGCTTAACATTCTCTCTCTTCCAGCTTCTCTTCGTGTTCAACATCATCTTTATTAACTTGATCATTACCTTTTAGAATCTTGTATGTCGTGATCATGTCGCTCCTGGTGGGTAGAAATAGCCTAAGCTACTCTATCCCTTTGAGGTGTATTTCTTTCTTGCCTCAGTAAACATACTTGAACTTGAATCATGTCGCTCCTATCCTTCTCAATATGTAAGGCTATAATCTGGTTAGATAATTCTTGAAAGCACAGTTTCCTATGCAGGCGATGAGTCACAATATCGTGGCTAAAGTAAGTTGACCAGACCACACACACTAGAAGGTGAAGGGACGACGACGTTTCGGTCCGTCCTGGACCATTCTCAAGTCGATTGTGACTTGAGAATGGTCCAGGACGGACCGAAGCGTCGTCGTCCCTTCACCTTCTAGTGTGTGGTCTGGTCAACACAGTTTCCTATGTATCAGTTGGCGCCTGTGAGGTGTGAGCTGGCGCCTGTGAGGTGTGAGCTGGCGCCTGTGAGGTGCCAGCTGTCGTTTGCGAGGCGCTGGTGTTAAGAGCGATTGCTAATATTTATTTTGACACTTCTGTTCATCGCCATCAGCTCAGCCGATGTCTAAGCTTTATCAACAATTTCAATGCATGACATTTTCAAAACTTACTCTTAAGAGGACAAATGTTTTGTGATATTTGATAGAAAACAAATCACTGGATGTCTTGAATTTTCTGTGTGAACTTCCCGAAGCTTTAATCCACCTTTCACCGAAACTTTCAATCCACCAAGACGTGTGTGTGTGTGTGTGTGTGCTTGAGATTTCTTCTGTCTTTCTGAATCTCATTCACGCACTGAAGGCGAATGATCTCTCCCGAGAGGAAGGCACTCGTATCACTCAATCGAAACACCATGATATTTTCTCTTCCAAGAAACTAATTATAACTTCCCTTCCACCTCAGCACCTTCCCTTCCCTTCCCTTCCATCTCAGTGCTCCTCTGGCTTCCTTCCCTGTCCATTTTGGTACGTTTGTATTCATTAATTCCGTCCGTTCTCGAACCTCATGTCACAACCTCTAACCTTCATATTTAATTGTCCCATCTAAAATGTTTTTTTCGCTTACCTGTATATGAGTTCCTCCCCCTGGCCCTGGCTCAACCAATTTCCATCATGTGGTCTACACGTGTTGGCTGACTTTTCAGACTGCCAACTCACCATCACTGACGTCTACCGTGTGCTCCATACATGCTTCCAGTACTCTGGTACTGTCCAAAATTTCCATCATGTGGTCTACACGTGTTGGCTGACTTTTCACACTGCCAACTCACCATCACTGACGTCTACCGTGTGCTCCATACATGCTTCCAGTACTCTGGTACTGTCCAATGGTTCTTGTTGCTCCTGGACTCTCTTGCTGTGTTCTACCATTTAGCAATGTGCGGGCGAGTCCTATTATTTTGTGCTTGCCATTTTGTGGTTCTCAGCTCATGTTGGGCTACATTAGTGTACTTCAGTTTACCTAAGCGTACCAGCTGAGTACCCATACCTCTCCTGTTTCGCTGTGTAGTCTTCTGTGCTGCTTCCTTCCTCTCGTCTTCCTTCCTCTTCCACTTGTTTATCTCTTCTCCCATCCACTTGGACCGGTCGGTACAGTGAGCGGTATACTTCTTGCGGGTCGGCGTTCCATGCCCGTGGGCTCAAGTGATTGGTTACCGTTCCTTTACTTCGTCGTCCTATCTATCCCAGCTTCTATCCAGTTCTGATATCACTCCCATGTGCTATATAGTCATTAAGTTAGCGCTTTCTCTTGATAATAACGTTGTCTTGTCTTACTTCAACCCGTCCAGCGCTCCCTCCCTTGTTATTGTTCTCTTGTTCATTACCACGTCCTGGAACCCTTCTCTTGTTAAGCTGGGTGTTACAGCTTCAACGTTTTTCTCCCTTTTTAATTGTGTGGTGGATGTGTTTGACAATACATTTCCCCTCATTATTCTTCTCCCCTCAACCTTCCATTATTGTGACTTTGTATTATTATTCAACTTGAATAAGTCCATTGTGTACTACCCGATTGGTGTCTTTAAGGAGCGAGATCTGGCTCTTGGGTCCCGCCTCGTAGCTACTGGGAACACAATGCTTTGATATCAGTGTGGAAGAACATTGTCATATTGGCTCCTCTTGCTGGCCCCAAAACTGTATATTAACGACACTAATACCTTCCACTCACACTGGTGACCTCCACACCCGTCGCTGCGGTCAAGGAGGTTAAACTTCTATATTTAAGTGGAATAAAGCGACTGAGTAGTAAGCTTAAAGCAGCAGTTTAGAGTCAGTACTCTCAGTCTGGCTTCCATTATGGGACCTCTACCGCTCCATTAAGTACTCTTAGTCCGGCTTCCATTATGGGACCTCGACCGCTCCATTAAGTGGGAATCAAAACTTTGGAATCCTTGAGAGGCCCACGTTAGATTTCTAACTTCTTTGTTGCTTGTAAAATTCGCTTCTAAGTTGTCACTTAAATGTCACTTCTAACTTCTCTTTTGTTTGTAAAGCTTTTTTTTAACTTCGAATAGTGTCATTAATGTTAATTTCTAATTTATATTTTGTCTTTAGTAGCATGTTCGAAATATGTAAATATAAAGTTATTTTTACCTATCCACTTAGACTGGTCGGTAGAGAGATGGGTTTGTGTCGTACAAGGGTAGAGTTCGATCCTTGTTGGTCCAAATGGTTTTTCACCCCGACCTAATAACCCAAACTTTCGTCCTCATAGCCCTTTCAAGGATTGTATAGCCTTACCTGCTTATCTCTTTCTCCCGATAATTATCGTTTCATATATATATATATGTCGTACCTAGTAGCCAGAACGCACTTATCAGCCTACTATGCAAGGCCCGATTTGCCTAATAGGCCAAGTTTTCCTGAATTAATATATTTTCTCTAAATTTTTCTTATGAAATGATAAAGCTACCCATTTCATTATGTATGAGGTCAATTTTTTTTATTGGAGTTAAAATTAATGTAGATATATGACCGAACCTAACCAATCCTACCTAACCTAACCTATCTTTATAGGTTAGGTTAGGTTAGGTAGCCGAAAATGTTAGATTAGGTTAGGTTAAGTAGGTTAGGTAGTCGAAAAAGCATTAGTTCATGAAAACTTGGCTTATTAGGCAAATCGGGCCTTGCATAGTAGGCCGAGAAGTGCATTCTGGCTACTAGGTACGACATTATATATATATATATATATATATATATATATATAATATATATATATATATAATATATATATATATATATATATATATATATATATATATATATATATATATATATATATATATATATATATATTTGCACAGGAGTTGCTACAATAAACACAGTGTATTTTATACTGCAAAACCCGTGAGAATATTTTTGTAAATTTCATATAACATTGCAATATCAATTCAATATTTTTAATAATGTGAATCCCACCCATTTGTGCGGTGTTATACTGATGAGTTCATCTGTGTTGCCCTTGTGTTGTACCTGCCTATATAACCCCTTGACTTTCCTGTTGAGCTTTGTAGTGTTTCAAGCGATGTGGTGGTTGTGTGGTGTGGTGGTTGTATGGTGGGGTGGTTGTGTGGTGGTTGTGTGGTGTGGTGGTTGTATGGTGGCTGTGTGGTGTGGTGGTTGTGTGGTGTGGTGGTTGTTTGGTGTGGTGGTTGTATGGTGGCTGTGTGGTGTGGTGGTTGTATGGTGGCTGTGTGGTGTGGTGGTTGTGTGGTGTGGTGGTTGTATGGTGGTTGTGTGGTGTGTGGTGGTTGTGTGGTGTGTGGTGGTTGTGTGGTGTGTGGTGGTTGTGTGGTGTGGTTGTGTGGTGTGGTGGTTGTATGGTGGCTGTGTGGTGTGGTGGTTGTGTGGTGTGGTGGTTGTGTGGTGTGGTGGTTGTGTGGTGTGGTGGTGGTGTGGTGTGGTGGTGTGGTGGTGTGTGGTGTTGGTGGTGTGGTGGTGGTGTGGTGGTTGTGTGGGGGTGTGTGGGTGGTTGTGTGGTGTGGTGGTTGTATGGTGGCTGTGTGGTGTGGTGGTTGTGTGGTGTGGTGGTTGTATGGTGGCTGTGTGGTGTGGTGGTTGTGTGGTGTGGTGGTTGTATGGTGGCTGTGTGGTGTGGTGGTTGTGTGGTGAGGTGGTTGTATGGTGGCTGTGTGGTGTGGTGGTTGTGTGGTGTGTGGTGGTTGTGTGGTGTGGTGGTTGTGTGGTGTGGTGGTTGTGTGGTGTGGTGGTTGTGTGGTGTGGTGGTTGTGTGGTGTGGTGGTTGTGTGGTGTGGTGGTTGTGTGGTGTGGTGGTTGTGTGGTGTGGTGGTCGTGTAGTGTGGTGGTCGTGTAGTGTGGTGGCTGTGTGGTGTGGTGGTTGTGTGGTGTGGTGGTCGTGTGGTGTGGTGGTCGTGTAGTGTGGTGGTTGTGTGGTGTGGTGGTGGTTGTGTGGTGGTGGTGGTTGTGTGGTGTGGTGGTGGTTGTGTGGTGTGGTGGTGGTGGTGTGGTGTGGTGGTGGTTGTGTGGTGTGGTGGTGGTGTGGTGTAGTGGTGGTGTGGTGTAGTGGTGGTGTGGTGTGGTGGTGGTTGTGTGGTGTGGTGGTTGTGTGGTGTGGTGGTTGTGTGGTGTGGTGGTGGTGTGGTGTGGTGGTGGTGTGGTGTGGTGGTTGTGTGGTGTGGTGGTTGTGTGGTGTGGTGGTTGTGTGGTGTGGTGGTTGTGTGGTGTGGTGGTTGTGTGGTGTGGTGGTGGCGTGGTGTGGTGGTGGTGTGGTGTGGTGGTTGTGTGGTGTGGTGGTTGTGTGGTGTGGTTGTGTGGTGTGGTTGCGTGGGGTGGTGGTTGTGTGGTGTGGTGGTTGTGTGGTGTGGTGGTCGTGTGGTGGTTGTGTGGTGTGGTAGTTGTGTGGTGTGTTGGTTGTGTGGTGTGGTGGTTGTGTGGTGTGATGGTTGTGTGGTGTGGTGGTGTGGTGGTTGTGTGGGTGGTGGTTGTGAGGTGTGGTGGTTGTGAGGTGTTGGTTGCGTGGTGTGGTGGTTGTGAGGTGGTGGTTGTGTGGTGTGGTGGATGTGTGGTGTGGTGGCTGTGTGGTGTGGTGGTTGTGTGGTGTGGTGGTCGTGTGGTGTGGTGGTTGTGTGGTGGTGTGTGGTGTGGTGGTGGTTGTGTGGTGTGGTGGTGGTTGTGTGGTGTGGTGGTGGTGTGGTGTGGTGGTGGTGTGGTGGTTGTGTGGTGTGGTGGTGGTGTGGTGTGGTGGTTGTGTGGTGTGGTGGTTGTGTGGTGTGGTGGTTGTGTGGTGTGGTGGTTGTGTGGTGTGGTGGTTGTGTGGTAGTTGTGAGGTGTGGGGGTTGTGTGGTGTGGTGGCTGTGTGGTGTGGTGGTTGTGTGGTGTGATGGCTGTGTGGTGTGGTGGTTGTGTGGTGTGGTGGCTGTGTGGTGTGTGGGTTGTGTGGTGTGATGGCTGTGTGGTGTGGTGGTTGTGTGGTGTGGTGGCTGTGTGGTGTGGGGGTTGTGTGGTGTGGTGGCTGTGTGGTGTGTGGGTTGTGTGGTGTGGTGGCTGTGTGGTGTGTGGGTTGTGTGGTGTGATGGCTGTGTGGTGTGTGGGTTGTGTGGTGTGGTGGCTGTGTGGTGTGGTCATATATATGTTTACCAACAGAGATAATAATGTGCCAGATATTAAGTCAATTGACCAAGCTTTCCAAATCTGTTTATAATCTCTGAAGCTTGAGAGCAGAGTTGATACACTTCTCGCAAGATTAGCGCCGAATTTCCATATGAAACAACTCTTCTAATGCGTCGCATTTTGTACGGAATCAACCATTCAAATGAAAATTGGACGTACTAGTGAAATTTTACGCACCGTAATATTAACGTTTATATGCACCAGCTTGAATAGGTTAGGTGGGTTGCTTGGGTTCATGTTAATTTCACAAATAGATGTGGTCTCAGTCTGACCTTGCGGGACTCCGCTTGCTACCGCCGGATAACCCATTTTCCCTACATGATATTAGACCTCCGCTTATGTCATCCGTCTACTGGTGATAGACGTCTTGGATGAGACTATGGAAAATCAGCAAAGTTTAGAAAGATGCATTACTGCCAAACTTTCAGCTAATTTAAACCTTTCAAATTAAAATGATCAAACTAAATCATCAAGGATTTCTATGGAGATCACTTTGGGAAAATTTTGATGAGTTGATGACCCTCGATAAGTTATCCTATATTGTCTTCACGGCTGTGTCCGTGAATTTATCAACAACCGAACTCACTCTAAATGGTCAGTAATTACAGGGAAAATAGGAGATTTTTTCCCACTGATCAGTGTGTTATATTCCAATGACGTGGATATATTTTCCTGCCTTTACATTAACCGATTAAAAGGTTTTAACTAAACGTATCGCAGTTAAATTCGTTGTATTTTTATTGTCTTACGGCCAACCATTTAATTTTCTTGGTTTTATTTAGCGCTGAGAGTCCGTCCTGGTCGGAATATATTTGTTGATTTAAGACATTTTTTTGTTACTAGCAAGAAATAGTTAGTAAATACTAGGGGAGGGAATATTATGTAAAATATTTGGCATGTCCCCACCATAATAAAGTCGAGATTTTCATAACAACACGACCAATAGATTGAGACAGAGCTACTGAACCAATAGACAGACAGAGCTACTGGACCAATAGACTGAGACAGAGCTACTGGACCAATAGACAGAACTACTGGACCAATAGACAGAGCTGCTGGACCAATAGACAGAGCTACTGGACCAATAGACTGAGACAGAGCTACTGGACCAATAGACAGAGCTACTGGACCAATAGACAGAGCTAATGGACCAATAGACAGAGCTACCGGACCAATATTCAAAGTCTAAAGTACACGATTAATAGACAGACAAGACGGACGGGTTAAATCAGGTAGTAGTGGTGACAGACGTGAAGGAGAGCGAAAGGAACACTGAATAAAGCGAGTGGCAGCAGTGTGGTGATGCTGACCAAGGTGCCTAACAAGAGACCAACAACACGACAGCATTTGTGGCAGTAGCAAAACGGGCAGGGAGCCAGACCCACCATATATATATATCCTGTGGCAGTAGGATGGTGGGCAGGATGGTGGGCAGGATGCCAGGCACCCACCGCACATCCCGTGGCAGTAGCAAGGGTGGGCAGGGCCCCAAGCAAGGGGCCCCCACCATAAAATGTGTGGGAGTATAGCGAGGGGCGGGAAGAGGCAGGCAGGCACAGGGAGGCTCCATAAAGCGTGTGCTGGTCTCATAAACACCGCGGGCTGACGCTGGGCCCGTATTGTTATGGTCTTATATACAGTCGCTCGGTGTCTCTTGCTGGGATACGCCCCTCTCAGCTCCTACTCAAATACCTGTTATTAATGACACGTTAGTTGACCAGAGGAAGACCACGATGTAAACACACACACACACATATTATATATATATATATATATATATATATATATATATATATATATATATATATATATATATATATAATATATATATCTTAGGGTCGTGACGGATGAGTGAACAGCGCCCGAGATTCGTAGTCATGGTGGCCCGGGTTAGAGCCCTGACGGAGACGGAAACAAATGGCCACAGTTTATTTCCTGATGTACCTGTTCACCTAGCAGTAAATAGATACCTGGGAGTTAGACAGCTGCTACGGGCTACTTCCTGGGTGTGTTTGTGTGTGAAATATACAAAAAATCAGTTGATTGACAGTTGAGAGGCGGTCCCAAAGAGCTCTGGCTCTTTGGGCCCGCCTCTCAAAGGGCTCGCCTCCGCTACACTGTTTTTTCTTTTTTACATCTTAGGCTGTTTCTATTATACAAGAGTTTTTATGTAGCATTTCTTTTTTGGGTTGACAGAGTGGGTTTCACTCATGTTATTTTTTTGCAACACCTGATTGAAGATGACAGGTTAAACATCTCGTGAGCTTGGTCGACGTCATACCTATGTACTTAGATTGAAGGTTACATCCTTGATGGAGCTGGTGTACATATGTTCCTCGTTCGACTGCTGCAATGGGTTCTCAGTTGGCTTCGGGCTGTTTTTAATTACGTCAGTGGTTTTCAATTCATAGTATATAAACTATATTACTGATATACAGTATATGTATAGAATATATATACTATAAACCAAAAAAGACCCCTTTTTAAAGACGTCCTTAAAAACAGCCTTAAGCCAACTGAGAACCCCTATTTGCAGGAGTCGAACGAGGTATACACGTACACCTGCCCCCATTAAGGATATAACCTTCAATCTAAGTACAAAGGCATGACGTCGACCAAGCTGACGAGGCGTTTCACCTGTCATCTCCAGTCAGGTGCCCTTAAAAATCACATGAGACACGTCCATAATATCACTCTTATAAGAGAAATGCTGGATACAAATACATACATAATTTAAAAAAGCCCAAAATCTATTAAAATCTACAAGTACAGGGACTCAAGGAAGCTCCAAATCCTTGAAGCCTTACACATAAAAATAGAACAACTCACCATAACTACCCAATTAACTGAACTGTTCACTCTATCCACCACAAGAGTGAAAGCAAGAGTGGAAGCTGAGTATGCCAACGATGCCCAAACCGCCATGGCAATTACGGTCACAAGTCGCCATCACTAATTACCTCTACCACCTGACTTATCATTGTATGCTTAGTCTATTGACTCGTGAACTTTACCCTGACTCTTAATCGGGTGTTGAAACTCTGTTCCAGTCTTATCCTCGTGTTTATCTCTGATTTATTTCCCCAGTAGAACGTAGGGTGTGTGTGTGTGTTTGTGTGTGTATGTGTGTGTGCGTGCGCGTGCGTGTGTGTGTGTGTGTGTGGTGTGTGTGTGTGTGTGTGTGTGTGTGTGTGTGTGTGTGTACTCACCTAGTTGTACTCACCTAGTTGTGTCTGCAGGATCGAGCATTGACTCTTGGATCCCGCCTTTCGAGCATCGGTTGTTTACAGCAATGACTCCTGTCCTATTTCCCTATCATACCTGGTTTTAAAATTATGAATAGTATTTGCTTCCACAACCTGTTCCTGAAGTGCATTCCATTTCCCCACTACTCTCACGCTAAAAGAAAACTTCCTAACATCTCTGTGACTCATCTGAGTTTCAAGCTTCCATCCATGTCCTCTCGTTCTGTTACTATTCCGTGTGAACATTTCGTCTATGTCCACTCTGTCAATTCCTCTGAGTATCTTATACGTTCCTATCATGTCCCCCCTCTCCCTTCTTCTTTCTAGTGTCGTAAGGCACAATTCCCTCAGGCGCTCTTCATACCCCATCCCTCGTAGCTCTGGGACGAGTCTCGTTGCAAACCTCTGAACCTTTTCCAGTTTCATTATATGTTTCTTCAGATGGGGACTCCATGATGAGGCGGCATACTCTAAGACTGGCCTTACGTAGGCAGTGTAAAGCGCCCTAAATGCCTCCTTACTTAGGTTTCTGAATGATGTTCTAACTTTTGCCAGTGTAGAGTACGCTGCTGTCGTTATCCTATTAATATGTGCCTCAGGAGATAGATTAGGTGTTACGTCCACCCCCAGGTCTCTTTCACGCGTCGTTACAGGTAGGCTGTTCCCCTTCATTGTGTACTGTCCCTTTGGTCTCCTATCTCCTAGTCCCATTTCCATAACTTTACATTTGCTCGTGTTGAATTCTAGTAGCCATTTCTCTGACCATCTCTGCAATCTGTTCAGGTCCTCTTGGAGGATCCTGCAATCCTCATCTGTCACAACTCTTCTCATCAACTTTGCATCATCCGCAAACATCGACATGTAGGACTCTACGCCTGTAAACATGTCGTTAACATATACAAGAAATAGAATTGGTCCCAGCACCGATCCTTGTGGTACTCCACTTGTTACTGTTCGCCAGTCCGACTTCTCGCCCCTTACCGTAACTCTTTGGCTCCTTCCTGTTAGGTAGTTCCTTATCCATTCTAGGACCTTTCCCCCCACCCCCGCCTGCCTCTCGAGCTTGAACAGCAGTCTCATGTGCGGTACTGTATCAAAGGCTTTTTGGCAGTCCAGAAATATGCAGTCTGCCCAACCATCTCTGTCCTGTCTTATCCTCGTTATTTTATCATAGAATTCCAGAAGGTTTGTTAGGCACGATTTCCCTGTCCAGAACCCATGTTGATGTTTGTTCACAAACCTAATGTTCTCCAGGTGTGCAACCAGTCGCAGCCTAATTATTCTTTCCAGTATTTTACAGGGGATGCTTGTCAGTGATACAGGTCTGTAGTTAAGTGCCTCCTCCCTATCTCCTTTCTTGAAGATCGGCACGACATTTGCCTTCTTCCAGCAACTGGGCAATTCTCCTGACATAAGTGACTCATTAAAGATCATTGCCAGAGGCACGCTGAGGGCCTGTGCTGCTTCTTTTAGTATCCACGGTGATACTTTGTCTGGTCCAACTGCTTTAGTTGCATCTAGAGTTGTCAACTGTTTCATTACCTCCTCTGCTGTCACCTCTATATCTGATAGTCTTTCATCTAGGGTAACCCCTTCCAACAATGGGAGCTGCTCAGGCTCGGTAGTGAACACTCCATGGAAACTGGCATTCAGTGCCTCGCAGATTTCCTTGTCACTTTCAGTATATGCCCCCTCTGTCTTCCTTAGTCTTGTCACTTGGTCGTTCACCGACATTTTTCTTCTTATATGACTGTGTAGTAACTTGGGTTGTTTTTTCGCTTTGATTGCAATATCGTTCTCATAGTCCCTTTCCGATGTTCGTCTTATGTTAATGTAATCGTTCCTAGCTCTGTTGTATCTGCTTCTGTTGTCCTCTGTTCTTTGTCTTCTGTACTTCCTCCACTCCCGTCTGCTGGCCATTTTTGCTTCCTGACACTGTCTATTAAACCATGGGTTATTATATTCCTTCTTATTTTTTCCCTTTACCGTTGGTATAAATCTCTCTTCGGCCTCCTGGCCTTTCTGTATGACTAGGTCCATCATATCTTGGACTGTTTTTCCTCTAATTTCTTCCTCCCACTGCACTTCACCCAGATAGTCCCTTATCCTCATATAGTCCCCTTTCCTGTAGTCAGCTCTCCTTTCCCAGATCTCTTGTCCCATGGTCATAAGTTTGAATTCCATCATGTAGTCAAAGACTAGGACACAATGGTCACTGGCCCCTAGAGGTATTTCATGCTCTAAATTCTCGATATCTTCTACGTTCTGGGTGAAAATCAGGTCTAATAGGCTCGGTGCATCTCCTCCTCTTTCCCTTGTGTCTTCCTTCACATGTTGTGTCAGGAAATTCCTGTCTACAACATCTACTAATTTTGCTCCCCACGTTTCGTCCCCTCCATGGGGATTCCTTGATTCCCAATTTATCTCTCCATGATTTAGGTCCCCCATGATCAGCAGCTTCGCTCTCATTCTGTGGGCTAGTGTTGCTGCCTTCTGCAGTTCATCTATACATGCTTTGTTGTTGTCATCATACTCCTGCCTGGGTCTTCTACTGTTTGGTGGGGGATTGTAGATTACCAGGATCACAATCTTCCTCCCATCTACTGTCAGAGTTCCATGTATGAAGCTTGTGCACTCATTGGTAACTCGATTTTCCAGGTCTTCAAACTTCCATTTCCGCTTTATTAGGAGTGCTACTCCCCCTCCCTGTCTCTGTGTCCTCTCTTTTCGTATCACCTGTGTGTGTATGTGTGTGTGTGTGTGTGTGTGTGTGTGTGTGTGTGTGTGTGTGTGTGTGTGTGTGTGTGTGTGTGCGCGCGTGCGTGTGCGCGCGTGCGTGTGTGTGTGTGTGTGCGCGCGTGCGTGTGTGTACTCACCAAATTGTGCTTGCGGGGGTTGAGCTCTGGCTCTTTGATCCCGCCTCTCAACTGTCAATCAACAGGTGTACAGGATCCTGAACCTACTGGGTTCTATCATATCTACACTTGAAACTGTGTATGGAGTCATTGTGCGTGCGTGCGTGCGTGCGTGTGTGTGTGTGCACCAACACAAGGGAGAAGGAACCATCGAGGATTCTTGGGACATTCTCGGACGGGTAATCATCCCCAAGGAAATACACGCTCACCCATCATGTCTTACCATGACACGAGATGGAGACTTTTATTACCACCGCTGCCTTATTCACTCTCGTATTCTTGAAGATATCCTCACAGTATACCCAAAATTTGCCAGTGCAGGCTATTAAACACATGGCCCTGTATGACTAACCATCCTGCGAGATGGGGACTTGTATTACCACTGCTACCTTATTCAATCTTGTGTTGATGATATCCTCAAAATGCATCCGGAGTCTGTCAGTGCAGATTGCCTATCACATGCCTCTGTATGACTAACCATCCTGTGTGATGGGGATTTTTAGCATCACCTAGTTAGCTTTTTTGACACACTGTACTCCACTTCATATAGTCTAGGGTAGCTGCACTAATGCAGATGTACTTCATGTATTAATAAAAAAAAGCCATGACACGGCGCACGCTCTGCCAACCCCGCCAGCCAGAGTGATCAGAACCCAGACACAAATTAACCCCCGAAAAGCCACGAAGGCTTGATTGTGGAACATATTTGCCCGCGAAGCTGGACATACATGCACACTGACTCGTCGGGATCTCCCCCCTCACCCTAGCCAAGGGTGAGGCTTATCCAGGTCCTCCCCAGCCAAGGGTGAGGCTTATCCACGCCCTCCCCAGTCAAGGGTGAGGCATATCCAGGTCCTCCCTAGCTAAGGGTGAGGCTTATCCAGGTCCTCCCAGCCAAGGGTGAGGCATATCCAGGTCCTCCCCAGCCAAGGGTGAGGCATATCCAGGTCCTCCAGCCAAGGGTGAGGCATATCCAGGTCCTCCCCAGCCAAGGGTGAGGCATATCCAGGTCCTCCCTAGCCAAGGGTGAGGCATATCCAGGTCCTCCCCAGCCAAGGGTGAGGCATATCCAGGTCCTCCCCAGCCAAGGGTGAGGCATATCCAGGTCCTCCCTAGCCAAGGGTGAGGCATATCCAGGTCCTCCCCAGCCAAGGGTGAGGCATATCCAGGTCCTCCCTAGCTAAGGCTGAGGCTTATCCAGGTCCTCCCAAGCCAAGGGTGAGACTTATCCAGGTCCTCCCTAACCTAGGGTGAGGCTGCCAGCACGGTCACCCATCCACCTAGTGACGCGCGCCGTATCCACTTCACCCCGTCACTATAGAACGTTTATATTAAGTATTGTGCAGCTGAGAGGTTCTAGACTCCCAATCGGGACTCCCGGTTCGAATCCCGGGCCTGACAGTAATGGTTGGGCACGTTTCATTCACTTATGGCATCTGTTCACCTAGCAGCCTCACCCTTGGCTAGGGGGACATTAATATAATATTATATTTATATTACACACACACACACACACACACACACACACACAGGCTGTCTGTCCCCGATAAAATAAAAGAAAATTATGACGTATAGACATACGTATAGGTAAGTTGGTATGTAAATAGTTGAACTCAGCAAGGAGTGAGGAAGAGAGGGAGAGAGGGAGAAAGGGAGGAAGAAGGGAATGGAGGGAGAGGGGAAAGAAGGCAGAGATGGAGAAAAGAAGGAATATAAACGGAAGGTTTAGTGGGGAAGAAGATGAAGTGAAGTGGATAGGTGAGAGGAAGAAAGAAGGGAGACGGAGGAAGGAGAAGAGAGAGAGAGGAGAGGAGGAGAGAGAGAGAGAGGAGAGAGTGAGAGAGAGAGAGAGAGAGAGAGAGAGAGAGAGAGAGAGAGAGAGAGAGAGAGAGAGAGAGAGGAGAGAGAGAGAGAGAGAGAGAGAGAGAGAGAGAGAGAGGGGAGAGAGAGAGAGAGAGAGAGAGAGAGAGATAGAGAAAGAGAAGAGAGAGAGAGAGAGAGAGAGAGAGAGAGAGAGAGAGAGAGAGAGAGAGAGAGAGAGAGAGAGAGAGAGAGAGAGAGAGAGAGAGAAGGATGGAAGGAGAGTGATAGTGAGGGTGGGGGGGGGGGGGGAGGCCAGGCCGTCTGCAGCCAGCACCTTTAAGCTGGGGAAGCAGCAGGTTGAGATGGTGCTGGCCCAACCCTTGGTTCCTGGCTCCACACCCCTCCCTCCCTCCCTCCCTCTCTCTCTCTCTCTCTCTCTCTCTCTCTCTCTCTCTCTCTCTTCCCCATCTCTCTCTCTCCCTCCCTCCCTCTCCCTTCCTCCCTCCCTCTCCCTCCCTCCCTCCCTCTCCTCTCTCTCTCTCTCTCTCCCCTTCTCTCTCTCTCCATCCCTGTCTTACTCCCCTTCCCTGTCTTACTCCCCCTCCCTCCCTGTCTTACTCCCCCTCCCTCCCTGTCTTACTCCCCTTCCCTGTCTTACTCCCCTTCCCTGTCTTACTCCCCTTCCCTGTCTTACTCCCCCCACCCTGTCTTACTCCCCCTCCCTGTCTTACTCCCCCCACCCTGTCTTACTCCCCCTCCCTGTCTTACTCCCTCTCCCTGTCTTACTCCCCCTCCCTGCCTTACTCCCCCTCCCTGCCTTACCCCCTCCCTGTCTTACTCCCCCCACCCTGTCTTACTCCCCCTCCCTGTCTTACTCCCCCCTCCCTGTCTTACTCCCCCCTCCCTGTCTTACTCCCCCTCCCTGTCTTACTCCCCCTCACTGTCTTACTCCCCCCTCCGTTTTACTCCCCCCCTCCCTGTCTAACTCCCCTTTCCTGTCTTACTCCCCCTCCCCGTCTTACTCTCCCCTCCCCGTCTTACTCCCCTTCCCTGTCTTACTCCCCCTCCCCGTCTTACTCCTCCCTCCCTGTCTTACTCCCCTTCCCTGTCTTACTCCCCCCTCCCTGTCTTACTCCCCTTCCCTGTCTTACTCCCCCTCCCTGTCTTACTCCCCCTCCCTGTCTTACCCCCTCCTTGTCTTACTCCCCCCTCCCTGTCTTACTCCCCCTTCCCTGTCTTACTCCCCCTTCCCTGTCTTACTCCCCCTCCTTGTCTTACTCCCCCTCCCTGTCTTACTCCCCCTCCCTGTCTTACTCCCCCCTCCCTGTCTTACTCCCCCTCCCTGTCTTACTCCCCTTCCCTGTCTCACTCCCCCTCCCTCCCTGTCTTACTCCCCCTTCGTTCTTTACCCTCCCTTCCTTCCCATCTTTTCCTTATCTTGCTTCATCACTGTTCCACTTTACCTTCCTCGTCTGACAAGTTTTTGGCTGCTTCTCCTGTTCTTACCTTTTCCTTGTCCGTCTTCCACTTTCTTGTCGGATTCCCTTATTAATTTTCTCTCTCTCTTCTTATTATTTTCTTTCTCTGTGTGCCCTTCCCACCCTTATTCCTTCCTTCTGTGTTTCAGTCTCTCGTCTTCCTCCCGTCATCTCAGCTCCACTATCTTCACTGAACTGCCCCATTTCTCATCTTTTTTTCTGTCTCGTTTATTTTTCATCCTCGCCTCCTCCTCTCTACATTTCATCTATCATCAAATTATTCGTTTGACTTTTTTCATCATTTCTCCTCCACTGTCAACAACTTTATCTTCTCTCGGTCTCTCTCTGCCTCTTCATTCTGTTCTTTTAAACTATTATCTTCTCACTGTGTTTCCTCTTCTCTCTCCCTCTCTCTTTCCCGTCATCATCTTTTTCTTCTAACTACATCTTTATCTTGCTCTTCTAACTCTCCTTCCACTCTTGCTCCTATTCATCTTTACCAGTACTTCTTCGTCCCTACCTGCGTCTAATAACTAATCTTCTTATATTGATCTTAACCTTTCTACTTCTCACTATCCTTCACCTGTCTACTTCTCACTACATCTCTCTCGCCTGTCTCACTCTGTCTTTCTCCTGTCAATTATTTAAATCCCTCCCTGCCTCGCACCTCGTCTCTTGTAATGACAATGATGCCACTGCCAGCCTGTCCTTTCCTCCCTCCCTGTCTTACCCTCCCTCCCTGTCTTACCCTCCCTCCCTGTCTTACCCTCCCTCCCTGTCCTACTCTCCCTCCCTGTCCTTCTCTCCCTCCCTGTCTTACCCTCCCTCCCTGTCTTACCCTCCCTCCCTGTCCTACTCTCCCTCCCTGTCTTACCCTCCCTCCCTGTCCTACTCTCCCTCCCTGTCCTACTCTCCCTCCCTGTCTTACCCTCCCTCCCTGTCCTACTCCCTCCCTGTCCTACTCTCCCTGTCTGATCCTGTAGTTAAGTCTACTAAATTATTTAACTATGCACTACGGCACATCCACACCCGTGGTGCCTTAACACTGTTGGCTAATGATGTCAAAATCATCCACAGCCCATACCCGGGCCACCTGGACCATACCCGGGCCACCTGAACCATACCCGGGCCACCTGGACCATACCCGGGCCACGCTGGACCATACCCAGGCCACCTGTACCATACCCGGGTCACGCTGGACCATACCCGGGCCACGCTGGACCATACCCGGGTCACGCTGGACCATACCCGGGCCACCTGGACCATACCCGGGTCACGCTGGACCATACCCAGGCCACCTGTACCATACCCGGGCCACGCTGGACCATACCCGGGCCACGCTGGACCATACCCGGACCACGCTGGACCATACCCGGGCCACCTGGACCATACCCGGGCCACCTGGACCATACCCGGGCCACGCTGGACCATACCCAGGCCACCTGTACCATACCCGGGCCACGCTGGACCATACCCGGGCCACGCTGGACCATACCCAGGCCACCTGTACCATACCCGGGTCACGCTGGACCATACCCGGACCACGCTGGACCATACCCGGGCCACGCTGGACCATACCCGGGCCACGCTGGACCATAACTGGCCCACCTTTAACCACACACACCCCACATCTTAATCACGTGTTCAAATATACATTATTCCTGGGTATTCTATGTCCAGACTCTACCATCACAATACTCACGCTTACGTCAACAATTCTCTTGACACCGGTCACTCACGCCCGACCGTGAGGCACTCCAGCGCTATCGTGAGTGCCAGCTGCTGTACACCATGGCACTCTTAGGACTCCACCCCTCCCCACCCCACCCCCTTACACTGCCTGAGTTGATCCTGACTATCACGGCAGACGGACTTGGGAGTGCAATGCTTGGTCGACCTGTCAAAGTGGTCAGCTGTTTGTTGATCTCTCTTCTAAGTTACTCTCTTCTAAGTCACTCTGTTCTAAGTCTTTCATTTTTTTCTGTTCGCTGCTCTTTCCCTCGTCCTGTATCTCTATAGCTTTATTCAATTCCTGATATTATCCTTTTTCCTGCTTCTCTCTCTTTCTTTATCCTCCTCATTCATATTAGCTTTTGATCTTTACTGTTCGCAATCTTCTTGTTTCATATTGCTTCAACTTCCTTCGATATCGGGCCTTCATTATTCTCAGTAGTCCTCTTATCCATTCTTCCTTCCCCCCCCCCAACTTTTTTCTCTCTCAAGATCCTCCTCCCCCTCCCTCACTCTGCCTCAGGGTCTCGTTCTTCCACCTCACCCAGTCTCCTGCCATCTCGAGTACGAGATCACTCTCCCTCACTCCTTCCCCCCCCCCTTCTCTCTCTCTCTCTCTCTCTCTCTCTCTCTCTCTTTCTCTCTCTCTCTCGCTCTCTCTCTCGCTCCTCTCTTTATGTCCCCTTCCCGTCACCTCTGGTCTTTCCACACACCGTCGCAGCTAAGGAATAATATTCTAAATGTCACTCGTGCCTCTAGCTGCCTCTTCTGGGCCTTGGGTCCTTCTCGGGGAGAGGGAGTGGGGAGTGGGTGAGGTAAGAGGGGAGAGGGAGGGAGAAGTGGGAAGCAAGAGGGAGAGGGGAGTGGGTGAGGTAAGAGGGGAGAGGGAGGGAGAAGTGGGAAGCAAGAGGGAGAGGGGAGTGGAAGATTAAATGCTGAGAGGATAAAGAAGTAGATCATGTAAAAAGGAGAATGAGTGGGAGGAAAAAGAGACCACGATAAAAAAATAGGCAGGTAGATAGACAAGAAAAATATTCACAATATAATTGATGATATAGAAGAGTGTAACGGTAGTCAGAGTGTTACAACAGTTAGGCTGTTACAGGAGGGAGAGAAGGTGAGAGAGAGTGAGAGTGTGAGAGAGTGAGAGAGTGAGAGAGAAATTTATCAGCTACACCTATAGGAGCACCAAGTTCAACCGTAACATCACTAAGCTAAACTGTAACATCACTAAGCTAAACTGTAACATCACTAAGCTAAACTGTAACATCACTAAGCTGAACTGTAACATCACTAAGCTGAACTGTAACATCACTAAGCTAAACTGTAACATCACTAAGCTAAACTGTAACATCACTAAGCTGAACTGTAACATCACTAAGCTGAACTGTAACATCACTAAGCTGAACTGTAACATCACTAAGCTGAACTGTAACATCACTAAGCTGAACTGTAACATCACTAAGCTGAACTGTAACATCACTAAGCTAAACTGTAACATCACTAAGCTAAACTGTAACATCACTAAGCTAAACTGTAACATCACTAAGCTGAACTGTAACATCACTAAGCTAAACTGTAACATCACTAAGCTGAACTGTAACATCACTAAGCTGAACTGTAATGGTATTTGAGATGAACTGCAACAGCACCGAACTGAGTTGAAGAACATCAATGACAATGCAACATAATAGTTTTGAAGAAACGTCCTCTTAAATGGGCCCCCATTCAAACTTCTGTGACCCCCCTTCACCTGTGTGTTGTACTACTACACAGTGACCAAGTCTCCTTCACTTTAAAAAACAACATTATCCTCATTTAAAGATCTGTATGATGTTTAAATGAAGTTTCTGCGTAGTTGTCCACTGTCACATATAGGCTTTTGATTATATTTCACTTCGATTTTATTCACCCTCTACCTCCCCCTACAAAAAGTATTTGTCATGGCGGGTCTGACGCAACATCACTACCATCGCTACTGTAACTACCCCCAAACTAATAATTAATACTATGACCACTATAACTATTCGTGGTTTTACTATCTATTGGGACTAACGGCAGATAGTCCAGGGCCCACGAGGCTCCCAAGGGCTAATTTAACAAAAAAATTAGCTCCTGTGGATCTATAATTACATTAATTAAGAGCCCAGTAAATACACATCGCTGTTTTCACGTTGTTAAAATGTAAATATAGTTGTTAAAAAATAAATATTGTTAAAACATAAATATCTGTTGTTAAACTGCAAAAATACATTGTTAAAATGTAAATATCCATTATTAAAACGTCATATATACGTTGTTAAAGCGTTATATATACATTGTTAAAACTATATATATTTTATATATATATATATATATATATATATATGTATATATATATATATATATATATATATATATATATATATATATATTGTTCAAACTTAAATAAGTGTTGCTAACACGTAAAAGTATTCAGATATACCCGTGTAGCTACGCTTGGTGTCGTTAGCTTACACGGTGCACATTATACAAAAATTATCTATAGATTTATCTAAAGAATGTGCGATAATGAGAGCGACCAGGGGCCAACAAAGACTTTAATCCGGGACCTGATCAACGAATCATGTTCTGTAGGACAAAAAATAATCTTGGCAAGGCTTGAGTTGAGCAAGGATTAGGACTTGCATGTAAACCAGAGTAAACTGTCATTCTCCTCCACTGGTTTACAATCACACAGGACTCGATGCTTGTAGATAATTTCCTAAATTGCACATCTTTTTACTCCTGTTCTTAAACAGCAAGATATTAATTAATATATTGAGATTTAGAAGGAAATTAAAAAGCAGATTGAAATCACTAAAGCATTTTGGGATTAAATATTTTTGGTTATTATGAAGTTAATTTTGAAAGCCTTAATTAGTTTTTAATACTAATTAAACAGGACGCTCCGATTATTTAAGTATATTAGATTGATTTTAGCAAGTATGTTAAAAAAAAAAGGTTTCTAAACATGACAGTGTATTAGAGAACCTATTACTTAATTGGAAAGCGAGTAGTGCTGAGCTGAACTATCTATGGTTGTAATGTCAAGGGCCGGTAAGGCTCCCAAGATCCGTGAGACTAGATCGGATCCGTGAGACTAGATCGAATTATAGATCCACAGGAGCTAATTTTTTTGTTAAATACAATCATATCAATCCATACAATCACCACAACCACCACTCTCTCAGCCAACAATCCATACAATCACCACAACCACCACTCTCTCAGCCACAACAACCACTACAACCACTCAACCACCACCACCTTCATCAACTCCATCCATTAACACCACCTCTCACATACACCATCACCACCACCTCTCACATTACACCATCACCACCACCTCTCACATACACCATCACCACCACCTCTCACATACACCATCACCACCACCACCTCTCACTACACCATCACCACCACCTCTCACATACACCACCACCACCACTCTCACATACAACCCCCACCACCACCTCTCACATACACCATCACCACCACCTCTCACATACACCATCCACCACCACCTCTCACATACACATCACCACCACCTCTCACATACACCATCACCACCACCTCTCACATTCACCATCACCACCACCTCTCACATACACCACCACCACCAAACAATAACATTCACCATGGGACGACACCACACTAACACAACATTAAAGGTCATGTTGTAACATACGCCACAAAGCTGTTGTTTTATAAACACTTTCAGTAAATGTATAATTAAACATAGTAACCCATAAATTATACAGCTGTACTCTCATCGAATGTGTGTTTTTTTGTTAATGTATTATAACAATCAGCTTAAAATTCAACTTATCAGTAACAAATTTAGCACTATAATATTGACGTTTTTCTATGCATTGGCTCCAGTAAGTTTTAGTGGAATATAAGGGGTTTTAATTAGGGTTTAAAATAAATAAGGGTTTCGTACGGTTTGGGTTAGACAAAACCGTCGCATTTTTAACGCAGACGTTTGTCCACATAAATTACCCTGACACACACACATTAACCTGGACTTTTGTTGCTTCAAATTCAAAATCATTATTTTTGTAATAAAATATTTGTATATTTAAGCTTTAATTATTTACACAAATTTACTGTAAATTATTTACCTAAGAGAGGGATATATTAATAATATAGCATGTTATAATGAGAATTATATGTTGTACTGTATATTCATCTGTTACCGTCTTATTCCTGTGTCTATATGATGCATTTATATATATTTTGTCATTATTTTCTAACATCTGCTGAAATAGGAACGAAAGCACTCAAGTATTTCACGTTATTGTAATATATATATATATATATATATATATATATATATTATATATATATATATATATATATATATTATTAAATATGACCGAAAAAGTAAGATTAAATAATTCTAACACGAATTTTCTCGATCTTTCTTACGTTTCTTTTCACTGTTGATGGTATTCAAAGATCAATTCTCCAAAATTCATTTTTATTTCTAGTCTGACGCAACACTTGAGCGCGTTTCGTAAAACTTATTACATTTTCAAAGACTTTAGTTTACACAAACACACACAACTTTAACTGAATAGAGCTTAAACATCTTTCGAGTTTTTATACCTACATTTGGGTGAAGTGACATGTTACAATAGTTTTTGGATAAGTTGAAAATAAACTTTTAACACAAGACAGAACACGAAACAATGAATACAAAACAGGTATTAAAAGTAGGGTAACCTGCAGAAGGCCGATTTTTATTGGCCCATATTTCTTGATGCTTCTATATTGGAGCGGAGTCTTGAAGTGGGTAGAATATAGTTGTGCATTAATTGGCTGTTGATTGCTGGTGTTTGACTTCTTGATGTGTAGTGCCTCGCAGACGTCGAGCCGCCTGCTATCGCTGTATCTATCGATGATTTCTGTGTTGTTTGCTAAGATTTCTCTGGTGATGGTTTGGTTGTGGGAAGAGGCTATATGTTCCTTAATGGAGCCCTGTTGCTTATGCATCGTTAAACGCCTGGAAAGAGATGTTGTTGTCTTGCCTATATACTGAGTTTTTTGAGGCTTACAATCCCCAAGAGGGCATTTGAAGGCATAGACGACGTTGGTCTCTTTTAAAACGTTCTGCTTTGTGTCTGGAGAGTTTCTCATGAGTAGGCTGGCCGTTTTTTTTTTTGTTTTATAGTAAATTGTCAGTTGTATTTTCTGATTTTTGTCTGTAGGGATAACGTTTCTACTGACAATATCTTTCAGGACCCTTTCCTCCGTTTTATGGGCTGTGGAAAAGAAGTTCCTGAAAAATAGTCTAATAGGGGGTATAGGTGTTGTGTTAGTTGTCTCTTCAGAGGTTGCATGGCGTTTCACTTTCCTTCTTATGATGTCTTCCACGAAACCATTGGAGAAGCCGTTGTTGACTAGGACCTGCCTTACCCTACAGAGTTCTTCGTCGACTTGCTTCCATTCTGAGCTGTGGCTGAGAGCACGGTCGACATATGCGTTAACAACACTCCTCTTGTACCTGTCTGGGCAGTCACTGTTGGCATTCAGGCACATTCCTATGTTTGTTTCCTTAGTGTAGACTGAGTGTGGAAAACTCCGCTCCTTTCCATGACTGTTACATCTAGACTGTTCTCCATCTCGTAAGTGATGGAGAAGGATGTAAAACGCAACACAGTAAATTCTGTGTTGCGTTTCACTTACGAGATGGAGAAGAATGGGAAGCTGCCCTTTCTAGATTTAACAGTCATGGAAAGGAGCGGAGTTTTCCACACTGCAGTCTACACAAAGGAAACAAACATAGGAATGTGCCTGAATGTCAACAGTGACTGCCCAGACAGGTACAAGAGGAGTGTTGTTAACGCATACGTCGACCGTGCTCTCAGCCACAGCTCAGAATGGAAGCAAGTCGACGAAGAACTCTGTAGGGTAAGGCAGGACCTAGTCAACAACGGCTTCTCCAATGGTTTCGTGGAAGACATCATAAGAAGGAAAGTGAAACGCCATGCAACCTCTGAAGAGACAACTAACACAACACCTATACCCTCTATTAGACTATTTTACAGGAACCTCTTTTCCACAGCCCATAAACCGGAGGAAAGGGTCCTGAAAGATATTGTTTATCCCTACAGATAAAAATCAGAAGATACAACTGACAATTTACTATAAAACAAAAAAAAAACGGCCAGCCTACTCATGAGAAACTCTCCAGACACAAAGCAGAACGTTTTAAAAGAGACCAACGTCGTCTATGCCTTCAAATGCCCTCTTGGGGATTGTAAGCCTCAAAAACTCAGTATATAGGCAAGACAACAACATCTCTTTCCAGGCGTTTAACGATGCATAAGCAACAGGGCTCCATTAAGGAACATATAGCCTCTTCCCACAACCAAACCATCACCAGAGAAATCTTAGCAAACAACACAGAAATCATCGATAGATACAGCGATAGCAGGCGGCTCGACGTCTGCGAGGCACTACACATCAAGAAGTCAACACCAGCAATCAACAGCCAATTAATGCACAACTATATTCTACCCACTTCAAGACTCCGCTCCAATATAGAAGCATCAAGAAATATGGGCCAATAAAAATCGGCCTTCTGCAGTTACCTACTTTTAATACCTGTTTGTATTTCATTGTTTCGTGTTCTGTCTTGTGTTAAAAGTTTATTTTCACCTCATCCAAAACTATTGTAACATGTCACTTCACCCAAATGTAGGTATAAAAACTCGAAAGATGTTTAAGCTCTATTCAGTTAAAGTTGTGTGTGTTTGTGTAAACTAAAGTCTTTGAAAATGTAATAAGTTTTACGAAACGCGCTCAAGTGTTGCGTCAGACTAGAAATAACAATTAATTTTGGAGAATTGATCTTTGAATTACCATCAACAGTGAAAAGAAACGTAAGATCGAGAAAGTTCGTGTTAGAATTATTAATCTTACTTTTTCGGTCATATTTAATATATATATATATATATATATATATATTATATATATATATATATATATATATATATATATATATAATGTCTAGCTTACACTGGAAACACTCCAGCCATCCTATGTCATATGTTACACGGTAATTTCTTGGGCGCCTTGAAAGAGACATTGTTGTCTTGCCTATGTACTGGGATCGTTGGTTCTGACAGTCCCCAAGTGGGCGTGTGAAGGCATAGACATTCTCTTTCAAGGGGTTCTGTATGCTGTCTGAAGTGCTTGTCGTCAGCACTGTTGGCTGTCTTCTTGCTTTCATCTTCTCATCCTCTTCATAGCCTTACCTTCCCCTCATCCATCCTCCTCATAACCCCACCTTCCCCTCATCCATCTTCCTCATAACCCTACCTTCCCCTCATCCATCCTCCTCATAGCCTCACCTTCCCCTCATCCATCCTCCTCATAACCCCACCTTCCCCTCATCCATCCTCCTCATAGCCTCACCTTCCCCTCATCCATCCTCCTCATAACCCCTCCTTCCCCTCATCCATCCTCATAACCCCACCTTCCCCTCATCCATCTTCCTCATAACCCCACCTTCCCCTCATCCATCCTCCTCATAACCCCACCTTCCCCTCATCTATCTTCCTCATAACCCCACCTTCCCCTCATCCATCCTCCTCATAACCCCACCTTCCCCTCATCCATCCTCCTCATAACCTCACCTTCCCCTCATCCATCTTCCTCATAACCCCACCTTCCCCTCATCCATCCTCCTCATAACCCCTCCTTCCCCTCATCCATCCTCCTCATAACTCCACCTTCCCCTCATCCATCCTCCTCATAACCCCTCCTTCCCCTCATTCATCCTCCTCATAACCCCACCTTCCCCTCATCCATCCTCCTCATAGCCTCACCTTCCCCTCATCCATCCTCCTCATAACCCCTCCTTCCCCTCATCCATCCTCCTCATAACCTCACCTTCCCCTCATCCATCCTCCTCATAACCTCACCTTCCCCTCATCCATCTTCCTCATAACCCCACCTTCCCCTCATCCATTCTCCTCATAACCCCTCCTTCCCCTCATCCATCCTTCTCATAACTCCACCTTCCCCTCATCCATCCTCCTCATAACCCCTCCTTCCCCTCATTCATCCTCCTCATAACCCCACCTTCCCCTCATCCATCCTCCTCATAGCCTCACCTTCCCCTCATCCATCCTCCTCATAACCCCTCCTTCCCCTCATCCATCCTCCTCATAACCTCACCTTCCCCTCATCCATCCTCCTCATAACCCCACCTTCCCCTCACCCATCCTCCCCATCTCGAAAAGCCATGACAACATTCTTCTCGTTATTGATCAAAATTTTCCCTCAAATCCCGGGTGAAGAGGGGAGAGGGGAGGGGAGGAGAGGGGAGGGGAGGGGAGGAGAGGGGAGGGGAGGAGAGGGGAGGGGAGGAGAGGGGAGGGAAGGAGAGGGGAGGGAAGGAGATGGGAGGAGAGGGGAGGTAAGGAGAGGGGAGGTAAGGAGAGGGGAGGTAAGCAACGAGGGGTGTCGATGGGATTAAGGAAAGGGAGCCAGGGAAAGGGTTAAAGTAAGGGAGGAAGTAAAGGGAAGAAGAGGAAATGGAGCACGACCTGGGAATGGGGATGATAAGGGGTGAGAAGTGTTTATAGAAGAAGGGAAGGAGGACACGGAAGGAATAACAGGTGAGGGGCAGATAACATGAGGGGTGGTGGGTATGAGGGGCAGATAACATGAGGGGTGGTGGGTGTGAGGGGGAGATAACATGAGGGGTGGTGGGTGTGAGGGGCAGATAACATGGGGTGGTGGGTATGAGGGGCAGATAACATGAGGGGTGGTGGGTGTGAGGGGGAGATAACATGAGGGGTGGTGGGTGTCAGGGGCAGATAACATGAGGGGTGGTGAGTGTGAGGGGCAGATAACATGAGGGGTGGTGGGTGTGAGGGGCAGATAACATGAGGGGTGGTGAGTGTGAGGGGCAGATAACATGAGGGGTGGTGGGTGTGAGGGGAGATAACATGAGGGGTGGTGGGTGTGAGGGGCAGATAACATGAGGGGTGGTGGGTGTGAGGGGCAGATAACATGAGGGGTGGTGGGTGTGAGGGGCAGATAACATGAGGGGTGGTGGGTGTGAGGGGCAGATAACATCAGGGGTGGTGGGTGTGAGGGGCAGATAACATGAGGGGTGGTGGGTGTGAGGGGGGAGATAACATGAGGGATGGTGGGTGTGAGGGACAGATAACATGAGGGGTAGTGGGTGTGGGGGCAGATATCATGAGGGGTGGTGGGTGTGAGGGGCAGATAACATGAGGGGTGGTGGGTGTGAGGGGAGATAACATGAGGGGTGGTGGGTGTGAGGGGCAGATAACATGAGGGGTGGTGGGTGTAAGGGGCAGATAACATGAGGGGTGGTGGGTGTGAGGGGCAGATAACATGAGGGGTGGTGGGTGTGAAGGGCAGATAATATGAAGGGTGGTGGGTGTGAGGGGCAGATAACATGAGGGGTGTTGGGTGTGATGGGGGAGATAACATGATGGGTGGTGGGTGTGAGGGGAGATAACATGAGGGGTGGTGGGTGTGAGGGGCAGATAACATGAGGGGTGGTGGGTGTGAGGGGCAGATAACATGAGGGGTGGTGGGTGTGAGGGGCAGATAACATGAGGGAATAATGGGTAAGGGAAGTCATCGGGAAACAGAAAAGAAGGAATGGTGGCGAATAAAGTTGAAAAGTAATGGATGGTGATGGGAAGGGGAGGGGGGAGAAGGGAAAGTGGGAAGAAAGGGGAAGGAGGAAGAAGGGGGAAGAAAGGGGAAGGAGGAAGAAGGGGAAGAAGAGGAAGGTGATGGGGTAAACAGGTGATGGGGAGAGGCTATATGCAGGCGAAATAGATGGGTTAGAGACAAGTGGTGGCGAAGGGCTACGTATGGCAGTGGAGAAGCTGGAGAGGGGTTATAGGTAGGTGATGGGGAGGGGAAGGGGAGGGGAAGGGAGGGTAGATAATGGGGAGGGGTGGACAGGTGATGGCAGGGAACACAGGTGGTGGGAATTGGAAAGATCAGGTCCACCTGTCGCTTACAGAGCGCAGGAACCACTGGTTTAAAGTGTAAGGTCGAGGGGGAGGTGTGGAGAGGTGTGTGACAGGTGTGTGGAGGGTAGGGGGGAGGGTGTGGGAAGGGAGACTGAAGGAGAGGTGGGGGGGGGTGGAGTTGAAGTGAAAAGGCAAAAGACAAAATACAGGTGAATGAAGGGAGAGAAGAGTCAGAATAGGTGAGGGACAGGAAAGTAGAAGAGAGGGAGAGGAGGAGAGGAGAGTATAGGTGAGGGGGGGGGGCAGAGTAGAGGTGAGAGCACGTGTTTATGAACACCTGTAAGCAGAGTTGGGGTATCGAACCCCTGTTAGTTATCTGTAAGAATTAAAACGTGAATTACACTCTACCGACACTTTCCAATTCCTCTCTCAACGGACGTAGCCACAACCCAAATGCTGTAGGCTCTCTGCCCACTCTCCAGCCCACACGAGGCTCTCTGCCCACTCTCCAGCCCACACGAGGCTCTCTGCCCACTCTCCAGCCCACACGAGGCTCTCTGCCCACTCTCCAGCCCACACGAGGCTCTCTGCCCACTCTCTAGCCCACACGAGGCTCTCTGCCCACTCTCCAGCCCACATGAGGCTCTCTGCCCACTCTCTAGCCCACACGAGGCTCTCTGCCCACTCTCCTGCCCACACGAGGCTCTCTGCCCACTCTCCTGCCCACACGAGGCTCTCTGCCCACTCTCCAGCCCACACGAGGCTCTCTGCCCACTCGTCAACCCACACCACCCACAGACAGAGTCCTGCAAGTATATTCCTGTGTTGTACTCCCACAGTTTGGCACCGCTGAACACCCCCCCCCCCCACAGTCACCCACTAGGGGTGGGGGGGCGCAGACCCTAACCAGCCCCCACAGTCACCCACTAGGGGGTGGGGGGGCGCAGACCCTAACCAGCCCCCACAGTCACCCACTAGGGGGGTGGGGGGGGGGTGGACGCAGACCCTAACCAGCCCCCCACAGTCACCCACTAGTGGGGGGGGCGCAGACCCTAACCAGCCCCCACAGTCACCCACTAGGGGGGGGGGGGGTGGACGCAGACCCTAACCAGCCCCCCACAGTCACCCACTAGGGGGGGGGGCGCAGACCCTAACCAGCCCCCACAGTCACCCACTAGGGGGGTGGGGGGGTGGACGCAGACCCTAATCAGCCCCCACAGTCACCCACTAGGGGGGTGGGGGGGGCGCAGACCCTAACCAGCCCCCACAGTCACTCACTAGGGGGATGGGGGGTGGACGCAGACCCTAACCAGCCCCCACAGTCACCCACTAGGGGGGGGGAGGTGGACGCAGACCCTAACCAGCCCCCACAGTCACCCACTAGGGGTGGGGGGTGGACGCAGACCCTAACCAGCCCCCACAGTCACCACTCATAACGAACCTAAACCCCCCCTCCCCTCACCCCCCTCACCACCACACTAAAGATACATTTGCATTCAAATAAAAATCAGAGTTAATGTATATTTCTCTCTTCCATATCATTATTCACCAGACTCAACAACACGGGAGCCGAAGAAGGCTTTGAGCCGGCTTCAACTTCCTCATCCCTCAGGAAGCTTTAATAAAAAAAGATATTTACAACTCCAAAATAGCCTCGTGCTGTAAATAACTGTAAACTTTGTGTAAATCTCAATTGACTTCAATACCCTAAAGATGTCAATAAATTGTTCTTGTTGTTCTTTATTCATGTTCTTTGGATAAAAGACGTTTAGTTCTTTCTTCACTGCGGTTATATTTTTGGAGCGAACATCAGATTAGAAGCTCTGTGCACTCCCTTCATAGCGCTCATTTCTAAAAGCTGTTGTATTAGCTGTTTTACACTTTTCATTAAACATTCATCTGTTATTCATTTGGAGGGAAGGAATTGTTCAGGACATTCACGCCTCAATCAGTCAAACGCATTTTCTAGAATCAGCAGTCAGTCGGAAAGTAAAAATAAAAAAGAAATGACATGACACCAAGTTAAACGGGAACACAAATATTGCAATGTTGGCGCCATGCACGAAATTAAAAACAATGAATACTAATCTAGAAGAATATAAGTAAAAAGTATCTAAATCACACACACACACACACACACACACACACACACACACACACACACACACACACACACACACACACACACACGTGGAAACTGAGTGCCCAAATGAGCCACAGAGATATTAGAAAGAACTTTTTTAGTGTCAGAGTGGTTGACAAATGGAATGCATTAGGCAGTGATGTGGTGGAGGCTGACTCCATACACAGTTTCAAGTGTAGATATGATAGAGCCCAATAGGCTCAGGAATCTGTACACCTGTTGATTGACGGTTGAGAGGCGGGACCAAAGAGCCAGAGCTCAACCCCCGCAAACACAACTAGGTGAGTACAACTAGGTGAGTACACACACACACACACACACACACACACACACACACACACACACATGAAATGGAATGCATTAGGAAGTGATGTGGTGGAGGCTGACTCCCTACACAGTTTCAAGTGTAGATATGATAGAGCCCAGTAGGCTCAGAAACCTGTACATCAGTTGATGTACGCACACACACGCGCTCACGCACGCTCCTGGAGTATGGAGCACCGACTGGGAACCCTCACATATAAAGGTCACACGATGAGAAAGCTTAGAGCCGTGCCATATGGGCTGGTGTCGGATATTAAAGTATTGATAAATGAGAAACAGATGTAAAAACCTGGGGGGCCAGATTCACGAAGCAGTTACGCAAGTAGTTACTAACGTGTACATCTTTTCTTAATTTTTGACGACTTTGGTTACATTTATTAAACAGTTTACAAGCATGACAACTTCCCAATCAACTGTTGTTATTGTTATAAACAGCCTCCTGGTGCTTTGGAACTCATTAACTGTTTAATAATTGTAAACAAAGCCGCCAAAGATTGAGAAAAGATGTACAGGTTCGTAAGTGCTTGCGTAACTGAGCGTAACTGCTTCGTGAATCTGACCCCTGAACTTTGCATTTTTAGAAAAAACTAAGAGAGACATGATAACAACATATAGAATAATGAAATAAAAACATAAAAATAAATGTATATATGTTTGATAAGAATATGAACAGAGTGTATATAGACGGAATCTGGCAACATAGGTAAGTCATAGACAAGTGATCTTTACTCTTGTTAAGAACTAAAATGAAACAAACGAGGAAATAATAGCAGCCCGTCCTCCAAAGACCCAAAAGTGATTCCATCCACCCACCAAACCCCCTGTTTATATGAAAAACGGTTTACACACGACTCACAACTGCTTTCGTTCGAACACTTCCGGAACAAGTGCTTCACTGACGAGTTTTTATCACATCGCTGTAAATGCTTCACCCACGTACTACAAATACAAATAATCGCCAACAGAACCTAAATACTTAACCAAACCTAACCTATGCCTATATATGCACAATATGCTAATATATTATAATAATAACTTATATTTGAGAAAATTCCTGTTTTGAATGAACAGCATGTTAAAATTTATGAATGCGTCTGTGAGGTCGACCGCTGGATGTAATGGACTTGAGTCGAGGACGGGTTGAATAATAGAGGTAAACTAGGCACTTCTACAAATACAGGAGTGACAAAGTGTTAAAAAAAAGCACAAATCAAGGAGGAGGGCACCAGGAGCTGGAGCTCAAGCCCCGAAAATACAGGTTAAACAAACACACCCCCGGACGCACTATAGACATATTTCTGTGTGTCTCTCTCTGTCTGTCTCTCTCTCTCTGTCTCTCTCTCTCTGTCTCTCTCTCTCTGTGTCTGTCTCTCTCTCTCTCTCTCTCTCGCTCTCTCGCTCTCTCGCTCTCTCGCTCTCTCGCTCTCTCTCTCTCTCTCTCTCTCACTACTCCGCCACAGCGTCCACCAAAAAATATATCGAGCCCACAGTAGTGAAATTTTGGTCGGAGGTTCTTTATGTGCGTCCCTGGATTACCTGATTACGTTTCCAGGCTGCCAAATCGATTTTGGCCTTTTATCATATGTATTTTTGTGTGTATGTGGTGATGGGGAGAGATAGCTGGGCAGCCGAGCCCTCACTGTGAGCGGGAAGTTCCTGGTATAGGGGAGGGAGAGGCAGACGGGAGTAGAAGAGGGAAGGAACATATAAGAGAAGAGAATGGAGCAGCAACAGGGACATATAGGGGCAAGGGAGGTGGGGACGGGGAAGATTATATAGTTACGGGAGGTAAGGTAATTAAAGGAAAAAAACACTATTCAGTTTGACTAATAGATCCCTATCAGTGTAAATTAAATGCTTTAAATATTAGCATTTAAAGAATCGCCCATCGCGAAATAAGAAATAACTGAAATATTTCACAAGTCAACTGTAAAATATTTATTGTGCTTTCCCTAGAAATGTTGGTGCTCCGTAATTGACCCAATGCAGTTGTTTCATTGTTTCTTAATCAATTTTATAAAAGTGTGAAGAGGGGAGGGGTACTGAGGGAAGGGGAAAATAAGGTAAAGAGTGGGAAGACGGGAGGGGGGGGGGGGGAAGAACCGGTAAACAATCATTAGCAAAAGTTGAACAGCAATTAAGTCACCCTATTCTTCGTCACTCTCAACGTTTAAAGACTATTTAATCGTATTGTGAGGTCAACCCACGCACATAAATATCCATGTTTTTGCATATCAATTTCCCCAAACCTCTAGTACCAGTTTCTGATACAGATAATGGCTCCAAAGAGCCTCAACTTACGGGCTCACCATAGCCCGTGCTACTTGGAACGTTTCGTTCTAAGTAGCTGAATCTTAAACAACAACAACAACAACGAGTATATCATTTCAGTATACCTGTGTCCCCAGTGTCAGAAGGACACTGAATCATACATTTCTGATGATGTCTCATTGTTGACGAACAATGTCAAACATCAAAATAGAAAGGTTAAATGATTTAGTGATTCTTCACCCTCTAAATGGTAGAAGGTATTTACTATCCATTAGAAATACGCATTAGAAAATTAGTAAGCATAACAATACTGTTATTTTTTAATTCCACATGTGTTAGAGAAAACCTGCTTATATATATATATATATATATATATATATATATATATATATATATATATATATAAATATATATATATATATATATATTAAAGCAAGGGGTCGGAAAGGTTGATTTACGCGACTTGTGGGGTCCCTACAATTTCACCAGAGGATGTGTGTGTGTGTGTGTGTGTGTGTGTGTGTGTGTGTGTGTGTGTGTGGTGTTGTGTGTGTGTGTGTGTGTGTGTGTGTGTGTGTGTGTATATATATATATATATATATAGAGAGAGAGAGAGAGAGAGAGAGAGAGAGAGAGAGAGAGAGAGAGAGAGAGAGAGAGAGAGAGAGAGAGAGAGAGAGAGAGAGAGAGAGAGAGAAACGTCAGAAGAGACGCTGTCCTCAGGGCTGTACACAACCATTTCCGTCCCCTTTACCCATTCATCCGATCGTGCTACAGTGGGGAATAAGCTCCTTTTTTGGGAGCATGAAATAGACTCCTGTGAAGGTGTCCAACAAGATGACCCCTTAGCCCCCCTCCTTTTCTGCTTAGCTATCATAGAGGTCACTGATAGTCTGACAAGCGAGCTAAATATCTGGTACCTGGTTGATGGCACTCTCGCTGGAACCCCGGAAACCATTATGGAGGATATAAGGAAAATTCAGGAGCAGGGAGCAGCTTTGGGCCTCATTCTCAATGCATCCAAATGTGAAATAGTCTCCCGCAACCCAGACATCACTAGGCAAATACAGAATGTTCTTCCAGACATTCTCGTTGTTGAGTCACCTGACTGCACCCTCCTGGGTGCAGTCAATGGACCTTCCTGGGTGCCCCCATTGGCCCCACGAGCAATCGCGGAGGTCCTGGATGCAAAAATCTCTGATCTAAAGAGAATGCAGGACAGGATTGACAAGATTGATGCCCATGATGCTCTCTTCCTCCTCACAAGATGCCTATCTCTCCCTAAGTTGACCTACTTTTCGAGGTGTTCTCCATCCTACAGCAGCCCTAAGTTAAATGTGTATGACACCCTTCTGAGGTCCATGCTGGTGAAAGTCCTGAACCCGCCATTGGACGACTCTCAGTGGGAGCAAGCAACCCTCCCTGTAAGACTCGGCGGCCTTGGTGTCCGCACAGCCTCCCAGATATCTCTACCAGCCTTCCTTTCCTCCTCCCATGCATCGCACGACCTAGTCAGAGATATCTTACCTGCAACCCTGAGAGATTCAGCAGGAATACACGATCCTGCTTTCACTGAATGTTCAAATCAGTGGGATGCTCTTGCAGCCCCAGCAACCATTATAGAGCCAACAAAACAACACAAACAGTCCGGCTGGGACCACCCACTAGTGGAAAAAGTAGCTGATGCCATGCTCAGCGCCGCAACATCAGACAAGGAGAAAGCCCGCCTCAGAGCAGTGCGTGCCCCCATGCAGGATACTTCCTCCTGGCAGTACCCATGTCAGCAATGGGCACGCGCCTAGATCCAGAATCCCTTCGTGTAGCAGTGGCCCTCCGCCTTAGTACCCCAATTCACACTGAATACAAGTGTATTTGCAACAGAGTGAAGGCAGACCAATATGGACTGCATGGGTTGTATTGCAAAAGCACAAAGGGCTGGCATGCAAGACACAACGAGGTCAATGACATCATCAAGAGAAGCCTCGTCTCAGCTGGGTGCCCAGCGGAGAGAGAACCTCGCATCTTAGGGGACCAAAACCCGGATTTCCCCGTACTTCGCCCTGATGGCATCACCATATACTCCTGGAAGGAGGGTAGACAGTTGGTGTGGGACTACACATGTGCATCCACCCTGGCTGACACCTATGTACACTTCGGAGCTGATGAAGCAGGTGGGGCGGCCAACCACAGGGAAACGGTAAAATCACTCAAGTACAGGCGACTGGAAGGTCAATACCTCTGTTCCCATAGCGTCTGAGACGCATGGCCCCTGGGGCAAGAGTGCCTTGGGATTTCTGAAGGAATTGGGTTCCAAGCTCATTGACGTCACCAGAGACCCAAGAGCTTCCAGTTTTTTGTTTCAGCGCCTCAGTATGGCGATCCAGAGGGGAAACGCCTGCTGCATCCTCGGTTCCAGTCCGGAAGCGGAGGAGCTTCAAGAGATCCATAACCCTTAGGCATTTTTTGTATCAACCAATGTATATCTTGTAATGACAGTTGAGAGGCGGGCCGAAAGAGCAGAGCTCAACCACCGCAAGCACAACTAGGTAAATACAACTAGGTGAACACACACACACACACACACACACACACACACACACACACACACACACACATACACACACACACACACACCCATGAGGGCGGAAGGGAAGGTGATGGTTTCCTGCATGAGTGAAGTTGATAGCCGCGGGAGGGAGGTAAAGGGGGAAATAAGAGTGTGTGATAGACAGGAGATGAAGCAGTAAGAGGAGCGGGAGAACTGAGGAGTAACAAGGGGCAGGAAACAAGGAAGTAGAGGATGTAAGTGAGAGAGAAATGGGCAAGAAAACAATGACCATCGAAATGAGATAATTGGTAGAGGAGGTAAGAAGAGGGAGAGTGAAGAGGGGAGGAGTTAGACGCACACATGACAAAGTTGGAACTGGTGAGGAAAAAGGTAAATATGGAGGAAGATGAATGAGAGTGTGAGAAGGACTGGATAGGGGCAGGAGGGGACGAGAGGGGCGAGAGGGGCGAGAGGGGAGAGAGGGGCGAGAGGGGGCGAGAGGGGGCGAGAAAGGGCGAGAGGGGGCGAGAGAGGGCGAGGGGGCGAGAGAGGGCGAGAGGCGGAGGGGCGAGAGGGGCGAGAGGGGCAGGAGGGGGCAGGAGGGGGCGAGAGGGGCAGGAGGGAGCGAGAGGGGCAGGAGGGGGCAGGAGGGGGCAGGAGGGGGCGAGAGGGGAGAGAGGGGCGAGAGGGAAGAGAGGGGCGAGGGGTGGCAACCCTGACACTTGTCCAGCTTTTAACGGAAAAAAAGAGTGCTTTCTCCTGAACCTGCCATTATATACGAACGTAGACGAGAGAAGAGGGAGAGAGAAGAGGGAGAGAGAGAGAAGAGGGAGAGAGAAGAGGGAGGGAGAGAGAAGAGGGAGAGAGAGAGAAGAGGGAGAGAGAAGAGGGAGGGAGAGAGAAGAGGGAGAGAGAGAGAAGAGGGAGAGAGAAGAGGGAGAGAGAGATGTAGGGAAGATACAGTGTGTGGGAAGATACTGTGTGGGAAGATACTGAGTGTGGGAAGATACAGTGTGTGGGAAGATACTGTGTGGGAAGATACTGTGTGGGAAGATACAGTGTGTGGGAAGATACAGAGTGTGGGAAGATACAGAGTGTGGGAAGATACTGTGTGGGAAGATACAGAGTGTGGGAAGATACAGAGTGTAGGAAGATACAGTTTGTAGGAAGATACAGAGTGTGGGAAGATACAGTGTGTGGGAAGATACTGTGTGGGAAGATACTGTGTGGGAAGATACTGTGTGGGAAGATACTGTGTGGGAAGATACAGAGTGTGGGAAGATACAGTGTGTGGGAAGATACAGAGTGTAGGAAGATACAGTGTGTAGGAAGATACAGAGTGTGGGAAGATACAGAGTGTGGGAAGATACAGTGTGTAGGAAGATACAGTGTGTAGGAAGATACAGAGTGTGGGAAGATACAGTGTGTGGGAAGATACAGAGTGTAGGAAGATACAGTGTGTAGGAAGATACAGAGTGTGGGAAGATACAGAGTGTGGGAAGATACAGAGTGTAGGAAGATACAGTGTGTGGGAAGATACTGTGTGGGAAGATACAGAGTGTGGGAAGATACAGAGTGTAGGAAGATACAGAGTGTAGGAAGATACAGAGTGTGGGAAGATACAGAGTGTGGGAAGATACAGAGTGTAGGAAGATACAGAGTGTAGGAAGATACAGAGTGTGGGAAGATACAGAGTGTAGGAAGATACAGAGTGTGGGAAGATACAGAGTGTAGGAAGATACAGAGTGTAGGAAGATACAGTGTGTGGGAAGATACAGAGTGTGGGAAGATACAGAGTGTAGGAAGATACAGAGTGTAGGAAGATACAGAGTGTGGGAAGATACAGAGTGTGGGAAGATACAGAGTGTAGGAAGATACAGAGTGTAGGAAGATACAGAGTGTAGGAAGATACAGGGTGTAGGAAGATACAGAGTGTGGGAAGATACAGATTGTAGGAAGATACAGAGTGTGGGAAAATAGAGTAGTGGAAAGAGAGAGTGAAACGAGATGGACAGGCAATTTCAGGATTGAAAAGCATTACCATTCAGTTGAAGGTGATGTCTCAGTGTGTTTATTGTGCTTGTTCCCTGTTGCACCTGTCTTCCTTCCTCGCACTATATACGTGACTATGTTGTATGGCTTGGGCTATGCCACCCCATATATATATATTATATATATATATATATATATATAATATATATATATATTATATATATATATATATATATGTCGTACCTAATAGCCAGAACGCACTTCTCAGGCTACTATTCAAGGCCTGATTTGCCTAATAAGCCAAGTTTTCATGAATTAATGTTTTTTCGTCTACCTAACCTACCTAACCTAACCTAGCTTTTTTTGGCTACCTAACCTAACCTTACCTATAAATATAGGTTAGGTTAGGTTAGGTAGGGTTGGTTAGGTTCGGTCATATATCTACGTTAATTTTAACTCCAATAAAAAAAAATTGACCTCATACATAGAGAAAAGGGTTGGTTTATCATTTCATAAGAAAAAAATTATAGTAAATATATTAATTCAGGAAAACTTGGCTTATTAGGCAAATCGGGCCTTGAATAGTAGGCTGAGAAGTGAGTTCTGGCTACTAGGTACGACATATATATATATATATATATATATATATATATATATATATATATATATATATATATATATGTGTCCTAGTAGCCAGAACGCACTTCTCAGCCTACTATGCAAGGCCCGATTTGCCTAATAAGCCAAGTTTTGATGAATTAATTGTTTTTCGACTACCTAACCTAACCTAACTTTTTCGGCTACCTAACCTAACCTATAAAGATTGGTTAGGTTAGGTTAGGTAGGGTTGGTTAGGTTCGATCATATATCTACGTTAATTTTAACTCCAATAAAAAAAATTTGACCTCATACATAATGAAATGGGTAGCTTTAACATTTCATAAGAAAAAAATTAGAGAAAATATATTAATTCAGGAAAACTTGACTTATTAGGCAAATCGTGCCTAATAAGATATATATATATATATGTGTGTATATCACGAAAATAAACACGTGATTAAGAATGTGACAATGTCAGACCACGAAGGAAAAATGAAACAGGAAATTTCCTTAAGTACTTTCGTATATTAAATACATCTTCAGAAGGTGATCAAACCCCCCATACATTACGTCCTCCTATGATGGAGTGATAGACGGCCGACAGGCCTTAATAAAAACATATGCATATCACGAAAATAAACACGTGATTAAGAATGTGACAATGTCAGACCACGAAGGAAAAATGAAACAGGAAATTTCCTTAAGTACTTTCGTATATTAAATACATCTTCAGAAGGTGATCAAACCCCCCATACATTACGTCCTCCTATGATGGAGTGATAGACGGCCGACAGGCCTTAATAAAAACATATGCCGTTTTTAAAAGCATCTTCACCTTCTGAAGATGTATTTAATATACGAAAGTACTTAAGGAAATTTCCTGTTTCATTTTTCCTTCGTGGTCTGACATTGTATATATATATATATATATATAATTATATATATATATATATATATATATATATATATATATATATATATATATATATATGTCGTACCTAGTAGCCAGAACGCACTTCTCAGCCTACTTTGCAAGGCCCGATTTGCCTAATAAGCCAAGTTTTCATGAATTAATTATTTTTCGACTACCTAACCTACCTAACCTAACCTAACCTAACTTTTTCGGCTACCTAACCTAACCTAACCTATAGAGATAGGTTAGGTTAGGTTTGGTAGGGTTGGTTAGGTTCGGTCATATATCTACGTTAATTTTAACTCCAATAAAAAAAACTTGACCTCATTCATAATGAAATGGGTAGCTTTATCATTTCATAAGAAAAAAATTAGAGAAAATATATTAATTCAGGAAAACTTGGCTTATTAGGCAAATCGGGCCTTGCATAGTAGGCTGAAAAGTGCGTTCTGGCTACTAGGTACGACATATATATATATATATATATATATATATATATATATATATATATATATATATATATAATATATATATCCACCAATAAATTCACTTGTATGTGTTGCAGGGCGAACTCTGGCTCCTGGGACCTGCCTATCAGTCCCTCCCGGCTTTCTGGCTTAGCATAACTATTCTTGAAATCATATTAAGCATTAACTGCCTCTCATTGTAGGTCATTCCACTTGCTAATCACACGTTAATCCGCTTGGACCCGCCGGTATACAGCGACAGCCTCGCATCAAGCAGGTCCCTTTTCCATCCCTAATTGCTTGTCCAAGCAATTGGGCACTATTCCTTTCGTCCGACCTCACACCCAGCTCCTATCCTGTTTTCGTACCCATCACAGGTGCTATGTAGTCACACTGATCACGCTAGTTCGTGATAATCACGTTATGTCATGCTGATGACTGATTTAATAATGAATAAATGGTTCTATCCTGTCCAGATTGTGTATTTTAATAAATTTCATATAACTTAAAATCTTGTGTGTACCTTTTCTTTCTGTACAGTTTTATGTAACAATGTTGGGGGGGTTCTATAGTGTTATTAAATACTATTGTGTGTGCATAGTTATGCAATTACCTCACGGTGATAAGATTCTTACATTAATGGCTCCCATGATTTGTATTTTACCACTTTTTCTAAGATTTATTCGTTATTGAAATGTTATGAAACGTCTCCCATCTGTACACTTCTTGATAACTAAGAACATTGGAATAAAGAAAATGTTAAAAAGAACTATTGGCCCATACGAGGCAGCTCCTATTTAAATCCACCCAAACTCATTGATATTATGTCTCTCCTACTCTTGAAACAAGCCAGTGAACCCAAGTCTGTTACGTTTCCTAGTAATTTGATTCATAAACCTACAATAATATTTACAAACCAGTATTTACCCAGGTCTTTCCTGCACTTAAACCTCTTATGAATGTTTCTAATCTAACAATCTCTCTCTCTCAGAACAACGCAATATAACAATCTTTAAATTTGAATTTACTTAACAATTTCTTGATAATTGAAACTTCTAACTAAAGCTTACAAGAAATACTCACCTTTACCAGTAAAGTGGCTGGCAGAGCTAGTATTAAATTGTTTCTCCACTCTGTACCGGAATCCATTTAAAGCAAACAAAAAATAGGTTTATAGAGCAGCAGAGTTGTTCAATGTGCAACCACCTAAAGAATCCATGCAACATATACCTAAGTTCTAAGCTATTGTAAAGTTCAAATTATATTTGAACTTTATTATACTTTTTATATTTGATTGCATCTCCATCGCAAAGGAGATGCAATCTGCAATTATTTAGCGATAACTGACACGGCAGATATAATGTATATTGCAAAACAAACAAGCGAGGATTTCAATCCGCGTATTTCATGAATTTTTTTTTGGCAATGTTGTCAGGACAATTTTGACCTGAAAAGATACCTAACCCTCCTGGCGTCATTAACAAATGTGTCTTCTTTACAAGACTTGAGACCAATCTCACTCCTTTTCCCATCGCTCACCTGCTGCCAATCTCATGCGTGTTACTGCTCAAGCACCTGTCATCACTCTAATGTCTGACACCACTCTCATACCTGTTATCACTCACACACCTGTCACCTCCCTCTCACACCTACTACTACCCCCCCAAACATGGGGCCCAGAAATACACCTGATAACCAACACTCTTCAAGCCAAAGATGAATCATATACAAGTGTATTTCACCCCTTAAGGTCGTGTTCCTATTTCGGTAAAATGTCTGAACCCTGAGAATTAGGTGAATGAATTGGAATGGGTTGCCCCATGTACATGCCACTTGCATGCACCACTGGCTGCCCACTGTGTTGCTCATTCTCCCCTCGGTGTAACTCCCTCCTCACCCCACACCCGCTGCACCACTGGATATCCACATGACAGGTGTGGACATATGTGGACGGAAATATAAAAAAATACTGTGAACGCTTCCGGTAATATTCATGTTTTGCTGGAAATAACTGTCAGCTTTTCTTGAAGTTAGAGAAGGAAAAGTTGCCTCTAATCTGACACCTTTCATAATAGTGACGAATATATATATATTATTATATATATATATTATATATATATAATATATATATATATATATAATAATATATATATATATATATATATATATAATCTTTTGCGGATCTGAAGTTCCAAATGCCTGTTATATTTTTAAGACATGAACACACACACACACACACACACACACACACACACACACACACACACACACACACACACACACACACCTATTCACTTTTCCAAATATATGTAACATCACAATAATAATAATTATAATATTAATTACAATTAATATTGTGTGACGCTCTCTTCTCTCATGTTAGGGATTCTAATCATCCTATTGATTGGTCTTCCTCTAAAATAATCTTTCCTGCCTCTACACAGACGCCATCGTGTTGAATCAGCTCTGATACTCAACATACCCAACATAAACCTGAGTCACAGTATACACTTAAATGCTCCAACCTTCTTAACAAACGTGACCTGACGTAAGCCTACACTTCCTTTTATCTTTTTCTCTCTCTCTCTCTCTCCTCTTCTCTCACGATCCCTTTCTTATTCCTATTATTACACCCTTTATTATACCTTACTTTTAGCCTTGATCTTCTCTTCCTCTAAGATTTCCATCTCCTCACATCTCTCTTGCCTATTATTGTCCTCCCCTTCTTCGTCTCATCACAATCGACTTAAATGGTCCTGGGGCCAGATTCACGAAAGCAGTTACGCAAGCACTTGCGAACGTGTACATCTTTCCTCAATGTTTAACGGCTTTGGTTACATTTATTAAACAGTTTACAAGCATGAAAACATCCCATTCAACTGTTGTTATTGTTATAAACAGCCTCCTGGTGCTTCGGAGCTCATTAACTGTTTAATAATTGGGAACAAAGCCGCCAAAGATTGAGAAAAGATGTACAGGACCCAGATTCACGAAAGCACTTACGCAAGCACTTACGAACCTGTACATCTTTTCTCAATCTTTGGCGGCTTTGTTTCCAATTATTAAACAGTTAATGAGCTCCGAAGCACCAGGAGGCTGTTTATAACAATAACAACAGTTGAATGGGAAGTTTTCATGTTTGTAAACTATTTAATAATTGGAAACAAAGCCGCCATAGATTGAGAAAAGATGTACAGGTTCGTAAGTGCTTGCGTAAGTACTTTCGTGAATCTGGCCCCAGGTTCGTAAGTGCTTGCGTAAGTGCTTTCGTGAATCTGGCCCCAGGACGGGCCGTAACGTCGTCATCTCTTCAATTTCTAGCGTGTGGTCTGGTCAATATATTATTAATCAGAATTTACCCCGATTTAGCACAGTTGTGAGGGAGATTAAAGTGACCACCTCCCGGCCAATATTACCCTCGGCGGCTCAGGCAAAGTGTAATAAATATATACATCAGTTTATCGGTGTTATCCGAGTTGATCATCATGCTAATTACAGTAATTACATTATAAAACCTTCATTTGTTTTCCTGCTGGAATTATATATTCTATAAGTGGGACATTTTGAAAATTATATTTAAGAAATATAAAAATTGAAACAAATCAAATTAATTCACATTTTTAATACATAGATGTGAATATGTGTAGGTAGAAGTTATTTATTGTCTAAGTTTACAATTTAGATCAAAATTATTCTGGATTTGTAACTATTTATTACAAAATAATTTACTTGCATTAGGAATTATTAGAATAAACAGGATCAAGGTGAAAAGCTGCAATATGCGGTGACGTTGCTGTGGGAGATCTGACACCCACACTGTGGGAGACCTGACACCCCACACTGTGGGAGACCTGACACCCTCACTGTGAGAGACCTGACACCCCACACTGTGGGAGACCTGACACCCCACACTGTGGGAGACCTGGCACCCCACACTGTGGGAGACCTGACACCCCACACTGTGGGAGACCTGACACCCCACACTGTGGGAGACCTGGCACCCACACTGTGGGAGACCTGGCACCCACACTGTGGGAGACCTGGCACCCACACTGTGGGAGACCTGGCACCCACACTGTGGGAGACCTGGCACCCACACTGTGGGAGACCTGGCACCCACACTGTGGGAGACCTGGCACCCACACTGTGGGAGACTTGACACCCACGTCCCTTCCCTCTCCCGGCAGTCAAGTCTAGAGAGTGTTAACCCTGTTGAGTACATCGCTGAACTTCAGAACGACCCTTAATGTCTAGCTCAGTCTCCCTTGCCATTACACCCTTCGTGTAGTAAGCCACAGCAATAAAATCTTACTCCAGGGGGGAAAAACTCGCCTAAGAGATCTCACATGTTCTTAAATGATCACGATTGTAATATTAACAATTGTTTACAATCATTGGAGATATTTTCTTATGTTAAATATCACGATGAATTTTTATACAATAACAATCACGTTAATATTTTGGCCTCTGATGGGTTATTAAGATCTATCAGCATTAGGAGGGTTATTAAGGCATATTAACCTATTCAAGGTTATTAAGACATATCAACCTTTGGAGGATTATTAAGGTGTATTAACCTCTGAGGTTTACTAAGGCCTATCGATCACCTTTGGAGGGTCATTAAGGAAACCACAATTGCTTACTCACCAACCAGCAAGTATACCATAGTACTGGTCTAAGCTCTTAGAGTATACACACAGACGCTCATGTAAATAGGCTCATATATACACCCCAATGTTGCCAACCCGACCTAAACTATTGGTCAACTAAATTCACAATAAATAAATATACGCCAGAGGTGAAATAATTAACACGGCAATTAAACGGCGTATAGCCCACCACAACTTAACGGGACACAACTAATCAGCGTAATCAGTCGGGACAAAACTAATCAGCGTAATCAGTCGGGACACAACTAATCAGCGTAATCAGTCGGGACACAACTAATCAGGGTAATCAGTAGGGACAAAACTAATCAGGGTAATCAGTCGGGAGAAAACTAATCAGGGTAATCAGTCGGGACACAACTAATCAGCGTAATCAGTCGGGACACAACTAATCAGGGTAATCAGTCGGGAGAAAACTAATCAGGTTAATCAGTCTACAAATCCGACGCTAGTGAAATCTGACAAGGAAATATATTGGCATGGGAACCGAGGCATCACCAGACAAGCAATCTAATCTCATGACCTTTGTCCGGACAGCCACGTAATCGTTTTGTCCGGTGACAGGAAGCCTGGGCATATATACTTACGCACAGGCTTGTATTACGGTCTCCCAAAGGTCGAACTTGATGATCTTCCACCAGGATGCAACCCTACAGTGGCTGCCTAACTCTCGGGTACCTCTTTATTACCAGGTGAACAGGTGCGTTACGTGCATGAAAACATGCACAGTCTTCTTTTCGGTCCCGCCTGGGAATCGAACCCCGGGATGCCTGATTGCGAGTCAGGAACGAAGCCACCTGAGCTACAAGAGCGTCAGACGTGCAGACGATGACCCTATAACGTCTCCACAACGAATTACGGGCTATTCATGCCCGTGCCACCTCTTGGGTGGCTTAATCTTCATCAATCAATCAATCTCCACAACGAGGAAAGGTGTAGCAGGACATTCCTTTCCCTTCCCCCGACCCATCCCAAATCCTTATACTGACCCCTTCCCAGTGCTATATAGTCATAATGGCTTGGTGCTTTCCCCCCCCCCTGATAGTTCCCTTCCCTTCTCCATAACGAGGGCAAACGCCTGTAATCTAACTAAAACAATCAGGACTTAATTCAGAACATTTTTTAAATGAATAATCAGAAATATAAATTCGTAGTTAATAAAAAGGTTATTTACAAGTTTTGTGTATGAGTGGCTTTATTTAATGCGCTTTCAGATATACCTCTGTTTAAGGTGCTCATGTACGCATATTTTATGACTAAATTATTATTATTATTATTATTATTATTATTAAAGTCTATCTGCCACAGAAAACGGAGCTACGCGCTTCAGTCGAGGGTGACTAAACAAAACTGGTCGAGCCCCGATGCGGCAACCTTGGACCATCAATAACTGAAGAATTACGGCTTTAGGCCATCCTGTCCGGTCATCCACATCGTAACGATTATTGCGGTGGATCACGTCATAAGATTACCAGACATAACACGATGGCCAGTCCCCACGTGATCATCACTCATCACGTAACGAAAGCGTCCTGTAGCACAGTAGCCTGCATCCTCGGCTCGCAACCCAGGGACTCGTTGGTGCAATCTCCGGGCAGGACAAAAACGGTCGGGCACGTTTCCTTTCACCTGATACACCTGCTCGCGAGCTCTAAAATGTGTACCTGAGGAGTTATAGTCAACTGGTGTCTGGGATGCATCCTGGGGAAAGGTCACTATAGGACCTTAGGTTAATATAGGACCTTGGAAGGTCAGTATAGGACCTTGGGAGGTCAGTATAGGACCTTGGGAGGTCACTATACGACCTTGGGAGGTCACTATACGACCTTGGGAGGTCACTATACGACCTTGGGAGGTCACTATACGACCTTGGGAGGTCACTATAGGACCTTGGGAGGTCACTATACGACCTTGGGAGGTCACTATACGACCTTGGGAGGTCACTATAGGACCTTGGGAGGTCACTATAGGACCTTGGGAGGTCACTATAGGACCTTGGGAGGTCACTATAGGACCTTGGGAGGTCACTATAGGACCTTGGGAGGTCACTATAGGACCTTGGGAGGTCACTATAGGACCTTGGGAGGTCAATATAGGACCTTGACTTCGTTACAGCTAAAAAACTAGGCCGTCGGGGCACCAACCACAGTGATTGCACTGGACTGGACTGGACCTGACTGAACTTGACTGTACTGGACTTGACTGAACTTGACTGGACTGGACTTGACTGAACTTGACTGTATCCTTCGTGACTCGGTGTGGAAGCAATCAGTCTTAAACGAGTGAAGTTAAGGTCTTATCACTCAACTTTTAGCGCCAGTAATTCGCTCACACTCAACTGTACGTTAAAATAATCATTCTAACCTTTACGTGTTGATTTAATGTCGATGCAAAGTATTTATTCAGTAATGGTATCCACCAGCTGTCCTGGTGGAGGCGTATCCACCAGCTGTCCTAGTGGAGGCGTATCCACCAGCTGTCCTGGTGGAGGCGTATCCACCAGCTGTCCTGGTGGAGGCGTATCCACCAGCTGTCCTGGTGGAGGCGTATCCACCAGCTGTCCTAGTGGAGGCGTATCCACCAGCTGTCCTAGTGGAGGCGAATCCACCAGCTGTCCTAGTGGAGGCGAATCCACCAGCTGTCCTAGTGGAGGCGTATCCACCAGCTATCCTAGTGGAGGCGAATCCACCAGCTGTCCAGTTGGAGGCGTATCCACCAGCTGTCCTAGTGGAGGCGTATCCACCAGCTGTCCTAGTGGAGGCGAATCCACCAGCTGTCCTAGTGGAGGCGAATCCACCAGCTGTCCTAGTGGAGGCGTATCCACCAGCTGTCCAGGTGGAGGCGAATCCACCAGCTGTCCTAGTGGAGGCGTATCCACCAGCTGTCCTAGTGGAGGCGAATCCACCAGCTGTCCAGGTGGAGGCGTATCCACCAGCTGTCCTAGTGGAGGCGAATCCACCAGTTGTCCTAGTGGAGGCGTATCCACCAGCTGTCCTAGTGGAGGCGTATCCACCAGCTGTCCAGGTGGATGCGAATCCACCAGGTATCTTACAGAAAGTTGCATGGCCTTGCCATACAACTCAACAGTTGCAAACATAAACATCATCGCTGCATCATTTATTATGAATTGATGATGATACATAAACCAGTGGAAGCTGGGATTAAAATATGAATTATGATACATATGAATCCAATCCCCTAATATTTGATGAGTAATACGAAGCCATAATTTAATTAAAGAAGAAAAAGGCACATCATAGTGAGACCTGCATAACAGGGACACTATAAATACCAGTAATGGAACACTGGCTTGTGGATATTGGTTAGTGAAGTGAACAGGTTAACGAACGTTGAGTTTGGTTAGTGAAGTGAACAGGTTAACGAACGTTGAGTTTGGTTAGTGAAGTGAACAGGTTAACGAACGTTGAGTTTGGTTAGTGAAGTTAACACGTTAACGAACGTTGAGTTTGGTTAGTGAAGTGAACAGGTTAACGAACGTTGAGTTTGGTTAGTGAAGTGAACACGTTAACGAACGTTGAGTTTGGTTAGTGAAGTGAACAGGTTAACGAACGTTGAGTTTGGTTAGTGAAGTGAACAGGTTAACGATGTTAGATTGATAGATGATATGGGTAGCCTTGTCAACTAGACAACAACTTGCCACTAGAACAACTAGTCTGGTGTTGACAACGGCCTTGACCGGCCGAAACGTTCATCTTCCTATTCCATTTCTCACTGGATTTTCCGCATTATATATGCGGAAAACATATAAATTAAAAAAATAAAAATATAAAATAAAAACATTATATATCCGTACACATGAAGAACCAGCACGAACAGATGAAGAACCAGCAACGATTATGTCTAGGCATTTTAAGAGCTTACGCTGAAAATATCTTAAAAACATATAAAACAGGGTTGTTATAATACCTATTTTGAAGATAATATCATGACACTGATCCTGAGGATGATACTAGTGTCCATTGTTATGGACACAGCCTTCCGAGAATAGTCATTATATTAGTCACCGAACACAAAAAAAAGTTTATATAGTAGAGGCAGACTCCTTCCATACCCGTGTAGTGTATGGATGGATGTGTAGTGTATGGATGGATGTGTAGTGTATGGATGGATGTGTAGTGTATGGATGGATGTGTAGTGTAGTGGACGGATCCATGTAGTATATTCCTAGTCCATCAAGTGGAGATATGATAAAGCCCACTTAGCTCAGGAACTTGTACACCAGTTAACTGACAGTTGAGAACGACAGGAGAGCCGAAGCTCAACTCCCACAAGCACAATTAGATGATTGAACACACACACCAATCATCAAGCTTGTCTCAACGACCTCAGTGTTTCACAATTATCCATACAGATATTCGACCTCTCTCTTAGACAAACCTAGGCTCTTCCCTAACAAGAACATAGTATAAGAATCTACCAATAATCCGAAATATAACCTTTCTGTCTTGCCGTTCTCTAAGACCATTTTAGTCATACCTTTTTTAAGGTGAATAAACAATGTTAATAATATTTCACTGTGAGGGAGAATGTGGTCTCAACACGGCCGTGGAGAGACCGCTCTGTGAGAGTCATAACTGTGTACTTAACCCAGAGGCCAGGAGACGGACGGGCGCCCTGCATCATGCAGACTACAGGTCCAGGCCCGCCGGGGCACCGTGTCCGACGTCCGCAACACGTCTCTGGTCACACACACCTGGTCGGGAATGGGAGTCAGGTGTGCCGGGTTTTATTCTCTTCTTCCCTACCGCTCTCAGAGCCAGATGTGTGTGGTGTATTTCTCCCGCTCTTGGGCACCCCCAGAGCGCTCAGAATATCTTAGACACCCTATGATTTTATATGCATATATTAGGTACGACCTAATATGCTTGGTGCTATTTAGCCTTTCGGTTTGGTGTCTTCTTTTGATAATTACTCACGTTATGCTTGGATATCTTAGGGTCTTATCCTAAGAAATCTTAGGATAAGCTTACGATATCTAGGATCACATTATGCCAAGATAAATTGGAAATGCCTTGATCACGTCAAGACACCTCAGGTATTCAAGATTTGTCAAGGCAACTTAGATAAGATTATTCGAAGATTAGTCAAGACATTCATAGATCAAGCAAAAATTTCTTAAGCACAAAGTATGCCAAAGATATATTAGGCAACACGAGGCTTACATCAGAGTAATTCTGACACACCTGGTAACATATCCCCCCCCCTCCCTCACACACCCACGATACGACCCTCTCACACACTCCCATCCTCATATTTATGAGTCAGCTCCATTATAATGTGACAGAAAACCATTGTAAATTGCAATTTTCGACAAAGAATTTGCCACGCATATGAGCCTAACATTTATGCAAGACTAGAGCACACCACATCGCCACCCTACACACTTCTTTGTGGAATATATACGTGTTGTGTTTCATGATAGTGTGTGTGTGTGTGTGTGTGTGTGTGTGTGTGTGTGTGTGTGTGTGTGTGTGTGTGTGTGTGTGTGTGTGTGTACTCACCTAGTTGTACTCACCTAGTTGTGTCTGCAGGATCGAGCATTGACTCTTGGATCCGCCTTTCGAGCATCGGTTGTTTACAGCAATGACTCCTGTCCTATTTCCCTATCATACCTGGTTTTAAAATTATGAATAGTATTTGCTTCCACAACCTGTTCCTGAAGTGCATTCCATTTCCCCACTACTCTCACGCTAAAAGAAAACTTCCTAACATCTCTGTGACTCATCTGAGTTTCAAGCTTCCATCCATGTCCTCTCGTTCTGTTACTATTCCGTGTGAACATTTCGTCTATGTCCACTCTGTCAATTCCTCTGAGTATCTTATACGTTCCTATCATGTCCTGTGTGTGTGTGTGTGTGTGTGTGTGTGTGTGTGTGTGTGCCTGTGTGTTTCGGGATAGTGTGTGTGTGTGTGTGTGTGTGTGTGTGTGTGTGTGTGTGTGTGTGTGTGTGTGTGTGTGTGTGTGGGTGTGTGTGTGCCTGTGTGTTTCGGGATAGTGTGTGTGTACTCACCTAGTTGTGTTTGCGGGGGTTGAGCTCTGGCTCTTTGGTCCCGCCTCTCAACCGTCAATCAACAGGTGTACAGATTCCTGAGCCTATCGGGCTCTGTCATATCTACACTTGAAACTGTGTATGGAGTCAGCCTCCACCACATCACCCCCTAATGCATTCCATTTGTCAACCACTTTGACACTAAAAAAGTTCTTTCTAATATCTCTGTGGCTCATTTGGGCACTCAGTTTCCACCTGTGTCCCCTTGTGCGTGTTCCCCTTGTGTTAAATAGACTGTCTTTATCTACCCTATCAATCCCCTTCAGAATCTTGAATGTGGTGATCATGTCCCCCCTAACTCTTCTGTCTTCCAGCGAAGTGAGGTTTAATTCCCGTAGTCTCTCCTCGTAGCTCATACCTCTCAGCTCGGGTACTAGTCTGGTGGCAAACCTTTGAACCTTTTCCAGTTTAGTCTTATCCTTGACTAGATATGGACTCCATGCTGGGGCTGCATACTCCAGGATTGGCCTGACATATGTGGTATACAAAGTTCTGAATGATTCTTTACACAAGTTTCTGAATGAGTTTCTGTGTGTGTGTGTGTGTGTGTGTGGGTGTGTGTGTGCCTGTGTGTTTCGGGATACTGTGTGTGTGTGTGTGTGTGTGTGTGTGTGTGTGTGTGTGTGTGTGTGTGTGTGTGTGTGTGTGTAAATCACGAACTTGTCAAACATGTTCAAATCACGTAGGAAGAATTGAAACCGTCCTGTTTCAATTCACATCCCGAATATTATATATATATATATATATATATATATATATATATATATATATATATATATATATATATATATATATATATATATATATATATATATTAGTCTCCCAGTTCCAACGATTTGGACTGATAGGTACAGCGACGGCCTCGCTTCATGCAGGTCGGCGTTCGATTCCCGATAGTCCAAGGGAGATAGGCCTCGTTACTTCCTCTCCGTGCAATCTTTGCTCCCTGTCCATATATCCCTTGCAAGTGCTACATAGTCACATGGGCTGAGCGCTTTCATCCTCACGATAGTAATGATTCTAAGTTATTTACTACTAGGTGAACAGAGGCGTCAGGGTGAAAGAAACTCTGCCCATTTGTTTCTGTTTTGGCCGGGAATCGACCCCGGTCCCATAGGACTATGACCTCCCCTAGTCAACCCCACAACAGTCGACCTTACCTCTCGCTAGTCTCCCATGCTCTATAAACAATATAAGATGGGTAAGTACCCCCATTACAAATGCAGCCAGAGAAAATGGGAATAGCAAGCAGCCAGAGAAAATGGGAATAGCAAGCAGGGGAGACCATTTTGTGACCTTGCTTGCTTGTATTTCTAGAATTTAAACTCCATGATCCGAGGCTGGAGGCACGTATAAAACTAGATGACCTGCTAACAACATGCTCAAATTAGACTCCAGTGGTATTTACGGGGAATTTACTAGGCAGGCGTGCTGTGCGGGCTGTAATTTCGGGCATTACCGAGATTTGTGTGATCGAAAATCTTGCTGTAGTAATCTTGAGGGTCGCTGCGGTAGTCGGTACCTCGTGGGGCTCCAGCACCACCTCTTAAAAATTTACCTGAAATGAAAGTACTTATAGTAACGATGTGGTCGATGGGACAAATGGGTCGTGATGGACCACTTTATTTATTTATTTATTTATTTATTTATTTATGCATATACAAGAAGGTACATTGTGAATGTGAGGATACATAATATGGTAATTACAGTCTTGTAAAGCCACTAGTACGCGCAGCGTTTCGGGCAGGTGAAGTAAAACTAGAAAGTAAACTTTTGTAGTACTGAATTTGGACAAACCGGAAAAGTTATTGTATATTTATGTTGCTTATAAGAACTAACATCCTATAGGCCTAATACGCGCTAAGCCTAATATAGTACATATATGTGCTATACTAGGCCTAGCAATATTTAAGTTGGTTTTGTAACATGAATTTTTCCGGACTCTATACAAAAAAAATAGTACAAAAAGTAGCTTACTGGGGCTCTATTACTACATATTGGTACTTTTGATTGGTTCACTTAGTTACATAAAGTACTAACATTTGAGGAGGATGGGACAGGGTACTCTCACTACAGTACACCAGCTTCTGCCTCTCAGCCCCACTCTTGGGGCCAGTCAGGGCTAAGATCAGAACCCTTAGAGAGTTCTTTTTTTAATTATTATTTTCTACCACAGACGTGGCCCCACATTTACAATGCTAACCAGCATATATACATTTTCTTCTGTCCTCCATGGACAGGGTTAGAGATGTGTTAAACATATAGTTCAGGGGTTTCCTAAAGGACGTGATGGCGGTCTGATAGCATCAGGCTCACTCTAGGCTTAGCCTTAAGGCTACGTATGTTAGGCCTACTTTTTTTTTATCCAGACCTAGGTTAGGTTTATGTTCATGGTTAGGACGCTCAAATCTGGCTGTGCCTTATTTTTAATTTCAAAAGTTTAATTGGATTTTTCAAGGGTGCACCAGCTCATATTTTGAACATTTCATCCATAGCAATTAACTTTTTTCACTTTAGTTGGAGGACAGGCAGCCTGTGTACATATCTACCTTAGGCTTATATCGAGGTCCCTCTAAGGTGGAGCTGCCGACCCTCCCAAGGATGTAACCCCACAACAGTTGACTAACTCCCGTGTACCTATTTACTGCTAGGTGAACAGAGGCATTAGTCGATCGAAAACGTGCCCAATCATTTCTGTCCAGCCCTGGATTCGAACCCGGGATTCCCAATTATGTCGTAAACGAAGCCAACTGTACCACGGAGTCGGTCGGCCGAGCAGACAGCACACTGGACTTGTGATCCTGTGGTCCCGGGTTCAATCCCGGGCGTCGGCGAGAAACAATGGGCAGAGTTTCTTTCACCCTATGCCCCTGTTACCTAGCAGTAAAATAGGTACCTTGGTGTTAGTCAGCTGTCACGGGCTGTTTCCTGGGGGTGGAGGCCTGGTCGAGGACCGGGCCGCGGGGAACACTAAAGCCCCGAAATCATCTCAAGATAACCTCAAGATAACGGAGGTAGGTACAGGTACCGTCATTTCTGCAGGTTTAGCTCCTTTAGGCAGATTTCCTGAGGCTTATAAATCATATAAACCAGATTTTTATATTTGTATTTTCTTGTATTCGCATCATCATATAGCAGTTACTATAATGCCACTTGTAACGACTATTTTCCTCACGTCTTGTAAAAATGGAAATCACGACCTAAAAATGAAAATTGCCTTCAGTTGTTTCACGTTCCTAGTTGTTTAATGGTTTAATTCCAGTCGTGAATCTCGTTTAAAATGTCGCAATTATACGCTTAAGAAGTTTGATAACTCGAAAGTTTTTTTCCTGGGGCGTTCTTGTCTTGTAGTCGTAAATTGCTCTCGCGTTTAGCTCTTCAAGCACGATATTGTTTTGTTTGCTTGGAGTTCTGTCTACTCGAGCGAATGTAAATTCCGTTTTCCCATGTCTAGGGTGAGGAGTGGTGAACGTGTAGTGTGCCAGCACTAATGGATGTATGGATGAATGAGGGTTATGAATGTGTAGGGTGTTGGGGTGACTGCTGAAATGCCTAGGGTGAGAGAACATACTGAATGTTCATGGATGTGAATCTGCTCGAAGTTTTGGCTGTGAGAGGATATTGAATGTCTAGGAAGAGAATGTTGAATGTCTAGGAAGAGGATGTTGAATGTCTAGGAAGAGGATGTTGAATGTCTAGGAAGAGGATGTTGAATGTCTAGGAAGAGGATGTTGAATGTCTAGGAAGAGGATGTTGAATGTCTAGGAAGAGGATATTGAATGTCTAGGAAGAGGATGTTGAATGTCTAGGAAGAGGATGTTGAATGTCTAGGAAGAGGATATTGAATGTCTAGGAAGAGGATATTGAATGTCTAGGAAGAGGATGTTGAATGTCTAGGAAGAGGATGTTGAATGTCTAGGAAGAGGATGTTGAATATCCAGTGTCAGGGAGATTTTTGGGAGTTTAGTATTTGGGAAAATTTGAACATGTAATGAACAAAACCACAAGGGCCGTGACGAGGATTCGAACCTGCGTCCGGGAGCATCCCAGATACTGCCTTAATCGACTGAGCATGATATATATACTACATGTTCACATGTTCATGTTGTGTATATGTAGTACGTACGAGTAAACATGTAGTATATATATCAAAGACTAATGAACATTTAAATTGTCTAATATCTAGATAAATAACTAGAGCGAGATGAACGCAGCTGCTCAATCTTGAATTCAGACTTGATTTACATACAAGATGCGGAGAAAACTTGATTATTAGCCCGATAAATACAGCCAGTTAGGAAGCCAAAGAAATTCTGATATATCCAGAGAGGCACAGCCACTCAGAAACACCGAGAGAGAAAAATAGGAATCAGAAATAGGGTGAGAGAGAGAGAGAGAGAGAGAGAGAGAGAGAGAGAGAGAGAGAGAGAGAGAGAGAGAGAGAGAGAGAGAGAGAATCACATATATCTTGAGGAAAAGCTAATTAGATCTGCTCTGAGCGACATTTACATTTACTCAGTTGAAAGGTGGAACCAAAGAGCCGAAACTCAACCCCCGCAATCACAATTAGGTGAGTACCATATGTAGCTAGTCAGCAGGCAGTAGCCAGATAGACAGTCACCCACAGCCATATAGACAGCTAGTCACCCACAGCCATATAGACAGCTAGTCACCCACAGCCAGATAGACAGCAAGTCACCCACTGCCAGATAGACACCTAGTCAGCCACAGCCAGATTGACAGCCAGTCACCCACAGCCAGATAGACAGCAAGTCACCCACAGCCAGATAGACAGCAAGTCACCCGCAGCCAGATAGACAGCAAGTCACCTACAGCCAGATAGACAGCAAGTCACCCACTGCCAGATAGACAGCAAGTCACCCACAGCCAGATAGACAGCAAGTCACCCACAGCCAGATAGACAGCAAGTCACCCACAGCCAGATAGACAGCTAGTCACCCACAGCTAGATAGACAGCTAGTCACCCACAGCCAGATAGACAGCCAGTCACCCACAGCCAGATAGACAGCAAGTCACCCACAGCCAGATAGACAGCTTGTCATCCACAGCCAGATAGACAGCAAGTCACCCACAGCCAGATAGACAGCTTGTCATCCACAGCCAGATAGACAGCTAGTCACCCACAGCCAGATAGACAGCCAGATAGACAGCAAGTCACCCACAGCCAGATTGACAGCTTGTCATCCACAGCCAGATAGACAGCTAGTCACCCACAGCCAGATAGACAGCCAGTCACCCAACGCCAGATAGACAGTTAGTCACCCACAGCCAGATAGACAGCTAGTCACCCACAGCTAGATAGACAGCCAGTCACCCACAGCCAGATAGACAGCTAGTCACCCTCAGCCAGATAGACAGCCAGTCACCCACAGCCATATAGACAGCAAGTCACCCACAACCAGATAGACAGCAAGTCACCCACAGCCAGATAGACAGCTAGTCACCCACAGCCAGATAGACAGCTAGTCACCCACAGCCAGATAGACAGCAAGTCACCCACAGATAGATAGCTAGTCACCCACAGCCAGATAGACAGCCAGTCACCCACATAGACAGCCAGTCACCCACAGCCAGATAGACAGCCAGTCACCCACAGCCAGATAGACAGCTAGTCACCCCACAGTCAGATAGACAGCTAGTCACCCCACAGTCAGATAGACAGTAAGTCACCCACAGCCAGATAGACAGTAAGTCACCCACAGCCAGATAGACAGCTAGTCATCCACAGCCAGATAGACAGCTAGTCACCCACAGCCAGATAGACAGCTAGTCACCCACAGCCAGATAGACAGCAAGTCACCCACAGGCCAGATAGACAGCTAGTCACCACAGCCAGATAGACAGCAAGTCACCACAGATAGACAGCTAGTCACCCACAGCCAGATAGACAGCCAGTCACCCACAGCCAGATAGACAGCCAGTCACCCACAGCCAGATAGACAGCCAGTCACCCACAGCCAGATAGACAGCTAGTCACCCCACAGTCAGATAGACAGCTAGTCATCCACAGCCAGATTGACAGCTTGTCACCCACAGCCAGATAGACAGCTTGTCATCCACAGCCAGATTGACAGCTTGTCACCCACAGCCAGATAGACAGCTTGTCATCCACAGCCAGATAGACAGCTAGTCACCCACAGCCAGATAGACAGCTAGTCACCCACAGCCAGACATTACCAGTCAACCACTGTTAGACAAACATGGCAAACTAACAATCTCATGACAGCAAACCGCGAGCGTCATACAATGAGTAATAAATCCGAAGCTTCCGACTTCTTGGACAATATTGTCAGCCCCTGGGGTTCTTTCAGTCATAATCCACCAGTAACCAATGTTGGTGGGCTGCGAGGTACCCCCTTCATCACGCTCTCTCACCTAAATGCCTCGTTGGTATGGAATCCATTTATCCGTTACAAATTCTACCTGTTTACTGAAACGGGTTGATTACATTATGTAATCTTTTGACTGTTTACATTATGCCTTCAGCCGAAGGCATAAGGCCACACAAAAGATTGGTTAAAAAGATAGAAGCTCACTGTATAGGTGTAGTCTTAAGTCTATTGCGGTGGCGGGGGGGGGGGGGGGGGGAGGGAAGGAATTATCAGGGGGGAATGCGCCAAGCCATTACGACTATATAGCACTTGGAAGGGGTCAGGATAAGGATTTGGGATGGGACGGGAGGAAGGAATGGTGCCCAACCACTTAGACGGTCGGGGATTGAACACCGACCTGCATGAAGCGAGAACTACAGAATGAAGAGTCGGCGTTCTAGGGAGGAAGTTGTTAAACAAATGGAGAAAAATACTGCCGAACAAGTCCTCAAGTCTGGACGAGGTGTTTACCAGGGCACTTAAATAATGCAAGGAAGAACTTTGCGAGCCATTGTCTAGCATATTCAGTAAATCACTTGAGTCAGGCAGAGTACAGTAGTCACGGAAAGTTGCTAATGTGATACTAATTTGTATGGCGATAAATCACTTGCGTGGAGCTATCGGTCAATTAGCTTAATGTTTATTGTGGGAAAATTGCTTGAATCGATAAATGCAAAAGCTATTCGTCTACATGTAAAAATCAGTAGGAGATGTGGCGACGATTCGAACCTGTGCTCCTGGTGCTTCCGAGCAAAGACCTTAGACGACTAGGCCACGACGTGGTCAAACATGATACATCATGTTAATGTTAATCTTTGTCCATTCGTCAACATCTTGAGAAACAAAGATTAATAAATGGTGGACATTTATTAATTTAAGGGTCGTTCATGTTTAACAAATTTGCTCTCAGTCTGTTCCAGTATATTGAGGCAGTTGATGGTGGAAAGGGTTGTGACGTTGTGTACCTTGACTTCATACATGACGTAAATAGGCGAGGCCACGTATGGGTCAATAGGCCTTCTGCAGCTTCCTTGATTCTTATGTTATTATCGTAATGGAACTAGATGGATTACCGTAACGGAACTATAGGGATTACCATAACGGAACTATAGGGATTACCATACTGGGAGTATAGGGATTACCGTAATGGAACTAGATGGATATATTTAGTCTTCCAGAAAATACTAAATGAATGGGTTGTGGGTTGTTGATTTGTGGAACCAATTACCACGTAACGTGGTGGAGGTGGGGTCCCTCGATTGTTTCAAACGTGGGTAGAACATGTATATCAGTGGAATTTGGTGGTTATAAATAGAAGCTGCAGAAGAACCAACCAGACCGGTGATGGTCTGGTTGTGTTGTCTGATCACACAAACAGACCATCATTAGAGACATCTTAATAAGCAACACTGAAATAAACGACAGGTATAACGACAACAGAAGACTGGACATCAGCGAGGTACTCATTATACATCAAAAAGTCAAGACCAGCAATCAACAATCAGTTAACACATAATTACCTCCTGCCCACTTCAAGACCCTGAGCCAACGCAGAGTCAGGATCTTATGACTCTGCCTCAGAAACACAAGCAGCCGTAAGAACATAATTGATTGATGAAGATTAAGCCACCCAAAAGGTGGCACGGGCATGAATAGCCCGTAAGTGGTGGCCCTTTTGAGCCATTACCAGTATCAAGAGCTGATACTGGAGATCTGTGGAGGTGCGAATGCACCCTGCATGACGGGAGATGTCTCCTTTGTGAATGTGTTAAGATGAAGATGAAGCCACCCAAAAGGTGGCACGGGCATGAATAGCCCGTAAGTGGTGGCCCTTTTAAGCCATCACCAGTATCAATAGATGATACTGGAAAGAACATAAGCTGCTTATGTTAGTACATATAATATCCTACCAATATCCCCTATGTTGTGCCATTCATGCCCTCGTTCTGTACCACCTCACCCAAAGAGAATATAAGCCTGTCCAAAAGCATGGTAAAATTTACGGGCTATTCATGCCCGTGCCATCTCTTGGGTGGCTTAATCTTCATCAATCAATCATGGTAAAATAGTCTTTGAGAATGTAAGGAGTGACCTTGCGAAATACATCCCAAGGCATCAGACAAAAAAAAAGTGAACACGAACATGAATGAAAATGAACTTTGGCGAATTAATTTTTCAACTTCTTCTGTCAGTGAAGAAAAACATAAGAAATATTGAAAGGATTCGCGTTAGAATCATTAATCTTACCCTTTCGGTTATATTAAATAACATATGTTTGCAAGAAAGACTTACGAAAATATACTAAATATATAATTCTTAAGAAGACATTCTTAAGAACCATCAACTGCAGCTATATTTATCCATGCAGCATCTTCTAACACCTATCTCTCAGATGCAAATTCATTCTTGAACATTGAACTCGTATATAACATCCAATAATAGTGTTCAATATCTTATTTCCGTATTTACTAGCCTCGAAACCAAACGCTTTTGCTCTTTTATTCCTTGCCAGAGTCCTTCAATAACTCCTCCCCCGCTCCTTCTCCTAGAGACGCAGGTCAGTGGTTGCCCCCAAAGAGAAAACCACTTAAGGTCCTTTGTAAACATTGCAATTGGCCGGTGCTTGTCCATTTTCGTTTTCGTTCTGTACGTGAACCATATTGGACGTTTACTGACGTGACTCTTGGCCCATCTCAGAGGTTGTGATGGCTTTTGGACCATATTGGACAAGATTTTTTCGTGAGTCATATTGGACACGAGTGCTGACATCACACACAGAAAAGAACTCTTCTCCGCCTTGACATCAAGAAATACTTCATACACCTTGTTCCTTTGATCCCAACAGGCCTCTACGGCTTCCTTCCTCTCTTCTCTCCCTCTTCTCTTTCTCACTATGTCAGGCATTTGTCTGTATCTGCCTTTCTGTGTTGTTTTAATGTTTTCATTCTCTGTACGCTGCTCGTGCCTATCTTCTCTTCTTTATATCCCTCTGTTACATTCGTTGTCGTTCCCTATTCCCTGTCAGTTCCTTGTATTCCATCTCCTCTGCGTCCTCCCTCCCTCTCTCCCATCCTCTTCCATTCATCAAATCCAGCTCCAAGGCAATTTAGTTTATCTTTTTTTCCCTCTTATTCTTTCCCTCTCTCCTTTCCTCTCTTCCCAGTTTCCGTTCTCTCCTCTTATGCATCGCTCATCTTTATATTCCTTTTTTTCTCTATACATTTTTAATCGTTCCCTTGCTCAATATTCATTTATTCCTCTCTCTCTTTATATCTCTCTATTCCTTCTTTCTCATTTTTCCCCTCCCCCTTCTCCCCTCACATCTCTTCCACAACAGGAAAAAGCAAAATAATATTTATTCATTCGAGTCAGCACAATTTTCCTGTGTTTCATTTTCACAAATTTCGAATGTTTTTTTTCAACATAGTCTGAGAAGGTTTCTTAAGCATAATTTTCCATGGGTTACTTAGGCATAATTTCCCCATGTTCCTTTCGAGCTGAGACCCATGCTGGGTTACAAGACCCATGGTGGGTTACAAGACCCATGGTGGGTTACAAGACCCATGGTGGGTTACAAGACCCATGGTGGGTTACAAGACCCATGGTGGGTTACAAGGCCCATGGTGGGTTACAAGACCCATGGTGGGTTACAAGACAAGACTCATGGTGGGTTACAAGACCCATGCTGGGTTACAAGACCCATGGTGGGTTACAAGACCCATGCTGGGTTACAAGACCCATGCTGGGTTACAAGACCCATGGTGGATTACAAGACCCATGGTGGGTTACAAGACCCATGGTGGATTACAAGACCCATGGTGGGTTACAAGACCCATGGTGGATTACAAGACCCATGGTGGATTACAAGACAAGACCCATGGTGGGGTTACAAGACCCATGCTGGGTTACAAGACCCATGCTGGGTTACAAGACCCATGGTGGGTTACAAGACCCATGCTGGGTTACAAGACCCATGCTGGGTTACAAGACCCATGCTGGGTTACAAGACCCATGGTGGATTACAAGACAAGACCCATGGTGGGTTACAAGACCCATGCTGGGTTACAAGACCCATGGTGGGTTACAAGACCCATGGTGGGTTACAAGACCCATGGTGGGTTACAAGACCCATGATGGATTACAAGACAAGACCCATGGTGGGTTACAAGACCCATGCTGGGTTACAAGACCCATGGTGGGTTACAAGACCCATGGTGGATTACAAGACAAGACCCATGGTGGGTTACAAGACCCATGGTGGGTTACAAGACCCATGGTGGATTACAAGACCCATGGTGGATTACAAGACAAGACCCATGCTGGGTTACAAGACCCATGCTGGGTTACAAGACCCATGGTGGGTTACGAGGCATACGAAGAGAAATCTCAGTTAAAAAAGAAAGCGGGAACTCCCAGGACAAAAACAGAACAAACACAGAGTGTATCTCTCCTCAAAAACAGAATTCCACACAATGCGTCAGTCCAGTATAAAAAAGCAAGAGACAATATACAATGCTACAATTGTATTTTCCACGAAAGTAAACAAAAAGACAGAAGCACGACACCAAGGTCCGTATATACCTGTTTACCGTCTATTACAAACAAAAATCTCCTGCGACTTCAATACAGCTTTTCAATTACCAAAGCATAACAGAAAGAAGAAAAAACTCAGAGCATGATAGTAATGATCTCAGATTTATTTTAAAATTAAATTTTTTCCCCCAGGTTCATTGAAAATGGGATCATACTTTCTTCAATGGTTACTCATGAGTGACCTTGACTCAGCGAGAACACACTGCTACTCATGAGTGATCGTGTATTAGGGAGAACACTTGTTTTTTTCTTAATTTATATGATTCGGGAAAGAACACGAAATAACATTATTAAAGACATGCAAAGAAGGGCTGCATCTCAAGCTATGTCACAGAGTGAGTGTGAGAGACCCGGGCTGTGTCTCAAGCTATGTCACAGAGTGAGTGTGAGAGACCCGGGCTGTGTCTCAAGCTATGTCACAGAGTGAGTGTGAGAGACCCGGGCTGTGTCTCAAGCTATGTCACAGAGTGAGTGTGAGAGACCCGGGCTGTGTCTCAAGCTATGTCACAGAGTGTGAGAGACCCGGGCTGTGTCTCAAGCTATGTCACAGAGTGAGTGTGAAAGACCCGGGCTATGTCTCAAGTGAATTTAAACGCAGATTTCTGCGTTGTCTTCTCTATGACAAGCGGGTTGAAAAATAAATTAGTTTTGAACATGTCTACTTATATTAACCGGAAGAAACTTTACACACACTTCAAGCACGCACTAAAAGACTTTACACACTCGAGCACAACACACTCGAGAACTTCACACACACTCAATGAATTCACACTAGTTATATTGTTTATTGGGATATTCCTGAGTATTAACTCGGCAATTCTGTTTGGCAGTAGACACAACCAAACAAAAGGGACTGCTGATTCAATACTCATGAACCTCCCCCATGAACAATTCAACCCTCTCCTACAAGACAATTGTGGTATACCAGTTTACATGTCCCAATGAAGGATGTCACCTTCGATGTAGCTGTATTGGTATGACCATCACAAAAACTTTAGAGACGACTGGCCTGCCAGCTGTGCCCCTAGAAACGAAAGTGAAACAAAACGCGACACTCACCAGGAATAAGTAAATAATACAAGAATCCTGTGATCTACCACTGAACAAAAGAAGATATCAAATCCTGGAAGCCGTACTTAGAAACGAAAAAACGATTAACTCTTGTAAGAACTCTTGTAAGAACTCTTCCACCTTAAATATGCAGAATAGCGACCTCACTACCCTGCCGACACTCGGTCCCAGGGATAATGACGACCCCTCTACCGAGGTCTCCCTGGCCGCATAGTGTACAAGAGTTTTACCCAACCCTTTATCCAATGTTTGATTGGCACTATCCCCCCCTTACCTTATCCCACTATCCCATTACTCCACTATCCCAGTTCTCCGGAGAGGAAAGAAACGTTGTAGCAAATAAATCCTTCAATAATTACTAGTTTTTTTTATCATGAATTTTGTTAACTTGATTGCTCTTCTTAACACTGATAATATGAAAATAGAAGCATAGACACTTTAAAATCAACAACGTTAGCATTGCGGTCATATGTAATGTGTACTCACCTAATTGTGCTTGCGAGGGTTGAGCTCTGGCTCTTTGGTTCCGCCTCTCAACCGTTAATCAACTGGTGTACAGGTTCCTGAGCCTATTGGGCTCTATCATATCTACACTTGAAACTGTGTATGGAGTCAGCCTCCACCACATCACTGCCTAATGCATTTCATTTGTCAAACACTCTGACACTAAAAAAATGTTCTTTCTAATATCTCTGTGGCTCATTTGGGCACTCAGTTTCCACCTGTGTCCCCTAGTGCGTGTGCCCCTTGTGTTAAATAACCTGTCTTTATCTACCCTATCAATTCCCTTGAGAATCTTGAATGTGGTGATCATGTTCCCCCTAACTCTTCTGTCTTCCAGCGAAGTGAGGTTTAATTCCCGTAGTCTCTCTTCGTAGCTCATACCTCTCGGCTCGGGTACTAGTCTGGTGGCAAACCTTTGAACCTTTTCCAGTTCAGTCTTATCCTTGACTACATATGGACTCCATGCTGGGGCTGCATACTCCAGGATTGGCCTGACATGTGGTATACAAAGTTCTGAATGATTCCTTACACAAGTTTCTGAATGCCGTTCTAATGTTGGCCAGCCTGGCTTATGCCGCTGATGTTATCCTCTTGATATGGGCTGCAGGGGACAGGTCTGGCGTGATGTCAATCCCCAAGTCTTTTTCTCTCTCTGACTCTTGAAGAATTTCATCTCCCAGATGATACCTAGTATCTGGCCTCCTGCTCCCTACACCTATCTTCATTACGTTGCATTTGCTTGGGTTAAACTATAATAACCATTTGTTCGACCATTCCTTCAGCTGTGTGTGTGTATTCACCTAGTTGTATTCACCTAGTTGTGTTTGCGGGGGTTGAGCTTTGCTCTTTCGGCCCGCCTCTCAACTGTCAATGAACTGTTTACTACTATTTTTTTTTCCTCCACACCACACACATACTCCCCGGGAAGCAGTCCGTGACAGCTGACTAACTCCCAGGTACCTATTTACTGCTAGGTAACAGGGGCATTCAGGGTGAAAGAAACTTTGCCCATTTGTTTCTGCCTGGTGCGGGAATCGAACCCGAGCCACAGAATTACGAGTCCTGCACGCTATCCACCAGGCTACTAGGCCCCTACCCCTGTGTGTGTGTACTCACCTAATTGTACTCACCTAATTGTGCTTGCGGGGGTTGAGCTCTGGCTCTTTGGTCCCGCCTCTCAACCGTCAATCAACTGGTGTACAGATTCCTGAGCCTATTGGGCTCTATCATATCTACATTTGAAACTGTGAATGGAGTCAGCCTCCACCACATCACTTCCTAATGCATTCCATTTGCTAACTACTCTGACACTGAAAAAGTTCTTTCTAACGTCTCTGTGGCTCATTTGGGTACTCAGCTTCCACCTGTGTCCCCTTGTTCGCGTCCCACCAGTGTTGAAAAGTTCGTCCTTGTTTACCCGGTCGATTCCCCTGAGGATTTTGTAGGTTGTGATCATGTCCCCCCTTACTCTTCTGTCTTCCAGTGTCGTGAGGTGCATTTCCCGCAGCCTTTCCTCATAACTCATGCCTCTTAGTTCTGGGACTAGTCTAGTAGCATACCTTTGGACTTTTTCCAGCTTCGTCTTGTGCTTGACAAGGTACGGGCTCCATGCTGGGGCCGCATACTCCAGGATTGGTCTTACATATGTGGTGTACAAGATTCTGAATGATTCCTTACACAGGTTCCTGAACGCCGTTCTGATGTTAGCCAGCCTCGCATATGCCGCAGACGTTATTCTCTTTATGTGGGCTTCAGGAGACAGGTTTGGTGTGATATCAACTCCTAGATCTTTCTCTCTGTCTGTTTCATTAAGTACTTCATCTCCTATTCTGTATCCTGTGCCTGGCCTCCTGTTTCCACTGCCTAGTTTCATTACTTTGCATTTACTCGGGTTGAACTTCAACAGCCATTTGTTGGACCATTCACTCAGTCTATCCAGGTCATCTTGTAGCCTCCTACTATCATCCTCTGTTTCAATCCTCCTCATAATTTTTGCATCGTCGGCAAACATTGAGAGGAACGAATCTATACCCTCTGGGAGATCATTTACATATACCAGAAACAGTATAGGTCCGAGGACTGACCCCTGCGGGACTCCACTTGTGACGTCTCGCCAATCTGAGACTTCACCCCTCACACAGACTCGTTGTCTCCTGTTGCTTAGGTATTCCTCTATCCACCGGAGTACCTTCCCTCTCACTCCAGCCTGCATCTCCAACTTTCGCACTAGCCTCTTGTGTGGCACTGTATCAAAGGCTTTCTGACAATCCAAAAATATGCAGTCTGCCCACCCTTCTCTTTCTTGCCTTATTTTTGTTGCCTGGTCGTAGAATTCAAGTGTGTGTGTGTGTGTGTGTGTGTGTGTGTGTGTGTGTGTGTGTGTGTGTGTGTGTGTGTGTGTGTGTGTGTGTGTGTGTACAACGGTCAAGGCCACGTGGCCCGAATTCTATTATCTGTTTTGTTGTGTTTATTGAACGTGATCGCTTAGCTTAATTATTTGGTCTCTCATTATTCTTCTCCCTCCACCTACACGCTCTCCTCTCTCTCTCTCAATTTATGTTAGTGTCCATAATCTTCCCCCTCCTTCCCCTCCCCTGCTGTTCTCTCCAACCTGTCTTCTGTGAATGATAACTAAAGGGATTTAGCTATCCTGTCAAGAGAAATGCTGAATAAAAACACTTGTATAGTAGAAAAAACCCAATATGTAAGATTAAAATTTCTTGAAGCAATCCACATAAAAATAGAACAACCTACCATAAATACCCAAATTACGGAACTATTCACTCTACCCACCATGAGAGTACGAACAAGACCAGAACGTGAAGATGCCAATATAAAAGACACTGCTCAACATGTCACGTCCACTACACCTGATTAATCTTTGTGTTTCGTACCCTATTTCGCCTTATTCTATTCTTTTCTCTTTTATGCCTTATTCTTTATCCATTTATATACCCTTATATAACCCATTGTTCGATCTATTTGTCTTCACGTGACCCACTAATGGTATAAATACAATACACCTTGTACTGTCACATCACTTAAGAATGAACCATGTAGATTCGAAATGTTGTGTAACTTTATAATAAGTAATACATTCTACAGTTATTTCTTTTTCTTCACTTCGAACGAACAAGACTTTTGGAAAACTCATCTTCCAATTAAACCCAGATGCAAGAGCACTAGTCAAAATGATAGAAGCCCTAAAACTAACGTAGATATATGACCGAACCTAACCAACCCTACCTAACCTAACCTAACCTAACCTAACCAACCCTACCTAACCTAACCTAACCTATCTTAACCTAACCTAACCTATCTTAACCTAACCTATCTTAACCTAACCTAACCTATCTTAACCTAACCTATCTTAACCTAACCTAACCTATCTTAACCTAACCTAACCTATCTTAACCTAACCTAACTTATCTTAACCTAACCTATCTTAACCTAACCTAACCTATCTTAACCTAACCTAACTTATCTTAACCTAACCTATCTTAACCTAACCTAACCTATCTTAACCTAACCTAACCTATCTTAACCTAACCTATCTTAACCTAACCTAACTTATCTTAACCTAACCTATCTTAACCTAACCTAACCTATCTTAACCTAACCTAACCTAACCTAACCTAACCTAACCTAACCAACCCTACCTAACCTAACCTAACCAACCCTACCTAACCTAACCTAACCTAACCTAACCTAACCTATCTTAACCTAACCTATCTTAACCTAACACAATTAAGTCAATAATTTATGTTAAAAACATAATATAATAATAATAATAATTCAAATAAACTAATTGGAAACAATTTATTGAAAATAAAGAAAATCACTCGGACTATTAGGCAAATCAGGCTTTGCATAGTAGGCCGAGAAGTGTGTTCTGGCTACTAGGTACGACATTATATATATATATATATATATATATATATATATATATATATATATATATATATATATATATATATATATATATAATCTTAAATGTGTATAGTGCAAGGCACAAAATATACATAACAATAGTGAAGATATAAAGAAACGTACAAAAATTTTTGGCTTAAAAATAGAAACAACAATGCTGAACAAAAAAGCTATAAAAAGAGTAGAAAACATTTTGAAAGGAAAAAGAATTCACTTTGTTGCAATGGTCGGGTTTATTGGAGTCAACAAAGGCTCCGAACGACCCTTGTATGGGAGTATCTCCGCAAGCGCTTTGTCCTGCCTTAACCACATACGGGTAGTTACTGCTTCATCCGGTTAGTCGCCCCCCCCCCACCGTACAGTTAGTTACCGTTATATCCGGTTAGTCGCTACTATTTACGGTTAGATACGGCTTCATCCGGTTAGTCACCCTTCCTCGTACAGTTAGTTACTGGTCTATTCGGTTGGTAAAACATACGGACAGACCGGACAAAATGCAAAATGAAGCGCTCAGAATTATACTTGGCTGTCCAGTAACCACCAAAGCACTTAGTTATGCGATTAGAACTAAATATGCTTAGTATTCAACATAGAATATTTGAAATAGTCAGTCTTGTTAGACTTAAGCTTTTGCGTGACAACAAAAACACATTGTATCATTTGAACTGTAAGACGCAGTGGAACTAGTAATTCTAGATGGATTCAAAGATCACTCGTATTAAAATGTTTTTATAGTACAAAGTCTTTTAAGATGGTAAGATGTTTGGTTAGATTGAAAAGATGGTAAAGGTGGTAAGCACTTCTTGCCACTGTCAGATGATATCATTTGACATTCTGAGGCCTATTTACCCCACCAAGAAATCCATCACACATTTTCCTCGTGCTCAGCTGGCTGCTAAATTAAGTAACCTACCTTGAGGTTACCTTAACTTGAGGTGCTTCCGGGGCTTAGCGTCCCCGCGGCCCGGTCGTCGACCAGGCCTCCTGGTTGCTGATCAACCAGGCTGTTAGACGCGGCTGCTCGCAGCCTGACGTATGAGTCCTAGAACATATACATAATGTATAAACTGAGAGCAACATCACACAGACAATAGATACAGACGGATCACTCAATACAGCTACAGGGAGGGCGGAAAGTGCTGTTATTGTTCATCAGCCCGACTGCAGCACAATTGAAATAATATAATAGCAATTTGGTTTCCATACTGCAAACTGAACTGTTGGCCATCCTTAAAGCTCTCAAAATAATTGAAAACACTACATTTGACAGTGTAAAATATTACATGGGCCTGACAGCCGAGTGGACAGCGCTTCGGCTTCGTAGTCCTGAGGTTCCGAGTTCGATCCTCGGTGGAGGCGGAAACAAGTCAGCAGAGTTTTTTTCACCCTGATGCTCCTGTTACCTAGCAGTAAATAGGTACCTAGGAGTTAGACAGCTGGCATTGGCTGCTTCCTGGGCATGTGTAACAAAAACGGAGGCCTGGTCGAGGACGCTAAGCCCCGAAATCATCTCAAGATAACCTCAAGATAGACAACTTAATTTTTTCAGAATCTCTTTCCTCATTACTACGGTCTCCTAAGCCAGGCATATATATGAATGCATAATGAAGGGGATAAAGTCCAACTGTTGTGGCTTCCCTCTCACATTAGGTGGCAAGAGTATAATAATGTTGATCTCCTTGCTAAGCTGGCAGTAAATAATGTTAGCGATGAACGCGATCTTGAGCTATCACAAAGATCTCTAAAAAGTGTCATTAGACGAGAACTCTTAGAAGTTCTTAGTAGTTACTTAGAAGTTAGAACTTAGAATTGGAAGAAAATAAAAAGAGTGCAAACAGGAACTAGCAGATCTATTGTGATACACGTTGGAATGTGTCAAACAAATCACTTGTATAAGACAAGTAACAAACTCAATAGACTGACAGACGTTGTCAAAGCTCGAATACGACTTGACTGCAAGTATCTCTCTCTGGCAGTTCGCTTGTCTGGCGGTCTAGATGAAACAAAGTGTGAACTAAAACAGGGATATACAGTAGCGGTTTACATTTTATAATATAAAAAAAATCCCATTTTGAAATGTAGACTCACGTTACATGAAATGACAAATAGTGTTAGTTGATGATTAAATTCACTCAATTCAGTGACATTTGTTCTGACTTTCAGGTCTCTAATAGCATCAGAAAAATTGACACGTGGGCTCTTTGATGATAAAATATGCCCCAGATGTTTTCCAAAATACTTTACAGAAATCTCTCTGCTTGGTAATTTGATTTTAATATGAATCATATGAGTTAAAGCAACACTTTTCAAGACTGAACGTTACTTTGTATTTTCACCTATAACTTCCACGCATTTGTATCGTTTTTCAAACCCTCTTTGATCGGCGTGAGAAGAGTTGGATCACCATAACAGGAACGATTGGCCTTAGTATTATGTTTGCGGCAGCCAGCTACCCAGGCTCTATACCCAGCTGGAGAGATAAGATGTTAAATGGAAGCAACGTTAATCCCTGTATTCACTCATTGTCCTTCACTCATTTTGCTTCACGTGCACTCGTTATACGAGTGTTTTGAGGGGCAAGTCAAAGAGTCATTCCGCAGTTTCATCCAAGGTTTCATTATGGGGCCTCGTAGCCTGGTGGATAGCGCGCAGGACTCGTAATTTTGTGGCGCGGGTTCGATTCCCGCACGAGGCAGAAACAAATGGGCAAAGTTTCTTTCACCCTGAATGCTCCTGTTACCTAGCAGTAAAATAGGTACCGGGGTGTTAGTCAGCTGTCACGGGCTGCTTCCTGGGGGTGGAGGCCTGGTCGAGGACCGGGCCGCGGGGACACTAAAGCCCCGAAATCATCTCAAGATAACCTCAAGAAGGTGGTGGTAGTAAGACTGCGTTAAAGGAGATGTCTGTGGCAGGTATCAACTGTTCTTACAATGGTCCTTTTAAGTTTATTAAAAAAGTCTCACACAACACGTTGTGTTCCTTGCGGACCCAAAGACGTGACACCAGAACATGCCATTTTTCTCCGAGAATTCATGATGTTATATGATAACATATCATGTTCTCTGAAAAATCCAAAACGTGATTTCTCTACGTCATATTCCTTCAAAAATTATGAAGGCAATGTTTGATAATCCTTGAAGGTTTATATCATATATTCTGGATGATTATAAAAAAAAAACATGACAAATACTGCTTCTAAAGGTCATCTAATGTATTGAATATCTGAAAATATGATTTATCTGGAAAAATAATGTGAAAAAACAGAGTGACAAAAGATATCATAGTTATTTAAATATTACATCTAAGATAATGTTTGATATTTGATAACACATTCGGCTATTTTGTACATACGCAAATATATATATACAAACTTTTCGACCAAATCGTATTTACATATTACTGATAAATGTGCAAGTTATAATCTACCTTTCAACGTGTAAATACCATTAGTTCACCATGCTTAGTATGAAATATTCAATGTTTTGAGTAGCTTGCCTGACAGTCTCTCTTAACAAAGGCTGAATATTTAATAGGCTCGCCTAGCGTAAAACTCACATGAAAAACACAAACATTTTCCAATGTTTACAGCACTTCCACTACACTCGCTTCTAATCAGACCTTTGTGTTGGCGAGTCATTGGACGCCAATGGACAGAAACGTAGAGCAACGCACAGAAGCAGAGACAGGAATAGAGAGGTAGAGAGAGACAGAGATGGAGACAGAAGACAACAAAAGGTAAAGACTGCTATTGACGGCAGAAGATGTCCTTCACATTACTCACCTTCGTCACACCACGTATATGTGAGCATCGCACACTGCTCGTCACATATGATATACCAGACACACACATGATGTGCTGTCATACCAGTCACATATATTATACCAGTCATATATCAGATACCTTAGACCAGACACACACACACACATCAATCACACATGACTTGCCAGACATATACCAGTCATATATCAGATACCTTAGACCAGACACACACACACACATCAATCACACATGACTTGCCAGACATATATCAGTCACATATGACATATCATTTAAACTATCCAGAGAACATCCTTACATATATCATAGTCCCGTTTTCTTTGTTCTAACATAACAAAATGATGTGATTATTTTGAGTGTTAGCATTATATATATATATATATATATATATATATATATATATATATATATATATATATATATATATATATATATATATATGAAAGTAAATAAATATATAAAATAATTTTATTATATATATATATATCTTCATGAAAAGGGTTCCCCGGCGGTGCCCAGGATAATGTCTCTCTCCCCCCCTACTCCCTATTTCGCCCCCCCACCCACTTTTTTCTCTCTTCTCCCCACACACCCCTACTTTCCTTAGGTCCCATTTCCCTACCCCCCTTTTCCTTGCATATATAGAGAAGGGGAAAAGACCCGACTACACCCGGGTCTTTCCCCTCTTTTTCACCCGTTCACACTCTTCCCCACTCTTCACCCCCATCACCCTTTTAACCCCCTCCAGTCACCCCCTCCCCAGTCATTCCCCTCTCCCCCCAATCGGCATCCAAGACCTTACAATTATCTGCGCCGTCAGCAGTAATTCGCGCATTGAGCAATGCACTTACAATACACTATGCAACAATGTACGCAATGTGCGCGTACTATGCAACAAGTTATGCAATATACGCGCATTGCAATATGTGCAACAATTAAGAGATGCTTAATGATTACATCAAATGCATCTCTTTTTCATTTAAAATCCGCTTGTTTACGTGAGCACTAACTTGGCGTTCACATTAACTGAGCACAAACTTAGTGGGCTCTAATCGTCTCTCAGAAACTGAGCCCTGTTTTGTTAGATTAGCTTTCAGAACCATCGAGAAATATCTGCCTGTTTATTGAAGCTCAACATTACCAAAACAGTTTAGGTTGATGCCTCCCCAAGCTGTCATTCAACACATTGTTTACAACATTTCTACAGAAAAATGGACCAAAAAGGCATTATTCATACAGTGTATTTACCAGGGAAAATGCACAGGTGTATGCCAACACATGCACCAGATAAGGAGAGGAATACAAAATCGAATTTTTATTTGTGTGTGTGTATGTGTGTGTGTGTGTGTGTGTGTGTGTGTGTGTGTGTGTGTGTGTGTGTGTGTGTGTGTGTGTGTGTGTGTGTGTGTACCAGTTTTTAAAGGGCGCAGAAGGAAACCTATGGCCATATACGGGAAGGAAACCTGATATAAAAAACCTGTTTTTTTTTTCTCCTGCCAACGTGCAGTTTTTTCTTGTAAAATGTTGACGATTGTTATCATTTTTTCGTCAGGTATTTCTTTTATTGTGGAGCATTGCTGCCTGCAGGAAATGTGTGGGGTAAATGTGCTCGCGTTCTTACAGACCTTTCGGGCACTTGCGTTTATTTTGATTGTGTGTGTGTGTGTGTGCTCACCTGGTTGTGCTTGTGGGGGTTGAGCTTCGGCTCTTGAAATTGAAAGTAGGTTTTTTGAGGCATAAATACACACAAAGGGATGAGGTAGCTCAAGCTATTCCCACCCCGTTCAGTACAACGTGTTCATATATAGACACATATCACTAACAGTAAACATATTACCGAACATTCTGGTTGATAAACACACACATTTCTTCCTCTACACATGCAGTATGTTACCAGATGTATACACAATTACTTGTATGACTAGGTACACAGACAATTTGCAATAGACATTCAGACAATTCGACAATCTTGAGATGTCTTGAGATGATTTCGGGGCTTAGTGTCCCCGCGACCCGGTCCTCGACCAGGCCTCCACCCCCCAGGAAGCAGCCCGTGACAGCTGACTAACTCCCATGTACCTATTTGCTGCTAGGTAACAGGGGCATCATGGTGAAAGAAACTCTGCCCATTGTTTCTCGCCGGCGCCCGGGATCGAACCCGGGACCACAGGATCACGCGTACAGTGTTCTGTCCGCTCAGCCACCGGCTCCCAAAAGTTACAATCTTGGTGCAAAATTCTTATATATATCTCCAGAATATCTCCAACCTTTCCGTTGTGAGTGACACATCCAGGCTATTTGTTCAGGAACAGTTCCTATCTCAGTGTTTCTATATACATTAATCAAGGGACAATCAAGAACATAATGGGTGAGGGTGTGAGACCTTAACGTACCACATAGTTTACACTTGGTGTCATTATCATGAACACCTGTACCATATTGTCAGTAATATTTGTACCCAAGCCTGAGCCGCATGTGCACCGAGTCACTCCAAGCATTTCTCCTTTTACCATAAGTGAAATGTTGGCGTTTTGACTCACACATGTAGGGTTGCATGGTTTGACTTCCCTCATACATTATACCTCTCCTCGCCACTTCGGTTTGTGCCTGTCGGCTCTCAGGTTCCATCTTTCATCAGTCAATCTACTGATGTACAGATTTCTGAGCCGATTGGGCTCTATCATATCTACATTTGAAACTGTGTATGGAATCAGCCTCCACCACATCACTTCCTAATGCATTCCATTTGTTAACTACTCTGACACTGAAAAAGTTCTTTCTAACGTCCATGTGGTTCATTTGGGTTCTAAGTTTCCACCTGTGTCCCCTTGTTCGCGTACCACCCGTGCTAAATAGTTAATCTTTAGCTACACCTGTCAATTCTCTGAGAATTTTGTAGGTAGTGATCATGTCTTCCCTAACTCCTCTGTCTTTCAGTGTTATGAGGTTTAGTTCCAGTAACCTTCCTCGTATCTCACACCCCTCAACTCGGGGAATAGCCTGGTGGCGAACCTCTGAACAAGCGTACATGTGTGTGTGTGTGTGTGTGTGTGTGTACCTATTTGTGCCTGCAGGATCGAGCTGCTAGCTCTTGGACCCCGCTTTTCCAGCCGTTGGTTATCTAGTATTACGGTTACCGACTTGCACACACACACGCGCACACACACACGCGCACACGCACACACACACACACACACACACGCGCGCGCACACACACACACACACACACACACACACACACACACACACACACACACACACACACCTCAGGATACATCTCACACCAGCTGACTCCCAGCTACCCATTTATAAACACCAATAAAGGGAAAACTTAATAACTTGGTACTAATAACGTAGTAATTAAAATTGCAACTTTTAAATATGATTCAATCTAAATTAATTATCTTGGTTGCTTCTCCCGGAAGTGACATTTGGAGTAATTAATATTTCTTGATGAATGTAACGATGTCGGAGCGGAGAGGTGGTTGCCCCTAAGCTACTCGCTCGAGTGGGTGTCTCTACACAGTGTATCGACACCCTGTTCAGTATACAGTGTATATCGACACCCTGTTCAATATACAGTGTATCGACACCCTGTTCAGTATACAGTGTATCGACACCCTGTTCAGTACACAGTGTATCGACACCCTATTCAGTACACAGTGTATATCGACACCCTGTTCAGTACACTACAGCAGCATTCAGCATCTCGACGGGCACTCTTTTACATCTCCACTCCACTACACCATCCTACCCCACACACTTCATTTCTAGAGACCTCCCTTTCCACTACACTACATCCCCCTGACGCTGCCCTGTCCTACTCTACACACTCTCCCTCCCTCTCGCACTATTTTAAACCGAGGAAACACTACCTTCACATTCGTGACACTGTTTTCCTTTACGTGATGAAAGTTGTAGGATGGTGGTGGCGTCTGGCGGGCTAACCGCAGCGAGCGGACGCTGGAGGCTTCACCTAGTCCCTGGTCGTCGGGGCCGCCTCTGTGTTCCTGACTAATGGCCGGAATGCGTGTTCCACCAGTCACTGCTCCTTCCTCTATGATGTCTCCTCTCCTCCCCTCCTTGCCTTCCACTACTATTCTCTCCCTTATTCTCTCTAGTACCCTTCTCTCACTAGCTCCCTTCCTATCTCTCTAGCTCATTTTTCCCCTTCTCTTCCTCTTTCATTAGGTCTCTTCCTTTCTCCCTAACTTCCTCCCTCTCTCTCCCTAGTTCCCTTTCTCTCCCCCTAACTCCATTTTTTTCTCACCCTATTTCCCTTCTTCTCTTCCTCTTTCCCTAGCTCCCTTCTTTCTCTCCGTTCCCCCCCCCCCCCTCCTTTTCCCTCCATTCGTGAAGTCTGGGGTTAGGCGTAGACTGGATTTAATTTATATTTTTAAGTGGGAAAAGAAATTTGTATTGTGTGTATTATACAAAAGCTGTGTAGGGCTGTTACAGCCAAGGTATTTTATTATTGACTTCAAATGTCTGTGGTCAGATTACAGACCCATCAGTCGAATTTGGGGGTCCTCACTTCCCCCAATTTGCACACACAGTTTTGACATTTTCGAAATCAGTTGATTTTTTCCCCTTATTACAATCGTTCACATATTGGTATTATTGAGGAACTAATTGTATTTAGATTCACATTAAATTAAATAAATAACAAGATACATCAGTGAATTTAATTGAACAACGTTGAGCAACAACTCAACTCTCTACTAATGGCAAAAGTTACTAAATAAAATGTAATTTTCAGACTGATTTATAGTCGTCGATGAAGGCAGAGAAAGCTCACCCTTCAGTGCTAATTTATCAGAAACATATGAGGAATTCTGAACTAAGCCGAGAGGTCCGTACTATGGAAATTAAATAAACTAATCCATCTGTTATGAGTGTTTCCATCGGATCATTGGGATAAGTTGATGTCTTGGTGTTAAAGTGTGTATACAGACCTATCAGTATATATATATATATATATATATATATATATATATATATATATATATATATATATATATATATATATATATATATATATAAGGCTCGACAACATCAATTTAATTGATATATATGTACAGCTTGTACTCAATAACCAACACTTCATGTAAGTGCCAAATTGGTAAATATAATTATTTTTGTCTAATTGTGATTGTCAATTATGTTTAATTAGTTAATTGTGTAACTATGTTCCGGTCATACCTCTATTTGTCCTTTGTAATGATAGGGACTTGAACTGTTTTGCTGGAGGTAATGTTGGAGCCCATGGTGGTGGTCCCTGGGGGCCCATGGTGGTGGTCCCTGGGGGCCCATGGTGGTGGTCCCTGGGGGCCCATGGTGGTGGTCCCTGGGGGCCCATGGTGGTGGTCCCTGGGGGCCCATGGTGGTGGTCCCTGGGGGCCCATGGTGGTGGTCCCTGGGGGCCCATGGTGGTGGTCCCTGGGGGCCCATGGTGGTGGTCCCTGGGGGCCCATGGTGGTGGTCCCTGGGGGCCCATGGTGGTGGTCCCTGGGGGCCCATGGTGGTGGTCCCTGGGAGGCCCATGGTGGTGGTCCCTGGGGGCCCATGGTGGTGGTCCCTGGGAGGCCCATGGTGGTGGTCCCTGGGGGCCTATGGTGGTGGTCCCTGAAGGCCCATGGTGGTGGTCCCTGGGGGCCCATGGTGGTGGTCCCTGGGAGGCCCATGGTGGTGGTCCCTGGGGGCCCATTGTGGTGGTCCCTGGGAGGCCCATGGTGGTGGTCCCTGGGGGCCCATGGTGGTGGTCCCTGGGGGCCCATGGTGGTGGTCCCTGGGAGGCCCATGGTCGTAGTCCCTGGGGGCCCATGGTGGTGGTCCCTGGGGGCCCATGGTGGTGGTCCCTGGGGGCCCATGGTGGTGGTCCCCAGGGCCCATGGTGGTGGTCCCCGGGGCCCATGGTGGTGGTCCCCGGGGCCCATGGACGGAGACCTTGGGACCCATGGTAAAATAAGTTAAACACAAATCTTGCCCATTTGCTACGACTGAACGTGAGATGAAGTGTTCGTCACAACATAATTCAATACGTTTTTCATCTCACCTTTAGTGGGTGTTAATATGTAAAGAGACAGTTATTCATAAGTGATTCTTTTCTTCATTTATAGGTGAGTTAGTTCACACACATTCACAGTAAATTATTTACTTAACAAAAACTAATCATCATAACATATCTGTAGTTATAAACTGTATACACGAGAATTAGATTAAAATTTTGAAGTCACATTTATCAAAGACTTTAATATTACAGTTGTCAGATACAGAATAAGAAACAGTTTCCGTAACAACTGATACAAGCCGTTACAAAACCGGCTGATCTAAACAGGTGTCCAGCCGTCTAAATCAAACTTTACCTTTTGGCTTCAAGAAACATTTTGTTTACAATGAGAAAGGAGACATTTATTACAAAAAATAGAACCAAGATCATCAACACAACAAATAACATTATTCTAAGCACTGCAAATGAAAAACATGGCACCTAGTTTCACTGCACATTTAGTGAAAAAAAAAAATTCACTAAATAAAATTACGCCATTTCACAACTGCTTTGAATGCTTGAACGTTACTGTGTTTAGAGAATCGGGTCACGACCCGATTCACGAATCAAACCACGGTTTGATTCGTGTCACTGCTGTAGTTTACAGGAAACTAGTTCATTCTTTGTCCATCCTTTCCACCATATTCTTCAGCTTGAAGGTGTCTCATCAAAGACAGATCGTCTTACTGATGATTTGGCTCTATTAATGATGCTCATTAGAGGACGACAGCGCGTGGTGTTGACCTCTTGGCAGGCCAGTGGCAGGCTGGTGGCAGGACGGTGGCAGGCTTGTGGCAGGCTGGTGGCAGGACGGTGGCAGCCCGGTGGCAGGCCGGTGGCAGGCCGGTGGCTGGCCGGTGGCAGGCCGGTGGCAGGCCGGTGGCGGGCCGGTGGCGGGACGGTGGCAGGCTGGTGGCAGGCTGGTGGCAGGCTGGTGGCAGGCCAGTGGCAGGCCGGTGGCGAGGAGGCAAGTGGGGACTTAGAAGCAGGCTGGCAGCAGCTGCCCCCGAAAAGTTACAACTGAAGTTCACAGTTTTTATGACTAAATTATTGCAAAGTTAATCAATCTGGATCTTAAACTTTCTTCTTGTAATAAAGTCCATAATGGTATACATGTCACTATTAAAATATTGTATAAACAATTACACATAAACAAAATACAACATGTACCAGATGCATACAACATAAACAATACATGTAGTGGAACAACACAGCATGAATAAAAATACAGCCTGAACAAGATCAATACAGCCTGAAAAAGAACATTACAACATGAACAAGAACAATACACTAGAACAAATTCACTGATCATTGATCATTATCATCAAGATTTCCGAAGACTAATTTAACTGTAATTAAATTAAAGTTTAATTAGTCTTCGGAAATCTTGATGATAATAACCAATAATCAGCGATTATGATCTAGTGCATGTTGTATTGCTCGGGTATGCATTGTATTATTCTTGTATATGCTGTAGGTGTATATGTGTGTGATATGTACACCTACAGCATGTGTGTGATTAAGTTTTTTTTTTTTTTTTTTGTTTTTTTTTGTTTTTTTTTTTTTTGAGATATATACAAGAGTTGTTACATTCTTGTACAGCCACTAGTACGCGTAGCGTTTCGGGCAGGTCCTTAATCCTATGGTCCCTGGAATACGATCCCCTGCCGCGAAGAATCGTTCAAGTGTAAACAAGTGTCTTTTCACTCCGTGACTAGTTATAATAATACAATATATAATAGAAAACTCCACACCCCCCCTCCTAGGATTCGAACCCAGACAGCCAGAGGGCTCCATGTACCTTAGCGTTTCCAGTATTTTCACCACTAGGTGAAATTTGAGTTTGTGTGTGTGTGTGTGTGTGTGTGTGTGTGTGGTGTTTATTCACCTAGTTGTGCTTGCGGGGGTTGAGCTCTGCTCTTTCGGCCCGCCTCTCAACTGCTACTACCTACTATTTTTTTCCACGCCACACATCCCAAGAAGCAGCCCGTGACAGCTGACTAACTCCCAGGTACCTATTTACTGCTAGGTAATAAGGGCATTAGGGTGAAAGAAACTCTGCCCATTGTTTATCGCCGGCGCCCAGAATCGAACCCGGGACCACAGGATCACGCGTCCAGCGTGCTGTCTGCTCAGCCTGTGTGTGTGTGTGTGTGTGTGTGTGTGTGTGTGTGTGTGTGTGTGTGTGTGTGTGTGTGTGTGTGTGTGTGTAAAGACATTTGGGTGTACGTTACATTTACTCGAATATTTGGTAGGCGAGATTCACTCTATATATACCGTGTGTGGGGAGGGGCTCATATCGTGAGCTGGTGTAGCCTAGACCTGTCTCCATAATAATATTTGGATGTCCTTTACCAGCTTTTTATTTTATTCAGATGTAATTATTGCACTAATGCTAATATTTGCGTAATTTGCGATGTTTTTCGATCCATTCGAAAAAGGAACACGATTCGATTGGTGTTCCTTCTCCTGGTGATACCTACTATTTATTTTAATACTATTGTCCCCCCTTCATCACTGGTTACTGTGCCCTGATGTTCACTTTTCTCTCTCTCGGTAACCGGTCATTGCACATCTTTGTCCGCTTGAGAGGTTTGTCCTCGTCCGGATATTAGGGTTGTGAAGGGTCACGTGGTCTCGCCGGACGGCCAGTAACAAGTGTTGTGTCTCGTTGCAGGTTGTGAAGCGTGATGGCGCTGCTCCACCGCTTCGTGAAGCTGAACGACCGGGGCAACACGCACGTGTTCTCCTTCGTGGTGACGCGCAGCGTGACGCGCGACCTGCACCGCGACGTGACCAGCAAGGAGCTGACTTACGGCTACCAGCGATGGGCCATCACCTTCTCGCGGTCAGAGAAGGTTCTCGGGGTTTACCTGGTGTGGCGCAACCCCTGCGAGGGCATGCGGGTTTACATCGACTTTACCTTCACGCTGCTGAACCGCGAACACTTCAGCGTGAACGAGGCCTTCACCGGCAAGCAGGTCAAGTTTACCTTCGACTCCCCCGCGCAGGGCAACCGTCGCCTCATCAACATGGAGGACCTCTACTCCCGCAACTTCACCGACGAGAACGGCGAGTTCCAGCTGGAGCTGACGGTGTCGAACATCAGGACGGTGTTCGAGGCTGAGCTGCGGGTGCCGCCGCCCATCAACGGTGGCGTCGCCAGCCGCAAGGACAAGAAGTACGAGTCTCCGTACTTCCACTTCGGGCACTACGACTGGCACGTGTCCGTGACCTCGTCCTCGGGCATGGAGGGCCGCCCGACGGTGCAGCTGCGGCGCCTGACGGGGTTCGACCACCAGTGCCGCGTGCGGTACCTCATGGTCATCGGCGAGGCGGAGCGCCGCGCCGACTCCGGCATCTTGGATCAGCTGAGCGACCATGAGGGACGCACGCCCGGGTGGACGCCGGCGCGCACGCGCCTGCACGACCTCGTGCACAAGGGCGTGCTGAGGCTGTACCTGGAGATGATCCTGGCCAACACGACCAGCGAGGTGCGGCTCCAGCCCCTCCCCCACAACACCCCCGCCTCCGTCCTCTGTTACGACAGAGACAAGCAGGCCTGGGCCCTCGAACCCGACCTCCACTCTGACATGCTCAGACTCAAGCTGGTCTTCAACGACGTCCACAACGTCCCCAGGAACCACCTCAGGTGAGGAGTGTGGGAGAGGGGGAGGCGTGGGGGGAGTGGGGGAGGCATGGGGGGAGTGGGGGAGGCATGGGGGAGTGGGGGAAGGATAGGAAGATTAAGAAATTTGTGGGAAGAGGGGAGGGAGGGAACGTAGGAAATGTGTTAAGAAAAATAGAGAGGGAGAAGGCAATAAAAATAGCAGAGTGAGAGGGGAAGAGAATTGCTGGCCGGATGAAAGGAGCGAATAAAAGACAAAATCCTCTTTTTTTTTTGTCACGCACAAAAGAGAGAAACAGCGTCCGTGATAAGCAAAGAGGAACTTCCAGATCTGCTTACATTGTCTTGCTAACCAAATGAAGAGAACAATATAAACACGGACACAAGAGAATATAAACACATGGGAAAGAGAGAGCGAGAGAGAACGAGAGCGAGAGAGAGCGAGAGCGAGAGAGAATGAGAGCGAGAGAGAGCGAGAGAGACAGACAGACAGAGAGAGAGCGCCTCGGTCGATAAAGTTCCCAAACCGAGGACCCTGACCCCTGGGATTTTTAATATAGGCACATGAGGGCGGAATAATGCAGCTTCTCAACATTTACCTGCCCCCCCTCCCCTTATTATGCCTCATCTTCCTCACCCCAAAATGAACCTTGAATATGAATGTCACCTTCCGCCCCCCCCTCAGCTACCGTTACCTCACTCCACCCCTCACTTTCCCCTCATTTTCTCTACATTTCTCTTTCGTCCCTTCTACGAACTCCCTCTTCCAACGCCGGCTACAAGCATTGTGTCAGGGTTTAAGTCTTTTGAATGCCCTAATTAACTCTTATGTACACCGGGAAAAAGATGGAAGAACTCTTTTTTTTTTTTGTATTTCTCATCTTGAGACGAGAGCTGTCACACTCACACGCGGGAAAGGCTTCCGGGAAGCTGCCTTAAGAGCTTCGTATGTCGCTTCAATGATGCATATGTCAACGCAAAATTAATTAACTTTAAAACGAGGAGGATAAAGCCGAAAGGTAGTCTTCATTAGTTCTTCTTACCCGAGTTCTTAGCGGCCAGGGACAGGTTCTCAGCGGCCATGGACAGGTTCTCAGCGGCCAGGGACAGGTTCTCAGCGGCCAGGGACAGGTTCTCAGCGGCCAGGGACAAGCTTTCAGCGGCCAGGGACAGGTTCTCAGCGGCCAGGGACAAGCTTTCAGCGGCCAGGGACAGGTTCTCAGCGGCCAGGGACAGGTTCTCAGCGGCCAAGGACAAGTTCTCAGCGGCTAGGGACAAGCTTTCAGCGGCCAGGGACAGGTTCTCAGCGGCCAGGGACAAGTGTTTGATTATTTGGACACAAGGTATAGTAACTGGTATGGGGATGATGCGACGTCCAGTACACTCACTAATATAACACCCAGTACACACACTGATACAACACCCAGTACACACACTGATACAACACCCAGTACACACACTGATACAACACCCAGTACACACACTGATACAACACCCAGTACACACACTGATACAACACCCAGTACACACACTGATACAACACCCACTACTCTGATACAACACCCACTACTCTGATACAACACCCACTACTCTGATACAACACCCACTACTCTGATACAACACCCACTACTCTGATATAACACCCACTACTCTGATATAACACCCACTACTCTGATACAACACCCACTACTCTGATACAACACCCACTACTCTGATATAACACCCACTACTCTGATATAACACCCACTACTCTGATACAACACCCACTACTCTGATACAACACCCACTACTCTGATATAACACCCACTACTCTGATATAACACCCACTACTCTGATACAACACCCACTACTCTGATACAACACCCACTACTCTGATATAACACCCACTACTCTGATATAACACCCACTACTCTGATACAACACCCACTACTCTGATACAACACCCACTACTCTGATATAACACCCACTACTCTGATATAACACCCACTGCTCTGATACAACACCCACTACTCTGATACAACACCCACTACTCTGATATAACACCCAGTACACACACTGATACAACGCCCACTGCTCTGATACAACACCCACTGCTCTGATACAACACCCACTACTCTGATACAACACCCACTACTCTGATATAACACCCAGTACACACACTGATACAACACCCACTGCTCTGATATAACACCCAGTACACTCCCTAGTTAAACACTCCCGTCTTCCCAATATCTGGAAGAGGATTCGCAAGTCTGCTGGTAAAATTGGTCGCGATACAGCGGCCATCATTCATCTTAGAGGTTCTGCTCCTGGTGAGCCTGTAGTGGTCGCGAACGAACACGTCCGCATTTCATGGTCATTAACCTGGCTTCTCACCTCACTCCAGACTTTCTTACCTGCAAGCCCCGTGATCAGTCTTACCTTTTGGACTTGTGCGGGCATCTGCGGTCTTCCTACAACCATTTCCTTAGTCTTGCAGAACTTAGCCCTAGTCAGTGTTCGGAGGCGGCCGCAAATGGCGTTCATATGCCTTTTTTTTTCCCCCATGCATCTTGGAGTATTTGTTCAATATTTATAATATTTGGTAGGTGGAGAGGAGGAAGTAGTTCTTTCCATTGAGAAACTCGAAATAGCGGTGCACCTCACCTTGGCCACGTCTGTTGTAGAAAATAATGCTAAACAAAAAAAAAATTACTTAGAGATGTAACATATTAGCCCAGATGGACTATTTTGGCCTTCGAGGCAATTTGCCGTTCATCCTACTAAGCTTACTCTCGGGATGTGCGTTTAAGGCATGTCGTGGACCTTCTCTCTCTCTCTCACTCTCTCTCTCTCCATCTTATCGTCAGAAGTAAGGTGTTTGCCAGGGCAGTGTTTTGAGCACTTTTCTCTTCCTGGTTGCTCTTGAAGGGGTTTATTCGGGGCTCCATGTGGACGCCCTCACCATCTGTGGTTGCGGTAACGATTTCTCCTTTATTCACCACCAGCTGCCGATCGATAGTGTGCCGTCCTGAGCTACCAGGCACGGCTCTCAGCTCTCAGCTACGAAACCTTGCGCTCTGGCTTTCTAAACAGCATGGCGTTCCATGGCAAACCCATGACACTCTATGGAAGGCAAATCTTAAACCCTACAAGATCAACCCCAAAAGTTTCGTAAATACGGATATTGCGAAACTCTTAAGGGTTCAGGTCCTAGACGGCCAGTCTAGGTTGTGCTATATCCATTATCTACGAGTTAAATCCTTTATATCCTTATCTTATGCAGAGTCTTGTAGCGTACCTCTTTAGGGAGGAGCCGAGTGGCGAACGCTCCTTCACTTTTACTACTTGTATGACATAGGTTGTACTCCTGGGATCCTCTCGGACGTAGGTTCGAACCCTCATCACGCCCCGTAAGGAGTTGTTCATTTGATGCATCACGCTATTGTGATTTCTGTGTGTATTGTGTAGAAACCGGTGTTCCGTCGTTACAAGACCGCCGATATTGGAAGTGCCCGTGATGCTCTGCGCGGTCCCTACAAAGCCACATGTCGTGCTTGCATCCCACCTTGACAACTCTCCCTACAGAAAGCCACGCTCACTATTTTGTAGCCCTTTACCGTGCAGATTGTCTGCTTGCAGGCTTCACTCTCTTTGTGTGCGTTTACAATGTATCTCCATGTATTATGTCTGTCTCATCCCCTGGAGGGGTCCCGCTTGTTTAATTTGGTTAATCCCTAACCATTACGGTAAAGGCTTGTACCCTCCCAGCAATGAAATACAATTTTCCTTAAACATTTTCGTTGCTCTGTTTACGAATGGTCCGAAGGCTGCTACCGGTACTAGCTTGTCCGTTGTTTGTCCTGGCCAAACGTCTTCTTGCTGTCCTCCTACCTGTCGATTTGGAATCCTGAATGATAGCCAATAATATCGTAACATTGTGTTACACGGTGCTAAACAGACTGTCAGGCTTGGTGCTTTGTTTGGATAATTAGTTGCTTCCTAGATAAGACACCAATTATCATTCTCGGGGCATTGCAGGGCACCTAGTGCACTCTAGGGCACCCCGAACCCTGAAGTCATTAACTTTCGGACTTCAGAACACGAGCACTTCAAATCTTCTGTAGTGCAATGTGTGTGAATGAACCTGAGGAGGACGATGAGGCAGGCTGGAACAGTGAAGAAGGATGAGGCAGGCTGGAACAGTGAAGAAGGATGAGGCAGGCTGGAACAGTGAAGAAGGATGAGGCAGGCTGGAACAGTGAAGAAGGATGAGGCAGGCTGGAACAGTGAAGAAGGATGAGGCAGGCTGGAACAGTGAAGAAGGATGAGGCAGGCTGGAACAGTGAAGAAGGATGAGGCAGGCTGGAACAGTGAAGAAGGATGAGGCAGGCTGGAACAGTGAAGAAGGATGAGGCAGGCTGGAACAGTGAAGAAGGATGAGGCAGGCTGGAACAGTGAAGAAGGATGAGGCAGGCTGGAACAGTGAAGAAGGATGAGGCAGCCTGGAACAGTGAAGAAGGATGAGGCAGCCTGGAACAGTGAAGAAGGATGAGGCAGGCTGGAACAGTGAAGAAGGATGAGGCAGGCTGGAACAGTGAAGAAGGATGAGGCAGGCTGGAACAGTGAAGAAAGATGAGGCAGGCTGGAACAGTGAAGAAGGATGAGGCAGGCTGGAACAGTGAAGAAGGATGAGGCAGGCTAGAACAGTGAAGAAGGATGAGGCAGGCTAGAACAGTGAAGAAGGATGAGGCAGGCTAGAACAGTGAAGAAGGATGAGGCAGGCTGGAACAGTGAAGAAGGATGAGGCAGGCTGGAACAGTGAATAAGGATGAAGCATATTAGAAAGAAGATGGAGGCTGAAATGATATGTTCAAGGGAAGGATGATGCTGGCTGGAGGATGAGGGAGGCTGGGATGATGGTGAGGGAGGCTGGGGGATGAGGGAGGCTGGGATGATGGTGAGGGAGGCTGGGGGATGAGGGAGGCTGGGATGATGGTGAGGGAGGCTGGGGGATGAGGGAGGCTCTGGAAAGTGATAATGAAGAATGGAAGATGAGGCAGGGCTCATCCCTGCCTCATCCTCCAGTATTATGAGTCAGGGGATAGTGATTGAACCGGGCCGCAAGAATGAAGCAGGATCGCAAGATGACGCAGGCTTGGGTAGTGAGGCAGGCAGGAAAAATGAGACAGGCTCGTGAAATGAGGCAGGTTGGGACGACAGACACAGCGAGGATGTAAACAACAGGCACCTTACCATACACGTCAGCACCTTACCATACACGTCATCACCTTACCATACACGTCATTACCTTACCATACACGTCATCATCACCATACACGTCATCACCTTACCATACACGTCATTACCTTACCATACACGTCATCACCTTACCATACACGTCATCATCACCATACACGTCATTACCTTACCATACACGTCATTACCTTACCATACACGTCATCATCACCATACACGTCATCATCACCATAAACGTCATCACCTTACCATACACGTCATCATCACCATACACGTCATCATCACCATACACGTCATCATCACCATACACGTCATCATCACCATACACGTCATCATCACCATACACGTCGTCATCACCATACACGTCATTACCTTACCATACACGTCATCATCACCATACACGTCATTACCTTACCATACACGTCATTACCTTACCATACACGTCATCATCACCATACACGTCATCACCTTACCATACACGTCATCATCACCATACACGTCATCACCATACACGTCATCATCACCATACACGTCATCATCACCATACACGTCATCATCACCATACACGTCATCACCTTACCATACACGTCATTACCTTACCATACACGTCATCACCACCATACACGTCATCACCTTACCATACACGTCATTACCTTACCATACACGTCATTACCTTACCATACACGTCATTACCTTACCATACACGTCATTACCTTACCATACACATCATCACCACCATACCCGTCACCACCACCATACACATCATCATCACCATACCCGTCATCACCTTACCATACACATCACCACCACCATACACATCACCACCACTATACACATCATCATCACCATGCACGTCATCACCTTACCATACACGTCATCACCTTACCATACACGTCATCACCACCATACACGTCATCACCTTACCATACACGTCATCACCCTACCATACACGTCATCACCCTACCATACACGTCATCATCACCATACACGTCATCACCTTACCATACACGTCATCATCACCATACACGTCATCACCACCATACACGTCATCACCACCATACACGTCATCACCACCATACACGTCACCACCACCATACACGTCATCACCACCATACACGTCATCACCACCATACACGTCTTCACCACCATACACGTCTTCACCACCATACACATCATCACTACCATACACGTCTTCACCACCATACACGTCTTCACCACCATACACGTCATCACTACCATACACGTAGGTGTAAAACAGTTTCACAAAGAATCACTTTATTTAATGCATGCAATTAAAGATTCACAGTTGGGCTCTAGGACAAGTCTGTCAACCCGTCCCGTCCCTAATCGTTCCCCCCGGTCCCGTCCCTAATCGTTCCCCCGGTCCCGTCCCTAATCCTTATCCTGACCCCTTTCCCAGTGCTATATACAGTCTAACGGCTTGGCGCTTTCTCCTGACAATTCCCTTCCCTCCGCCATATACGTCGTATTTGTTTACGGATTCGACAGATTCGTTAAAAAGTCGACGTATTAGTAACAATTGAGTCACCGGAATATTGGCGTTTTCTGTCCACCGACCTGAATATGTTAGGTGGATTGTGTACGTTCATACATTTCGTATTGGGTAAAACAGCTGCAGTTTCTTTTTACGGATTGGCAAATCGAGAGAATGGGCAGAGTTACTTGAGTATCCGTGATTAGATACCCCCTGATGGAGGGGGGACTCTGCTGAAGAGTCCCCCGACGAAGAGTCTCGACTATATTAGTCGAATAAGGTGGTGTTCTTAATACTTTGATCCTTCTCTTAATGAGATAGTTCCTCATCAGTTTCCAGCCGAGTGACTCACTCTATTAAGAGAGAAAATGGAGTAATGATGACTAATGATGATGATGATAAATGATGATTGGTGCTTGATAATTAGGCAGTTAGATGTAAGAAATCTTTGTGAAGCTTCGCAAGATAATCCATTTCAGTTAAGACCTGTAGTGCAACGTGGGGCTCTTGCTTGATGCTGCATCATTTATCTCAATAAAGCGAGGAGAGGATCAGGAGAGCGCGCTTCGTCATGATTACTATAAGGAACTTGGAAGGGATACGAGAACAAAAGATCTGTTGCCCCGATCTGAGAACGGGAGAAAGGAACGGTGCCTAACCACTTGGACCATCAGGGATCGAACGCCGAACCTGCAAGGTGCAGTTTCAGTAGATGGCCGTCGTGAATATGTAATTTGTTCTGTGCTCAACTCAACGGTGAGTTGAGAATGTCACTGATCAACCCACGTGTGATCGGTGGGTTGTTTTAAGCGTAGGTGAGACAGATACACGACTCGGCATGGGTGGATATAACAGGGGAGCCGTCTCGTTTGAGCCAATATATATATATATATATATATATATATATATATGTATATATATATATATATATATATATATATATATATATATATATATATATATATATATATATATATATATTATATATATATGTCGTACCTAGTAGCCAGAACGCACTTCTCAGCCTATTATGCAAGGCCCGATTTGCCTAATAAGCCAAGTTTTCCTGAATTAATATATTTTCTCTAATTTTTTTCTTATGAAATGATAAAGCTACCCATTTCATTACGTATGAGGTCAATTTTTTTTAATTGGAGTTAAAATTAACGTAGATATATGACCGAACCTAACCAACCCTACCTAACCTAACCTAATCTATCTTTATAGGTTAGGTTAGGTTAGGTAGCCGAAAAAGTTAGGTTAGGTTAGGTTAGGTAGGTTAGGTAGTCGAAAAACAATTAATTCATGAAAACTTGGCTTATTAGGCAAATCGGGCCTTGCATAGTAGGCTGAGAAGTGCGTTCTGGCTACTAGGTACGACATATATACATATATATATATGTCGTACCTAGTAGCCAGAAGGCACTTCTCAGCCTACTATGCAAGGCCCAATTTGCCTAATAAGCCAAGTTTTCATGAATTGTTTTTCGACTACCTAACCTACCTAACCTAACCTAACTTTTTCGGCTACCTAACCTAACCTATAGAGATAGGTTAGGTTAGGTTAGGTAGGGTTGGTTAGGTTCGGTCATATATCTACGTTAATTTTAACCCCAATAAAAAAATGGCCTCATACATAATGAAATGGGTAGCTTTATCATTTCATAAGAAAAAGAAAAAATATTAATCCAGGAAAACTTGGCTTATTAGGCAAATCGGGCCTTGCATAGTAGGCTGAGAAGTGCGTTCTGGCTACTAGGTACGACATATATATATATATATATATATATATATATATATATATATATATATATATATATATATATATATATATATATATAATCCACCCAATGTAGTCTGCGAAGGTTGTATACTGTACTCACACTATACAACATTGTCCACACCCAGAATTACAGAGATCTGTTACTGAAGCTTTGAGAGAGAGATGAAATTTCACTAACTGTAAAAGCTTTTTCCTGCACTTTCTTTCTCCCTGGCTTTACTCTAATCCAAGATCCCCCCCTCCCTTTCCTTTCCCCTGTGCTCTCTCTCGCTCTCTCTTCCTCTCTCCCTCACTCAATTCTAAGGCTCTTTCACTTTCCTAAGTTCTTCCCCCTAGCAAAACCGTTTCATTTCTACATAACTCTCTCTCTTTTTTTTCCCCTTTGTCAAAGTCTCTTACTCAGACTTTCCACATTTTTATAAGCTGTCTCCCGTCTCCCAAGACTTTTACCCTCTCCAAGGCTACAAGTTACCCCTCTCCCAGGCTATAAGTTACCCTCTCCAAGGCTATAAGTTACCCTCTCCAAGGCTACAAGTTACCCCTCTCCCAGGCTACAAGTTACCCTCTCCCAGGCTACAAGGTACCTTCTCCCAGGCTATAAGTTACCCTCTCCCAGGCTACAAGTTACCCCTCTCCCAGGCTACAAGTTACCCTCTCCCAGGCTACAAGGTACCTTCTCCCAGGCTATAAGTTACCCTCTCCCAGGCTACAAGTTACCCCTCTCCCAGGCTACAAGTTACCCTCTCCCAGGCTACAAGTTACCCTCTCCCAGGCTACAAGGTACCTTCTCCCAGGCTACAAGGTACCTTCTCTCAGGCTATAAGTTTCTCCCAATTTCCTTCGTGAAGCTGAAGTCTGTCCCAACCATTCCCTGTCATCCAAGCTCTCACACTGACCACATAATATATCTGACTTCTCCATCTTGATCCTGAAGCTTCTTAATAACCTGTGTTCTCTCTCACAGCCTCTACCTTCCCCTTCACAAACAACCTGTATCCTCTCTCACAACCCACAGTCCCACCCACATCCCCACAACCTGTGATTTCTCTCACCTACAACCTCTCTCTTTTTTCGCAAACTATCTTTTCTCAAAAGCCCTCCCAAGTCTCATCTCTCAAGTCTCTTGAGACCTCTCGCCTCACATTCTCTATAGCTTCTCATAAACTCTGTACCCTCCCACGTGCTCTATAGCCTCCCACGTGCTCTATAGCCTCTCATGGGCTCTATAGCCTCTCATGGGCTCAATACCCTCCCAAGGGCTCTATACCCTCCCAAGGGCTCTATACCCTCCCACAAGCTCCATTCTTCCTCACAAACTCTATTCCCTCTTACAATCTTTATACATTTTCACATACTACATACCGTCACATACGCTGTATACCATCTCACAACCTCAGTCTAGACCCCTCTCACATCCCAACCCGTTCTCGCACTTTCTTACAGTCACTATTGACTTATTAAATACGTGCATATGTGACATACTAAACATACTAGTTTACCTTGAAAAGTTTCATAGAAAACACCGACCTTACCTAACCTTCTTAGTATGTTAAGATAAGCATCTTATTGCTTCGTAATTACAATTATTACTTAACCTATTATAGGTATAGGTTAAGTAATAATTGTAATTACGAAGCAATAAGATGCTTATCTTAACATACTAAGAAGGTTAGGTAAGGTCGGTGTTTTCTATGAAGCTTTTCAAGGTAAACTAGTATGTCACCTATGCATGTATTTAACAAGTCAATATTGACTATACGAAATTGCGAGAACGGGTTGCACACCCTGGCTCTCCCGAAGAGATCTAGGGTGCAGGAAACAACGCCTCAGATCCTATTCCGTTTAAATGCTAAATTCAGGCGTATAAGGGAACATGTTTGGTACAAGGATACGTCTCTATCTCAAGTGAGAGAAGGGACAATAACCTCGCACATGATTCATGACAGGCACTATTCAACTCTACCTCATGACTGACACTATTCATGAGAACATCTCCACAGTGGAATCACTCATGACAGAAAATCTTAACGGCTGGTTAAACTAATGAATGACATGCATTCATGAGTACTCTATACACTACTCATAACACTCACCACCTTGACACACACGCCTCGTTCAACTCTTCCGGAAAAAATATAAAATATGTGTCAATAAATGCCTTAACAAAAAAAAATCCGTCAACACAAGGTAAAAATTCTTTGGGTTTAATGGAGTGGTAATAACTCATTACGTAAAACTTCATCAATCGTATACAAAGTAAATTGGTCATTAAAAGGTCATATCAATAAGATTATCGAAATTATATATGATCATTTAGTTTTTTTGGGTAAACGAATCAGTCAAATTTTTATTTTCATTCTGAAATAAGTATGGTGAGTTTTGGCTGTATACTAATCTCGCTTTGATCAATTCTAAAACTACACTGTTAAATTCATCGGGTCTAAAAGCATAGATTGAATTATACATTTCGAATATGCCAGAGCTTTATTAATCATGAATGGTGCTGACGTACACAACCTTTTCCCCTACTCACTCTCTCTCTCTCTCTCTCTCTCTCTCTCTCCCTCTCTCTCTCTCCCTCTCTCTCTCTCCCTCTCTCTCCCTCTCTCTCTCTCCCTCTCTCTCTCTCCCTCTCTCTCTCTCCCTCTCTCTCTCTCTCTCTCTCTCTCTCTCTCTCTCTCTCTCTCTCTCTCTCTCTCTCCTTCTTATATAACATATGCTCAAGTTACACCTACTTATATGAATACAAATATTAGGTCACAGTCTTCGAGTAACGTCTATATAATTATGATGATCTATAGTAAGGACATTTCTTACACTCATCTCTCCCTCTATCAATACTCTCCTTATAATAACCCTCTCTCATTAACTCATTTTATTCAGGTTCAGTTAACAATTTTAAAGGTGCTAAGAGACATCAAATCGTCTAAGTCTTCTCCAAACCTTATTGTAGCAATCCAGATACACCCCATATTTTATTATATAACCCTTTAGTTACCCTCTCTAATAGTCCCTGCTGTATTATACAACATGCTGGAAAATTAATTAACCTCTATTGTCATCTACGTGCACTATAAACTCCTCTATAGGTTCACTGTAATACTTTACGTCACATAGTTAAAATAGTTAACTTTCACCCGGCTGTTGAGGTCATTTGTTAAGCAAGGACCTCCGAGAACACAATAATGGAATAAAACACCCACATGACCACACTTGGCTCCTCCTAATGCCAAACACCACCGCTCTGAGGCCTCCGACCTCCTTTCATTACCACACAGTACTTCCCTGATACATTCAACTCTTAATACGACAAACACCCTCCTCCTGACACCCTCGATCCCTCCAAGCACTTATTTAACACCCCTTGAGCACTCCCAAATGCGCAGTCTTGTACCAGTCTTGTAATAAATTGGCTACGATAAAAGCCTCTAAACATCTAGCACCATTTAGCTGCACAATGAACTAAATGCAAGACAACAGACTGTGCATTTAGCTGCACAATGAACTAAATGCACGACAACAGACTGTGCATTTAGCTGCACAATGAACTAAATGCACGACAACAGACTGTGCATTTAGCTGCACAATGAACTAAATGTACGACAACAGACTGTGCATTTAGCTGCACAATGAACTAAATGCACGACAACAGACTGTGCATTTAGCTGCACAATGAACTAAATGCACGACAACAGACTGTGCATTTAGCTGCACAATGTACGTCTATAACTACATCCAGCTCCACTGACAAGTGCCCTTCTGGCATCCAACGAAAACCCCTGGTTACCGGCTCGTGGATAATCAGATAACACGAGTCTATGAAAAATAATACAGTGGCAGTCTACTAACAGTTGCTCTATTGACGTGTAAAACTGTAAATGCTTATTTTTAATACTGTTTAACTTTTACTCTAATACGCCATCTGTTTAACACATCAGACCCCCTTTTGTATATAAAACTGTTTGACATTCGTTAGTGTGCCGCTTTATATTGGCTAACGCTCCCTTGTCTCCCTGACAGATACGTGTGCTGGAACGCGTACCTGTTACGCCGGGCGTCGCGGGGGTACGTGGAGTCCGTGTGCCTCACCAACGGGCCCTTCAGCAACTACTACGCCCAGGAGAGCACTGACGACGGCCTCATGATGGAGTCTGATGTTCCCGTCAAGGAGGTGAGGAACCAGCGGGCACGATGGGAAAGGGACTGAGGGGACTGAAGAGGAGGATGGGATGGTAGGGTAGAGGAAGGGAGATAGCAGGGGGGAGGATGGGAGGGGTATATATAAAAATGTTACGTGATTTTTTAAGCAGAGCCGTCCGTCCTGACCTAGTTAAAAAGGCTTGTCAAGTCCGATTAAGCAATACCCAGCAGACTGCTCCAGCCATCACGAAGGAAACTGCAGACGGCTTACTGATCCACTAAACAAAACAAAAAATACTTCACCTCATTCTCCTTGGTTATACATTCGGTGCTCCTGTTTACTCCTGTACACTTCACCTGACTTTGAAAATGTTGACAGCATCAACGAAACACATCTCTTAGCAGGTAAGAGTTAAACTCTAAAATGATATTTAGAATGAAAAATGAATTTAGAATTATTTAGAATTTATTTAGATATTTATTTAGATATTTAGAATTTAAAAAATGATTTTTTTTTAAATTTCTTTCTTGTGAAGAGGACCTTAAGGAAAAGAGAGAGATTCATGCTAGAATCGGTGATCTAACCTTTTCCGTCACTTTCAGTAACATGTCTACAAGAAAGACACATCATAGGCAGGAGAAAAGATTATAAAGAAATGGGAAAGGGGAATTTTGAAACGTTTTCGGCCTGTCAAGGCCTTTCTCGACATCTCAGACTGGCTAAGGGAGGCAGAAAGAGAGGGCGGTAGGTACGTCCCCGACCTGACCACCATCCCCAGGGAAAGGTGTAACTAGAACAAGGGATCTAGAAGGATATAGAGGTGATTGGATGAAATATCTGTACCCTAAAAGTGACCATCGAGTGCTGTCGGGAGGTTGGGGTAAAAGTCTCTCGATTTCCACCCATTTTTTGCAGTCAGTATAGTCTAGTTGATATAGTACTGGATACGCTGAGGTTCATGGAGCCCTGGCTATCTGGGTTCGAATCCTTCAGGGGTGAGGAGTTTTCGATATATATATATATATATATATATATATATATATATATATATATATATATATATATATATATAAAAGTTTGTGAGGGTACCACCTCTGGTGCCAATGTGGGGACACACATTATATATATATATATATATATATATATATATATATATATATATATATATATATATATATATATATATATATATATATATATATATATATATATATTCAATAACGATCAAAGACAATGATCTTTTAAAATGCAGTATAACCACAATGAATTAGATTATAACAGCTAGAGCACTTTTGACTCGTGCTTAAGTCATCATCATCAATCATCAGTTACCTTTAGAACGTAGCACCAGTGAAGTCCTTATAGTGATTCGAAGTTTCTAAAAAAAAATCATCCCAATTAGAAACCACTTCAATAAAGATTAATACTGACACAATCACATGACTCAAAAAAGAAATAAAAGAAAAGAGGGAGACACCTGGACTGTACAACTTCCAGCACTGATGTCGAAATCTGGAGTAACACACTAAAGCAAAATCAAACCGATTTTGATCACAACTGCTTTCCTATTTTCACTGAAATATGATTAGGAACGACAGGCGATTATCGTTATTAACGTCAATTAAACGTTGAATCAATGCTGATAACATTGAATCAAAGCTGATGACGTAGAATCAAAGCTGATGACGTAGAATCGGCGTTCAATTGACATTGCTTGTGGACACCGTACCTGCTCGATACCTGCTTAACCAACCAGAACTCCAATCCTCTCCAGGCAATGAGATAGTGAGAGATCTCTCGCGTTTTTCATCAAGCCCTGTTATATGGGGGAACACAGTGCCAATGCTTAATGCAGAGATTTGCTTATAAATCACAAGTTTGAAGTATATAACTTCAGTTATATAATTCAAACTTGTGTATAATAATAATATATATATATATACACTGTCCTTGTGTGTGTGTGTGTGTGTTTGTATTTACAGTATTCTCAAAGCAGGAATCAGCTCCTGGGACCCAGTTTTCAGCTACTCCATTCCACATCTTCACTACTGCACTATTAAACTAAAGTTCCTTCACTACTGCACTATTAAACTAAAGTTCCTTCACTACTGCACTATTAAACTAATGTTCCTCCCCCATTTCGCATGACTGATCTAGCTTTTTATATTTCCACCCGTGCCTCTTAGTTTTGGTTCTAATGGCATTTTCTCTAAGAATCTTGTGTGTTGATAACATGTCCCCTTTGCTCCTTCACTTTTCCAGGGGTCCACTCTTGTAGATAACCATTCGACTGTCTCAGATGTGTGTGTGTGTGTGTGTGTATTCACCTAGTTGAGCTTGTGGGGGTTGAGCTCTGCTCTTTCGGCCCGCCTCTCAACTGTCAATCAACTGTTTTACTAACTACTTTTTTAATTTGTTTTTCTCCACACCACACCACACACACACACGCCCCAGGAAGCAGCCCGTGACAGCTGGCTAACTCCCAGGTACCTATTTACTGCTAGGTAACAGGGGCATTCAGGGTGAAAGAAACTTTGCCCATTCGTCTCTGCCTGGTGCGGGAATCGAACCCGCACC